>NW_012117932.1:67035-73943 GCF_000951035.1 Colobus angolensis palliatus | reverse complement strand
AAAATAAAATAAAATAAATAAAATAAAATATAAATTGGCCAGGCGTGGTGGCACATGCCTGTAATCCCATCACTTTGGGAGGCCGAGGTAGGCAGATCACATGAGGCTGGGAGTTCGAGACAAGCCTGGCCTACATGGCAAAACCCCGTCTCTACCAAAAATACAAAAATTAGCCAGGCATGGTGGTGCACGTCTGTAGTCCCAGCTACTCAGGAGGCTGAGGCACAAGAATCGCCTGAACCAGGGAGGCGGAGGTTGCAGTGAGCTGAGATCATGCCATGGCAGTGCATGTCTGTAATCCCAGCTACTCGGGAAGCTGAGGCAGGAGAATCACCTGAACCAGGGAGGCAGAGGTTGCAGTGAGCTGAGATCTTGCCACTGCACTCCAGCCTGGGCGACAGAGAGAGACTCTGTCTCAAAAAAAGAAAAAATAATAAAAAAATAAAAATAAAACAGAACACCAGGAGAAATCAAAGAAGTCTACTTTTTTAAAAGGGGGGCAGTGACCAAGCGCCATGGCTCATACCTGTAATCCCAGCACTTTGGGAGCCAAGGCGGGCAGATCACCTGAGGTGGAGAGTTTGAGACCAGCCTGGCCAACATGGAGAAACTCAGTCTCTACTAAAAGTACAAACATTAGCTGCTGTGGTGGCGGGTGCCTGTTATCCCAGCTACTCGGGAGGCTGAGGCAGGCGAATCGCTTGAATCCGGGAGGCGGAGGTTGCGGTGAGCTGAGATGGTGCCACTGCACTCCCGCCTCGGCAACAAGAGTGAAACTGTCTTAAAAAAAAAAAAAAGAAAAAGAAAAAGGTGGGGGCAGGGGGAATTACTGTAGAGGAAAGGATGTAAAGGAGGAGACTAAACCTAATGTATCAACTATGTCTGAGTTCACAATAAAAATAAAACAAAAACATTTAGATATAAAGGATATTTTAGGAGCGATTGGGGAGTATCGATTTTTATATACATTAGCTATTTTTCAGTCAATGTTAAATTTCTTGAGTGTCATAATGGTATAGTGGTTACATAAAAGAATGTCCTTGTTCTTAGATATGTGGTGATATATTTAGGGCTCAGTCATCATGATGACTGAAATTTATTTTCTAAAGGATCAGTGTCCAGGCGCGGTGGCTCATGCCTGTTATTCCAGCACCTGGGAGGCCTAGGCGGGCGGATCACGAGGTCGGGAGATCGAGACCGTCCTGGCTAACATGGTGAAAACCTGTCTCTACTGAAAATAAAAAAAATTAGCTGGGCATGGTGGCAGGCGCCTGTAGTCCCAGCTACTACCGTGAACCCAGGAGGCGGAGCTTGCAGTGAGCCGAGATCGTGTCACTGCACTCCAGCCTGGGCGACAGAGTGAGACTCCATCTCAAAAAAAAAAAAAAAAAGAAATATACACATAAGAGATAGGAGATAAAACAAATACAACAAAATATGAACACTTGGTGAAATTAGATAAAAAGAAATGGATGTTCACTGTACTATGTTTATAGCTTTCTGTAGCTTTAAAAACTTTCAAAAGTAGAAGTCAGAAAAAACATAATTTATGTATGGCTAATATGCTACAGTTGATTTTATTTAGATGAATGTGCTAAGTACTAATAAATTATTTAGTACTTTTTCAAAAGCCCACCATGAAATTCTTTCCCATCAAAGCTAACCAAGCTAAAAGGTGAACTGTCACTTCCAGCAAGTGCCAGCAACATTTTTTCTTCCTCCCCAACATGAGTCAAGAATCATGTTTGATCTACCTGTGAAATTAACAAACCAGCAAAACACCTATATCATTCAGCCACCTTATCAAAAAAAATTTAACATTGGAAAATCTGTAATCTTCTGGTTTTAAAATAATTTATTTCATAGGTCTGTTTTAATTTCACGTCTCACAGCATACATTATTTAACCAAGGGGTGTTGGACAGAGATTGTAAAAAGGGAGGAAACATTTAGGATAAGAAACTGGCTCAATTCCATTAGAATTTGATCCTATCTTGTAAAGTCTTGCTAGGATAAATTTCTATCATACTTCTTTTGTGCTTACAAAAAACATTAACTTCTGAATTTCCAATGTTGTAAATAAAAAATTTTACAATTAAGTATGCATTCAATTAACACACAAGGCAACCAAATAAATTCTGCCATCAACATTAGCATAATGTGTATTTCCTGTCACTGCACTAACATTAAACAACTTCAAACCACAAAAACATTGTGACTAACATTAAAAAGGCAAGCTGTAAGATACTCAAAGCTTATAAAGGACAAATTGCACATGGTTAAGATGGGACATCATTTGACAAGGGCTGGTGTTGTGCATATGGCTGCTTTTTTTTATAAGAAGGCCACCGGCAAACAGGGCAACAATGTCGGCCCCCAGCCAACCACATCACAATGCAATTCTGATGAAACACATGACCACAAGGCAACCCCATTAGCAAACATCCATTTTCAAAATTCTCTAGGCAAACAACACATTCAGTACAGTGCAGCATATCAGCAGGCCAAGTTAACCAATCAGGTTCCATATCTTCATTAGCATTATATGATCCATATGACCTTCCCTTCCTTTCATATGGGCTGGTCTGACAATATTTATTGGCACATGAACAAGCCTCAGCATCACAGTGACTTGTTCTTCCTGGAGAATTGTGAAGTACGCTTTGCTTATCTTCAAATACTTCCTTCTCACTGCTCAAAGTGTCTGTGTTCTCACTTTCGGAGTCATTTTCAGTATCTTGAGACCCCTCTGACCCTTCCTCTTCAGACTGGACTCCAAGACATTTAAATCGCCACATTGGTAAGTTTTTAATATAATCAGTTGGTATCAGAGGGTGAAGCCAAAGGTCAGGAAAAGCTAAGCGCTCTAAGAATAAGTCAGGGTCTTCGTCCCAATCAGATTCTACAGGAAAGTTCTGAAAAGAAGCAATCGGGTGGAAGAGGTAGCTGGTGTACCAGTCCCACAGACTTGATAGCCATTCTAAGTTATTGGCATTGACTTCATCATTGTTGTTGTTGCGCCTTCTCTTCTTCTCAAAGTAATCAATTAGTAAACCATGTCCAAGGTATGTACTGAGAAACAGGGCTGGGTGTGAAGAGTAAAACATCCAGTCTGCCCTTACCCATGAAGCCAGTGTGGTTGTATTGGAATATCTCAACAATTTTAAGCTATATTCATAAAAGCTATCTAAGTAAGGTAGCTGTAAAAAGCCCAACACAGGTAGCCAGGAAATAATTAATAGAGAATTGTATGTCCCTAAAGTGCTTATGAGAACCACAAATCGCTTGATGGTAGCTCCTTGTGTAATAAATAAGTCCATCCAAGCCATAAGATTAACTAGAACCAAGCTCAAAACAAACAGATCATTTACCTCAGGTTGTAATGAGCGCAAAAACGAATCCATGGCCTGAAGGGATATAAATTCGCCTGTGTGGTTTCCATATCTGTAAATTCCTTCAGGAGTTCTAAGTATGTATGATGGCATATTATATATGCCAATATCTGTCATGTAACTCTTGTTGTCCCAATTTTCTACATTAACAAAAATAAACTCAACTCTTCCAGTAAACTTTATACTTAGTGCAGAGAAGAAAGCTGGGGGCTGGTCAAGGTTTGCAAATAGGTATATTTTTAACCAATACTGATCACTTTTATTCCATTCTTCTTTCAAATGTTCAGCATTATAAATGGTTTTGATCCGAGAAGCTGCATGAGCAGTTATCCATTTAAAAATGTGCTCTACTTCAATCTTGCGTCCACTGTATTCCTTAAGCATGACTTTCCCTTTTGAAGTACTTGTTTGTGGAACAGACATAATGAGTGTGGATCGGACCCAGCCTCTTCTCCTGCAATATCTATGAGAGAGAAAACTGTAAGTAAGCAGCTAGGCTGTAATGCAATCAATTTATCTTCCCTGATAAATTTCTTTAGCACCTGTTCCCAAAACCAAATAATCTCCAAATAATCAAAAAGTAGTACCACTACTTGGCAGCTGTGAAAAGCAAGCTCTGTTTTTCTAGTTTGTTTTGTATTTCTATGTTTCTTTTTTTTTTTAATAAAGTGTATCTTGAAAAGCCTGATTCAAAGGAATCAGCAATTACTTCAGCATCTCTTATGTACCTACAACTGCGTTATGTGCTAAGATCCAGAAGATAAGAATAATTCATGCTCAGAAGGAATTTAAAATCCTATTAAGGAGACAAAACAGAGATAAAACTTTATATATTCTGTTGCTAAATAATGCAAAAGAAGTTCAAAGTTTGGGATGGTGCAGATTTCATGAATGGTTCAGGAATTGAACTAGGTCTTGAAGGATGGTTAAAATCCAGATGGGTGGAGAAAAGAGAAGAAAACAGATTATCCTAAGGCTGAGTCATTGGTTTGGTACAAGCTCCTTGAGGGTAGCAGTCATGCTGACTCATTTAATTAACAACTACCACAATGCCTGACTGCTACAAAGTAATCTGCACAAAAGCCAACCAAGAAAAGAGCAACTGCAAGCCCCATATATGTTTGTATTCTCTTCTTTCTTCAATGAAGATCATGGAGTATTTAACAAGAGGAAACAAAAACAGGAAGTATTTAGATTAAGAGGTTCACTTCAAGAATGATCCCCATTTTACAGCAGAGTATATTCAGAAGAATTTAAGTAAAATTCAATCATTCGTTTACATTTATCTAGTAGGGTCAGGACTGTCTTCCTTTTGGAAACCTGTCTATTGACAGGTTCTTGCTAGGAGACTTGTGACATCCATCTCCCCTTAGAAAACTAGGTAATGAGAGAAAAGAAATATTAAAAAATGAAAACAGGCTGGGCGCAGTGGCTCACACCTGTAATCCCAGCACTTTGTAAGGCCAAGGTCAGGAGATTGAGACCATCCTGGCCAACATGGTGAAACCCCATCTCTACTGAAAATACAAAAATTAGCTGGCATGGCAATGCGCGCCTGTAATCCCAGCTACTTGGGAGGCTGAGGCAGAAGAACTGCTTGAACTTGGGAGGCAGAGGTTGCAGTGAGCTGAGATCACGCCACTGGCACACTCCAGCCTGGGCGACAGAGCAAGACTTTGTCTCAAAAAAAAAAAAAAAAAAAGAAAAGAAAAATGAAAACAGCTGTTGTATCCCAGTAAAGAGACTGTAAGTGAACATATTTTCCTTTTGTTTTTTATTTTTAAATTTTTAGTTATTTTATTTAAGAGACAGGGTCTTTCCCTGTCACCTAGGCTGGAGTGCACTGATGCAATCACAGTTCATTGTAGTCTTGAATTCCTGGGCTCAAGCAATTCTCCTGACTCAGCCTCCTTGAGTAGCTAGGACCATATATGCACGCCACCATGCCAGGCTAAGTTTTAAAATAATTTTTTGTAGAGATGGGCCTCATTATGTTGCCCAGGCTGCCTTTTGTTTTTAGTTTTAGCTCGTTTTAGTTTCTTTTTTCATGTACCACACAGAAGAGTTAATCTTTCGTTTTTAGAAAGTATTTTTTTCCCCCAAAACCTACCATGTGAAATTTTTAAGTAAAATTTACCTCAATAAAATTGTAAAAAAAGACAATCTACCACATGGATATGTTTTATTTGTTACAGATTTGTATATGCATAGTAATAAATATCTGACTTCTCATTTTGCTACTCAGAATATTGATGTAAAACTCATAGATATTATGCTTTACTTAGCATGGATTATGTTTTATTAAATAAGCATATTACACATCATATAATCAGATGAAGAGAGAAGAGTCTTGACGTAGGTAGCATATGGCTTTATAATGATAATATGACTAATTTTATCTCAGGGATTTTGTGATATAGTTTAAGATAAATGATGACAAGATGCTGTGTTTTAAGACAAGGTTAGTGATGATTCTGGAAAACTGTCTAGGTGACACAAAATCACAGACCGTGACTCTTAGCTTCTTGTTGAGTTGATTCACTTCCTTAATAAGACAGATTCCATTAATATCATTACTGTTTTAACTGAAATGGTCTGAAAAGTATATATTCCTACAAAATAAATATCTTCTACTCAATGCAAAATAATAATTCATGGATTGACATGAATTCTATTTTTACCGTATCCCAAAAAAGTAACAAGTCAAATGCATATGGACAATTGTCTTATTTATATCTTAAATATCTTCAAGTATCTTTAACGTTTTCATTGCACATGATATTTGTGATGACACATTTCAACTCTTGGCCATCCATTTTATCTTCCTACTGTGGCCTCTGATTTGTGTCATAAATTAAATGACAGTCTTTCTGACAGAAAACTTACTTTGTAAAATGAACAAGTTCTAAGTGCAGACATTTCTTCATATAAGAAAACAAACATATTATGTGCTTTCTTTTCAGTTCAGAGCTAAGTAAGAATTTTATCATTCCAGATAGCATAATGTTGTATTACCTTACATCAGTATAAAAACTTTTATTGCCAATTCAAATTTATTTTTTACAATCTGAATAAATTCAATGACAATACCATGAAAATATCCTCTAGTTTTTAAACTAAACGTTTTGAGTTCTCTTAGAGACCTTTTAAGATCTCTTAGATAATTTTAAGACTGAAAATGATAGGAAACATGGCTTGTGAGTTTTGGTCTTCCAGTTGCTGATGTGGTATGCTATATTTAAAAAGAGCTAGGCTCGGTGACTTACACCTGTAATCCCAGCACTTTGGGAGGCCAGGGCAGGTGGATCACTTGAGGCCAGCAGTTTGAGACCAGTCTGGTCAACATGGTGAAACCCTGTCTCCACTATACAAAAACTCGCTGGGCATGGTGGCGTGCACCTGTAATCCCAGCTACTTGGGAGGCTGAGACATGAGAATCGCCTGAACCCAGTAGGCTGAGGTTGCAGTGAGCTGAAATTGTGCCACTGCAGTCCAGCCTGGGCAATACAGTGAGACT
>NW_012117932.1:51843-66915 GCF_000951035.1 Colobus angolensis palliatus | reverse complement strand
GAAAGAAAGAAAGAAAGAAAGAAAGAAAGAAAGAAAGAAAGAAAGAAAGAAAGAAAGAAAGAAAAAGAAAAAAAGAAAGAGAAACCTTAACATTGCTGTTTATGTATGCTGTTTTTTCAGACAAGGTCATTGGCCTCCTTGGCTTTCCTGGCTCTCTCTGCAATCCCTTCTCTTCTCCTTCCCCATTTTTTCCACAGGCCACCATCCCTGACACTGCCCTGGCCTCCCAAAGTGCTGGGATTACAGGTGTAAGTCACCGAGCCTAGCTCTTTTGCCATAAGGCTTCCTGTTTACCACTCACCTCCTGCAATTCCCATGTCCTCTATCTTCTCTTTACCAACCCCCATCTCCCCAACCCTACCCACACACATCATTACCACCTCCTATTTTCTCAAAAAAATTACAGAGTATGAACCTCATAGGAAAAGCTCTCTGAAATTGATCTGTTGGTTAGGGAATGAGAAGAGATAGAGCCAGGTAAGGCCACTCGTTTTGGGTATATGGGGAAAGAAATTAAAGTTGCTACAACTAGACAGAGTCAGAAGCTGCTCTGAAGTGGTAGTCCTGAATGTTCTTAAGAGAGCTGCTCTGGTTTGGTTACGGTTTGTCTGTCCCCACCAAACCTCATGTTGACATTTTCTTCCCAGTGTGGCAGTGTTGAGAGGTGGAGCCTAGTGGGAGGTGTCTGGGTCATGGAGGCGGATCCCTCATGAATACTTAGTGCTGCTCTCAAGTTAGTGAGTGCTAGCTCTGGCAAGACTGAATTGCAGTGGGTTGACATAAAGCCACATGCCCTTCACATGTGGTCACTTCCCCTTTGACCTTCTCTACCATGTTCTGGCAGCACAGAAGCCTCATTAGAAGCTGAGCAGATGCTGGCACCATGCTTCTTATACAGCCTGCAGAACAGTGAGCTAAATAAATCTATTTTCTTTATAAATTACTCAGCCTCAGGTTTTTTTTTTTTTTTTTTTCTTGAGAGTCTCGCTCTTGTCACCCAGGCTTGGAGTGCAGTGGTGCAATCTCAGCTCCCTGCAACCTGCACCTCCTGAGTTCAAGCAATTCTCTTGCCTCAGCCTTCCGAGTAGCTGGGACTACAGGCACCCACTACCAAGCCCGGCTAATTTTTGTATTTTTAGTAGAGACGGGGTTTCGCCATGTTGGCCAGGCTGGTCTTGAACTCCTCACCTCCGGTGATCCACCCGCCTTGGTCTCCCAAAGTGCTGGGATTACAGGCGTGAGCCACCACTCAGCCTCAGATATTCTTATAGAGCAACACAAAACAGACTAAGGCAAGAGCTAAACAGGTAAGGAAAGTATAGCTCTACAGTGGGACCAGCATATTGAAGTCAGCTGCCCAGAGGCCACCCCAGAGAAGGGACTACAGTCAAAGAATGCAGCACAGACTTTTGGTATTTTTAAAACTCCAAAATCAAGATGATGACTCAATTACTCAAAATATGTGATTAAAACACTTCCTGAATAACACTATTCTCTGCCCACTTATACCCTGCATTGAAATTCTGAACATTCTTTTCTGTATCTGTAAATTTTGTTCTTCTATATCTCCATAGTCATCAAAAGAAGAAAAAAATGACCCTGACTAAGCATAGCTTCTATGGCAAGAACAGTTCTTATTCCAGTTGGAGGACTTTCCAAATGAGGAGTCATGGACACATTATTGGAACTGGTACAAGTCACTGTGCAACAAAATCATTTTCTGATGAAGTTGAGTCGAAGTACTTTTTTTAAATAACAAAAACTATAGCTATAATCAACAAAAAAGCAAAAAGTTACTCAAAAAAAACATTGCTTCAATTGTAAATAAGAGCTAGGATTATTTGAAGATGAAGGATTTAGAGGAAACCATCTGGAGCTAGGTTATATGTATCTCTTCACCATTTCTCAGCTAATACAGAATCAGAGCTTTTTAAAAGAAGAGCTAAACAAATTTGCACTAAAATCCACTAGACTGAATTATGACACTTCTGATGCACTTTGATTTATAAGATTATGATCTGTCTGCCCCCACCTAATCATTCTTTCAGTTTTTCATATTTAACAGATTATTTTTACTTTGTGTTTTTGAATTCTTTATTATCTAATAACATTAGACTTTAATTAATGTATTCAACTTTATATAGTTTAAAATGTGTTTTTATTTGATGTTTTCTAATATATTTATAAACTATAATGTTTGAAATATATTATTTAGTTCTATTGAGTTTTTAAAAATACATTAAGTATTTTAAAAGAAGATAGTGATATGAATACTGACTTTTGACATAAATTTAAAAATCTAAATATCAGCATTATCATTTGTTCTAGTATTGTAAAAATCAGTGAGGGAGACAAAGACCTTTCACTTAGACTCTATTTGGAAATGATGGAATCAGATCAAATCCTAAGTCTTTGGTAAATGATGGATGGAGATCAGAATGATTTCCTTTTCAAAGAAGACTTAAGCTATCTTGAACATTTCAACAAAAAGTCAATGGGATGTGATTAAGATTCTGTGGTTACCAGCCTGGCAACACAGCAAGACCCCATCTCTAAAAAAAAAAAATAAAAATTAGCCAGGTGTGGTGATGCATGCATATAGTCCCAGCTACTTGGGATGCTAAGGTGGGAAGATCACTTGAGCCCATCCATCAGTTGGAGGTTGCAGTGAGCTATGATCACACCACTGCACTCCAGCCTGAGTCACAGAGCCAAATCCTGTCTCAAAAAAAGAAAAGAAAAAAAGACTCTGTGGTGAAGATGAGCATGAGAGCTTTGCAGGTAGATGAGGAGACTAAATGTGAGTTAAGAGATGCAGGAACTTCCCTCCTATTCCCAACTCTTAGGGGAACTCTACCATCGATCTCACCTTATATTACTAGCAGGCAAAACAGGAGTTCCAAGCAGAAGAGAAGTAAATGTAAGGCTAAGGAAAGGAGGTATAGTCATGGTTTAGGACAGTTTTCTACAACCAATGGGTTGCCCATTACGGCTAACACATATAAAGGATGTAAGTCAGGCATATCTACCTACGTTAGAAACTAGCTAATATTGTGGGGTTTTTGACATATATATATATGCCTCCTCGTCCACACAAAACAAAAACATGCTGTACATGCTAATCTTTCATTAAATATTCACCAAATGGAAAATTAAATGAATGAATGAGTCTAAGTTATAACTTGTTAGCATGAGAAATGGAAAAAAAAGGCATTTCAAAGAAGAAATAATGGAATAATAAAACAAGAAATAATGTGACAGACTGAATACTGGAAATGATGACAAAAAAACAAAACATAAACAAAAACACCTCTGAGGATTCTTATTTAAGAAAATGGGGGGAAAACCAGCGAAGGACAGAAAAAAAGAAAGGTAGAAGGATACATGGATGATTAAAGAAAAAGAGAATGAATCTGATTTCAGATACTAGGTTTCAGGGAAAAGAAAATATCTAGGGATACTTGCAGAGCCAATGGAAACAAGCAAAGAAATGCAAACTAGAGGTCAGAATGATAGAAGAAGATGTAGATCAGCACAGAGATATCACCTAAAGCCATGAGAAAACACAGAAGAGCCAGAGAAAGGGACAGGGAGAGAGAGGGAGATAGAGAAGACAGAGACAGATCTTAGAGTAAAAGTAATTAACTGCCAGTTTATCAAAAACTATTAATCAAGCACCTGTGTAACTAAGAGTGTGCTACACATTATAATAAACTTTCAGTTCAAGCAGGCTTCTAGTATCATTGTCCTTTCCAAACAAGAAAGATGCTGGTCAGGACTCAAATTCTAAGAATTGCCTAATCAACTTACCTGGGATCACTGGAACAGTTAAATGTGCCTGTACGTATTCCAAATCTTGACACCTTTTTAACCATTTTCTCCCAGTGAATTTTGCCCACCAAGGGACTTCTGTCATTTGCTATGACCTATTCCCAAAAAAAGAGAAAAAGGAACTTGAATTACCTAAAATGGAGATAAACCAACCATTTATATCAACAATATAATTTCACTTAAAAAAAGATATTCTGTTCCCAGTTATTGTTTACTGTATCATCACATTATCATTACAATTGTTATAGAAGGAGCAACTATCCAATAGGAAAAAAGACTTAAAACACTGAAAAGTAAATTAAACTCTCCCACACTCTGTGGCAGTTACAAAGAGAGTTAGGGAGTCAAAACTGTATTAAAAAGCTAGCCATGTTCTCCACCACGTGGCCTCTTCTCTCTAATTAAGTTACACAGAAAGAAAATGGCCCTTGGAATAATATCTCTTTGCTCTGAAAAGAAAATTTTAAACAATAATCCAAATAAAGCTTACTAAAAATTATCACATGTAGGTTCAACAAGTTCAAATTTCACTGTTTAAAAAGTATAATTATGGAGCCAAGAGTCAAACACATGTTTTCTATTAAAGGATGTTTTTACTAAACCAATAAATACTACTACTTCTATGGCTTTTTGCTTAACAATCATGAATGGCTCTAACATACAAAAATAATTACCATAATGATTTTTACATTATTGAACTTGTACTTCAAATTTGCAAGAGCTTTCAAACACAATTAGGATTAGGAAAAGAAAAAGAATCTTAAGAAAAGAAAAGGAGGCCAGGTGTGGTGGCTCACACCTGTAATCCCATGTTGGGAAGCCGAGGCAGGTGCATCACTTGAGTCCAGGAGTTCAAGACCAGCCTGGCCAACATGGCAAAACCCCGTCTCTACTAGAAATACAAAAATTAGCCAGGCTTGGTGGCAGGCACCTGTAGTCCCAGCTGCTCAGAAGGCTGAGGCATGAGAATCACTTGAACCTGCAAGGTGGAGGTTGCAGTGAGTAGAGATCATGCCACTGCAATCCAGCCTGGGTGACAGAGCAAGACCTTCAAAAGATGTTAAGACTTCTCTTATAAATGTCAGCCTTTCTAATCATTAATACCTTTCTCTTTATCTCCTAATCTTCCTGCCTTTAATGAAGGCAGAATTTCAATGCAGATACCAGTAAAAACCAAAAAACATTAAAAACAAGACCATAAAAAATAACTAAATGGGAAGTTAAAGGAAAGCCAAAAATGTCTAAAGTCATCATGAAACCATCTGTTTAAGTCCAGGGTATATAGGCCAAGTTTATTTTCATAAATGTTATATTACTGATACTATACAATTCAAAATTATAACATAATACTCTGGGGACCTCTAATCTTTCTGGGAGGAAGGACCATTTTCACACTCACAAAGCCTCCAGGAAGTGAAGTTGCAGGTAGGTGAGTAAAATGAGTCCTGACAGTCAACTCCTTGGGAGATACAAGAGGTGGTGCAGCCACCTCATCTGTGGTCTCTCTGCTAGAACGTCTAACAAATGTCAAGAGGGCAGCAGAAGAGACAGCACATGGTGATGACAAGTGACTTGAAGTGCCAAATAACCCGTGACATTCCACTACCATCCTCATACTTACCAAGACACACATGCATACATAACACCTTATCACATAAGTCTGAAGCTTAATGAATACATATACACAATTTAGGGCATTAAGCAAATGGTTTTGATATTACTTTTTTTTTTTTAAGGGACAGGGTGTCACTCTGTTCCCCAGGCTGAAGTGCAGTCGCTCAATCATGGCTCATTGCAGCCTCAAATACCTGGTCTCAAGTGATCCTCCTGCCTTGGCCTCCCAAGTGTTGGAATTCTAGGCATGAACCTCTGCACCCAACCATGGTTTTGATAGTACTTTTTAATGAAAATAAGTGGTCTTATTGAGGCAGATACAATTTATTCAAATACTCAGACAGTTGAAGTAACCAGGAAGAAGGCAATCTGGGGGACATGGACTTAATAGGTGAAAGCTCTTTTGAAGGATGCTTATACCAGTTACCCTACCCAGTAAGTCCCTAGCTTTTACATTTTTCTCTGGCCCCAAAGTACTTTATAAGTTTTACCTAGGAGGCCGGACGCGGTGGCTCACGCCTTTAATCCCAGCACTTTTGGAGGCCGAGGTGGGTGGATCATTTGAGGTCAGGAGTTCAAGACCAGCCTGGCCAACATGGCAAAACCCCACCTCTATTAAAAAAACAAAAATTAGCCAGGCGTGGTGGCACACACCTGTAATCCCAGCTACTTGGGAGGTTGAGGCAGGAGAATCCCTTGAACCCGGGAAGCAGAGGTTGCAGTGAGCCGAGACTGTGCCACTGTACTCCAGCCTGGGTAACAGAGCAAGACTCCATCTCAAAAAAAAAAAAAAAAAAAAAAAAAGAAAGAAAAAAAGGTTGTACCTAGAAAATCAGGAAGATCAAACAAAGCAGACTGCTGCTGCCTCTTTTCTTTTTTTTTTTTTTATTTTTATTGCTACCACTCAAGAGTCAATCTGCTAGTTCTTTTGGTCAACTAATCAAAGACACGTTTAATTTATTTTTCAGATTCCTTAGGAAGATTAAGAAGTATGTGTGCAAGCATACTACCATACTCTTTACTCCTTGCCCTTTCAAAAATAACTCACTTTTCAGGCATTATCCCATTTCTTGATCAAGGTTGCAAATAACTCAAACAGTTCAGGTCTGTGTGCAGAATGACACTGCTCCAAGGAGTTTAGAAGTTGCCTCGCCAGTGTAAATATTTAGTTCCTAAGTCTGGAGGCAGCTTTCAGTGAAGACCCTGTATACTGCACAGGTATCTTTGAGACATGTGATAAGAGCTCCAAAGTTAGGAAAAGAAGGAGGAATGAGAGGGGTTCTTCCCAGGTACGGCCTGGTTCCAGCAGAGATAGCAGAAGTGAGTGAAAAGAGTTGGGAACATACTCTTTTCCTGTGAAAAGAGTTGGGAACATACTTGTACCTGGGGCAGGTACAAGACAATGTTCAATGCCAGGGCCTTATTTATTCAGCAACCTGTTCTAGCATTTGTTTTTGAAGAGTTTAAGGATCCCTGACTGAGCTACACAAAAATGAAAAATCTTGTAGGCATTGCATGAAAGCATTTTATATTACTTTACAGCTATATTTATGCAATTAAAAATTTGTCCAATGTCCTATACAGTTATATAATTCAACTGAAGGTTTAGCATAAATTAAATCTGGTGGAGTTTAAATTAACCAACCACTATAAAAATGCTAATATTTTCACAAAATAACTAATCTAGCTGAGTCACAGAGCACAAAAAATATTCTCAGCCTAATATATATATATATATGCCTTATATATTATGTATTTTATACATATACACACACACACACACACACACACAAACACACATACTATGTTATACCAGTAAGAATCCCCAATTTATAGCTCATATCCTAGAAGTATGCATGATGATTCTGAGTAGCATTCATATGGCTGGTCTCATTAAAAGGAGAGACATTTTCCTCAGCAGCTCAGGAAGGAACACTGTATGTGGGGAACATTTTCAAAGACTAGAAGTACAGCTTGAGTTCCAGCAGCCTGGCAACACAGGCTAGAAGTGAAGCAATCTTTCCATTCCCTTTCCCAGGATATCTGCCTCTGGCATCCCCACACTTGCTCACCACTGTGGTCCCTGCAGCTAATATAGTGCCCAGCTCATATGGGTGCTCAATAACTATTTATGCCAAACCGAACAATTTCAGCTTCTTACAGTTTAATAACTCATTCTTCCAGTTCTGATTACACAGAGTCTCTAAAGGAAAGACTCTTAAGCTTCTGAGTTCTGTTATAATCAAAGTCCCTTCTCCAGCAACCTGTACCAAGATGTTTTCTGGACAAACAGTGGCATAAATAGTACTCTGCTAAGCAACTGCATATTAATGTTCTTGACCTCAGTCAGACATAAAGATGTCTAATTCAGTGCATTTTAAAATGCCCATTATTTAGAGGTGAGGTTTATCACTGATCAAACCATGTGGCATACCCCTTTTAATATTGTTAATCTCCATATAATAACATCCAGGTTTAGTTAAGTAACATAACTCCCTGGAACAATAAGAGCATTGTGCTATGATATTTTCTGCATTCTCAGTATTTCATTATAATAGGGAGTCTCTACTTTCAAAATCATAAGGCAACCTAGTATATACATGCAAACTATATAAAATCATTAAGAGTAAGGACAAGTGATTGACAAAAACAAAACAGTGGTCTTTTAATTTTTTGTATTCTTACTTTAAGAATTTATAAATTTTTTTTACCACTACAAAATATAAGATAAAGTGGCTTGCTATGTGTTTCACCTCCATAGTAGCGTCAAGAAAGAAATACATAATTTAGAATCTCCTTGAACAAAACTATTGTCTAGGAGCAAAGATAAACAAGTTTAAAATCAGCTATTAACTCTTGTAAGCCAAACAGGAAATATATTGATGTAATACTTCAGTAAATATTGACCCAAAGCTTTATTTTAAATCATACGATGCTTCTCACTGCTACAATTCCAGTGACTTTAAATTCTGTATGATGTAACACAGCCAGTAGGCAACAAATATGTCCTTCTTTGAACTATGACAAAAGTCAAAACAGAGAAATAGAAATGTTAAGAGGAGGATAAATCCATAAAACCCATAAATTATGCTAACTTCTCCACCTCAGAAGCCTATCTAATGTGCCATCTGCCTCTCTGACTAAGGGTCTTTTGAAAGAAAAGTAACCATCTTCTATTTGTAATGCTATGAAGACTGGGGCCAAAGAATCCACAAAACTGTTAAATGAATAGCTAATGAAAGATATGAGCTTGGGTTAGGAACAAAGGAGAAAAACAATGTTAGAAATAACTTAGAAAAAAGAGCACTTGGTTCTTCATGTATATCACAGTATGTCATTGGTAAAGATGTCATACGTATGTTGCTACCTTGAAAACTAAAATTAATTCTGTTCACGTTACAGAGACTATATTGTAAAATGGACCTGGAAAAGCTTGAAAATGTGAAGAGGATTGAACTGGCTGGCATCTGTGCATCTTCATCTATGAAAACACTCCTCACAGACTTAAAACAAATGACAGAGAACAAATTAGTCAGCTTCTTCTAAAACACAGTGGTCTCCCATTATCCTCAATTTCACTTTCTGCAGTCAACTGCAGTCCGAAAATGCTACATACAATTAGATATTCGGAGAGAGAGATACCACATTTACATAAATGTTATTTCAGTATATTGTTATAATTGTTCTGTTTTTATCATTAGTTGTTGTTGTTACTGTGCCTAACTTACACATTAAACTTTATCACAGGTATGTATGTATAGGAGAAAACATAGATTATATAGGATTTGGTACTATCCATGGTTTCAGGCATCCACTGGGGGTCTTGGAACATATCCCCCTCAGATAAGGAGGGACTACCGTAAACAGAAAATAACAACAATTCAAATTGTTAAAAACTGAATTCTTGAAAGTTATCCTTTACAATAGATTAATATATATGATCTGAGCTGAAAGAATGGCAAGCAATGGAGACATTTCTCTTCTGTTTCTAGTAGATATTTTCAATTTTAAGCATAGTTTAAAAAAAAATACAACTCTCTTTTAAGGGCTTAAACCAGGTGGCTGTGCTGATTGACTTAGCTGGCTAGTTCATAGTGCCACGGACAAGGTTTCAATCTCATTCTTCTCAGTTGTCCTGACAGAGATTGTTCTTTCAGACCAGGCCAGCCATTTGACAGATGTAAGCCACTGGCCTCAAGGAACACAAGCCAGACAGTGGTGGTCAGTGCAAACCTTGAGCATCATTGGAAAAATTAAGTAGGTGTCCTACTGCATCATTTCCCTATACAGAAAACCATAGAAATACATTCTATTTTTTAAGAGTTGTTTTTCAGCTATTAATACCTATGAGGTTTAAAAATATTTTCAGAAAAAAAAAATTTAGCAACTAGAATTTACAATGCTACCATTTACTATCATTATTTGTTCTTTACTTCATTTGCCACCTTACCAGAGAATTCCTTGCCACTCTCCTCTCCTTAATCTGCTTATTTTTATTCTTAGTACTTTCCACTAACTGATGTTATATTAATTATTTATTTGGTGTCTGCCTCTCCCAACTAGAATGTGAGCTACCTGACAGAGCAAGGACTTAGCTTGGTATGTGTTTCTGGTATATCTTTAGGGCCCAGAACAGGGCCTGACACACCCACAACTGCTAAATAAACTTTTGATGAATTCTGTCACATATTTATTACAGGAGCTTAATTCATGAATATCTTTAACAGGACATCAAAAACAGTAGATCATTTATAAGCCAAGAATATACTGCTAACTATTGAACCAGAATGTATTTGTTGTCTATAGGCAGCAGCCTATATAGCAAAAGAACTCAAGATTTTTGACATGGCCCTTCCAAGTTTCAAGGGTGTGCAACATCCTCACCATTTATTTCCATGGGATCAGTCAATGTGGATGACAAACATTTAGACACTGAACGCAGGGCAGTGGGACTGGCTATTCAACTCATCCTCAGTAATAAAATCTAAAATTATCAAAACCAGTGTCTTTCTCAATCAGACTATTAGAAATAAGTACCAGAGAAAAGAATGGAATAACAATATACTTATAAATTAAAGCTTTAAAAAAGCTACAGCTTATTTTTCAACTTCATTAACACAGAAATAAATTAAAATTTAAACAGATAATGTATGGACTACACCTATACCCTCGCATTCTCTCCCATTGCTGAACTTAAAATTACTGAATTAGATTATCTGGAAGGTAAAAGGACAAATGCAATAGGAAGGTTACAATAAAGAAAGGCCATGGATAAACAATGTCATCTCTGGAAGAATTCCCAAACCTCAACCCTTTAGCATACAGGACTACTGTAATATTTTATCCCTTTTAGATGTATATGTATTTATTTGAGGTCATGTACAACAGAAAAATATACCTATTCACAATCATACTGCTAGTCAGTGACAGTACCAGACCTGCAACTAAGGTCTCTGAACTCAAAGCTTTTCCTACCATATTTGCAGTCTTTACTCTCAGAAAGAAACATGAAGAAACTATTTTAATTTTCATGCCCTGAATCAAACTTTGCCTACTCCAGGGTGAAATGACAAGAGTACTGGACAAGAAATCAGAAGATCTGGGTTTCACCCTGGTTCAATATTACCAACTACTTCCATGACCTTGGGCAAGCTACTTCACCTCTCAGAGTCTCAGAAAAGGTTAGTCTGATACAATTTCCAAGCTTCAGCCATTCACAGACTACATTAATAATTTTAGCCACATTCATGCTGTTAATTTACTTGATATGTCACTTTAAGTGAATGTACAGTTTTAAAATGTAAATAACTTTAGTCCTTCCTAAGCAAAATGTATGAAATTTACATGTTAATATAATTTTTCTAATTTAAATTAAAATATGTAAACGATAATGCGTGCCCACTCGCCATAAATTACATCTTGGAAAGTATAAAATATTTTTAAGGTCCTTCATAGCTCTAAAATTCTAATATGCTAATTAAGTCTCACAGTTTTGCTATCATAAAAACGAGGGTTAAAAAATTATAATCTCAAAAAAAAAAAAAAATTATAATCTCATCATCATGAGTTATGTAATGAGCACCCCCACCATTTTCCACAACAGCTTCTCTATAGTCACAAAGTTGGCTATTTCCCTAATAAATGATTCCTTTACTTTTACTTTAGGGTTCTTACTTACATATAAAAATTATTCAGGCCACTGAATTAAAAACTGGAGATAACAAAAACTGAGAGAAGCAGTGCAAATCACTAAATAAAAGGGATATATATGTGTATTTCTCAATTCAACAAAGGTCCAATAATTAAAATAGATTTGCTTCTGGGGATTCTAAACAAAAAGTTGACCCCCATCCCCCAACTTTCTCTTTCCCACTAGTCAATTTTTATTTTCCTCAGTCTCCAAAACCTTTTTAAGAAGATACTAGAACCTCCCTAAGAGAACTGAGTTATGTGTGAGAAACAAGACACAAGTACACGGAAGTGTCACTGGCTGCTACATACTATTTTAGTAAAAATAATTTTTTTAGGGTTCTCAAAATATCAAATTATCACTGCTTTTCATACCTGAACCAGCCAGATGCCATCTTTTGTGTCTTCCACAAGCTCATAGAAGTGCATTTCACCACTGAAATTGGTACTAGAAACCGATTCGGATGCTTCTTCTTCCTTGAGAGCAGAATAGAGCTCACCCTCCATCAAGTCACCTAAAGAAAGGAAAAGAGTAACACCAATAAGGTTGTAAGAATCCTAGATTCCCAATTTCAGTAATTCCATTTTTTACACTGTTAAGAATCACATGATATTGTACTTTCATTGTATTCTATAGACAAGAGCTACTAGTGGAACCTGGATATACTCACTTAGGTGTCATACATTCAGTAAGTATATAGTAAGAACTTCCTACGTGTCAGGCAAAAGTGAACAAAATAGACAAAAATCTATCTCTTATAGAATAGGGCTTATATTTTAGTGGGGTTATCACATAATTATTAGGAAATTACCAAATTTGTACCACTCCAAAAAAGCACCACTTTATTAATTATGTAGTTTTACGTATGACACATACAGGCTTCATATACATTTTTAAACAGTATGGCTCATATGCTTCTTACTTAAAAGATGTAGAATTGGGTTCACAGAATTTGCCATCAGCCCTGCTTAAAAGAGCAACAGGGTTTGTAAGACTTGGAGGTTAGAACTTTACCCGTTAGAACAAACTTCACATTCATATACAAATTTACAGTATAAATTTAGAGCTTGTATCATTAAACAAAAAGGAAAGGAAAACACTAAAGTCAAATTATTTTAACTTTTGCCTTAAATATTAAACAGTGAGAAACCAAGCACTGCACCATGATAGCAGCAAAACCACTCACAATAAACACTTAAATTTTTAAACAGCTATACCATGACTTTTCTGCCATAAAATGTGTGATTTGTGTCATACTGGGCTGTGTGTCTTAAAGTTAAATGTGGACTCCTAATACATTCAATGTGCCAAGTATTTTTAGTCCCAAAAGAAGGCAATAATAAATAACTGTCAAAAGAAAAAAAAAGTGTGATCAAATTATTTTCCATAAAAAAATGATGGCTTTAGTAATTAAGACACTTCTCATCTCTAAACCAAGAGAGTTTATTTAGTAGAGATCTTTTACCCTAATTACTCCACTTCTTCCCCCTATGGTAGAAATAAGAATCACCATAAACCAGTCAGCAAACAAGGGGCAAGAATAATACACGATTTTATATTTTCTCTGAAGAAATATTTATCACTTTTGCAGAGTGGGTTCCTCTCCTCTATCCTAACAGTGAGATATGA
Organism: Colobus angolensis palliatus; assembly: GCF_000951035.1. Lineage (NCBI taxonomy): Eukaryota > Metazoa > Chordata > Mammalia > Primates > Cercopithecidae > Colobus > Colobus angolensis. Next base: position 53,651 of record NW_012117932.1, on the reverse strand, counting down.
GTTTTATAACCCACAACCTACAAATATCCAAGTGTTAAACTGCTAGCGAGTTCATATTCTTGTCTATCATGCTACATGTCTATAGCGTACTAAAGGAAAAGATTTGTCTTGTAAAAGACAGCTGACAGAAATACTTGAAACAACAAAAAAAGATAACCATCAGTTTCAGCTGCTCCCTACAGCAAGGCAGAAAGCCTTTCTCAAATTACATTCCACTTTCAGGAAGTATATCCAAACAAAGATATACTTTGTCCAGCAGTGAAAAAAAGTAATCATATTTCTCACCCAATCCTACCAAAACCCACAATTACTAAAAACACATTATTTAAGACATTGAATATTCTCTCAGCACTATTTCACTTATATTTCTCAACCCATTAAACAATGCAAGGGTGCCTGTGACACAGAAGACAAAAAAAAACTTTTTTTTGCATCCAAGATGCAAATTAAAATAATCCTAACAGAAATATAATATAAACTCGAACATGGCAAGCATTTATACAAAATGCTTGTCTTACTCAGACTTACTCGCCTTCTCAGACTTAAAGTCGGTGTACACTGTCTATATTCAAACTCATGATTTAACATTCAAATCCTAGGCCCAAGTGCCTCTGATAGTAAGTATTCCAAAGATGTGTCCCCACTCTGGGTACCTTATTATTACTATCGTGACAAATACTACTATTGATAGACAACGTTTTGGAGTTTTTCTTACGTTTTTATGAACTTCAACTGACAAATAATGCTCTCCAGTTTGTAACTAGTTCATATTTCTGAATTTTGAGAAAATCACTCAACTTAGCAAACAATGCTAAGCAGCCACACTTTAAACTGTCATTTTACGATAACCTTAAAAGGATACACCAACACCCCTCCAAGTAATTTCAGCCTCCTCCTCAAAGCTGGGATCCGCATACTTGATTGTAGAAAGCTTGGACGAAGAAACCTGGGCAGCTTTAACCCTTCCAGGGAAGGCCTCACTCTGGGGGAACAGCCAGGTACCAGGAGGTACAGGTCGTCCCCTCTCCCAGGTGGAGGGGACCCTAGGGGAAGCTCGATACTTGCCTGACTTTTCCACCAGCTCCCGGACATCCTTCTTCTCAGGCAGCCCTGAGTAGCCCAACCCTCGGCACTCCAAAATGGTCTTCAGCTTCTTGAAGCTCAGCGCCACCGGATCCACCAGCTGGGTGGCAAAGATGCCAGTTTCATACCATACAATGGCCTCAAAAAACCTGGCCAGGACGAACAGGACCAGGAAATAAAGGAGCAAGAAAAAAAGCTTCAGCCACATCTTCCCTGGCGTCTCCTCTCTTTCCAGAGAGCTCGGAATACGGGAGAGAGAAGGGTCGAGGGCGTAGGCCGCGGCTCGGTGGCAGCTTGGGCGAGGGCCCCGTGTCCACGCGCTGGCCACCCGGCGCCGTCACTGGCCGGCCATCCACGGCGGGGAGGCAGGTGACGGGATCTGCGCAGGTGTGAGGTGGCGACGAGGGACGCAGAGGCGCAGAGCCTCGCGCCGGGCCTCCCAGTCAAGAGGCGACAAAAATAAATGAGAAAAACTCAAAACCGCCATCCATTAAGCACCGAAAGGCGAGGGGCGCGGGGAGAGCTCGCGGGGAAAAACAAAACGAGGGACGCTTCCCTCTGCGAGGGACACTGACCCAGGTGGCGGGGTCGGCCCTCCGGTGCCGCGATCTCAAGGGGGAGGGGGAGGGACCAAAAAATAACTCAGATTCGCCCAGGAGGCGGGGATCCGGGCTGCAGGCCCGGGCCCGAGGGGCCGTGGGGGCCGGACTCTCGCGGCCGCGGGT
>NW_012117932.1:46705-51218 GCF_000951035.1 Colobus angolensis palliatus | reverse complement strand
CTGACCGTGCTTTTGTTGTGTGGTCTCCTCTTTTGCCCCGCCAATGTTTAGCAATTGATTTCGTCTGAGTATTAGTCTTTGGACTGTATCACTTTGTGTATTTTCTGAAAATAGAGCAGTTAATTATTCTCTTAAAATCGGTAAAAATAGAAATATACGTTTTTTGATGAATCCTGGTGAACAGGGAAATTTTTGGCACAGGTGGTTTGAGATGGCAGAAGGTTAAACCCAGAAAGTAAAATGTTTTGCCCCCTCTTCGTGAGAATGTGGCTTTGCACGTGTGTGTCGGAGGAGGTTTGGCCAAAACTGGAGTTACTGTTATCCTAGGCCCAGTTGTCGCTGCCAGTTATAGCCTTTTCCCTCCTTCAGTCTGAGGGGTGTTAAAAGCCTGGTGTGAACTCCCTGAGTTCCTAGGACAAAGGTTGTTGAATGTTGATACGTCCAGGTGCAAAGTTCTGGGTGTTTTATTTTGTACATGGGCTGGGCACGGTGGCTTACTCCTGTAATCCCAGCACTTTTGGAGGCCGAGGCGAACAGATCACGAGGTCAGGAGTTCGAGACCATCCTGGCTAACACGATGAAACCCCGTCTCTACTAAAAATACAACAACAACAAAAAAAATTAGCCAGGTGTGGCGGCGGGCGCCTGTAGTCCCAGCTACTCGGGAGGCTGAGGCAGGAGAATGGTGTGAACCCGGGAGGCAGAGCTTGCAGTGAGCCGAGATCCTACCACTGCACTCCATCCAGCCTGGGTGACAAAGCAAAACTCCGTTTCAAAAATAAATAAATAAATAAATAAAATAAAAATAAATAGTCACATGGACAAGCATGAGATACCCGGTTCTGTGCTTATAAATTTAACAGGGCTGAGCGTACTCTTTACCTCAATCTCTGTCAGTCTTGAGGGAGGATTCATAAATTGAACCAGGTTGTCTTTGACCAGCCGCTTTTGATAAGGAAGGAAAACAAACAAACAAACAAAAAGCAGAAATTACTGGGAAATGTGGCTATTTGTGCAAAACTGTCAACTATCCGAAACTAGGGATGACAGTTTTAGAAAGAAAGGGATCATGATCCCGGGTCATGGAGCAAGTGAGGAACGGGAAGCAAAGAATGGACTGTGAGAATGTAGCCTCCGAATGGTGCCCATTTAAAATAAAGTGAACAAGGGCATTTCAGTGCCCGGCTAGTAGGGGAGGAGTTGGAAGGGGATGGGCCCAGGGAGCACTGAGAATCAGAGAAAGAGGTGTAGGAATGTCCAGCCAGCGACTGGACACTGCCGCTGTGTCTTTAGCTTCCATGTGGCTTTGTTCTCATGGCTGGCAGATCGGTGTGGGAGACTCTGTTAAACAATTCATTCTAACAAGCCTGGTTCTGAAATTTCAGAATTCTTGGGCATGTCACGGTGACCCTGTGATGATACTGTTGTCCAAACCTTGACACTTAAGGTGATGTCCCTCGCCTCAAAGGAATGTACTACTCTCTAGTGAGGAGAGACTGACCCAATCTCAAAAATACAGAAGAGGGATGGGCAGGGAAAGTTGGTGTGTGAGCTGAGGGTGGAACCAGTCAGGCCAGAGTTCCAAATTGGAAAAAAAAATTAGCATTAGAGTGTGGGAGGGACTAGAAAGAAGGAATTAAGAAACTCTTTTGAAATTTCTTATTTGTTTCAACGGCCTCCCATCCCAACCCCCTTGCTTTGTTTCGTTCATGGTTTAACCCACAGGAGGGATAAAAGCATTGATAAGAGAACACATTGGGTCATCTGAATATGAGAGTATGGACAAGCACATTCTATGTTGGTGGGGTATACAATGTGGGTTAGAAGCCCCCTGTAAAATACAAGCTCTTTGGCACAGTAGTCTATCTTCGGGAAATTTATCCTGAGGAATGACTGGACATGGGCACAAAGATGTGTGTATAGAATTTCGTGGTCATTGCAGAGTTAATGCTGGAAAGAAAAAAGGAAGAACCCAAATATCTAGTGACAGAGGATTGATCAAATACAGTAATTCAAATGATGAACCGTGAGGCAGCCACTAAAAAGAAAAATGTAGACACATGGTTATGGACATGGAACCATGTCCAAAATATAGTGTTTGGTGAAAAAAAAGCAGGTAACTGAGAAATTTGCATCATATGATCCTATTTTTGTATTTGTATTACAAAAAGATAGAGATGTATACATTAAATTGTTAGGTGTATTCGCCTCTAAGTGATGGGGTTTAGAATATTTTTTCTTTTATCCTATATCTCTATTTTCTTATGTTTTCGGAAATAATCATGTATTACTTTGTAATCTAAAAACAAACAAACAAACAAACAGAAAAACCACTAGGACTGTTTTCCTGGTCCGGAGGTTTAGCAGCAGTGATTCATCCTCTGGGACTCCAAAGATGACAGGGGTTGGGGGGTGTGGGCTGTGTTCCCATGAGATTGATTTCAGTTTCCACTAAGCCTAGCTAGGCAGACTAATTAGAATTTATTTTCAAAAACAGAAGAATGTTTGAATTATTCATTTTCATAATCTGTTTTTCTAATAGGCTATTAATCTGGGTTATTGGTTTTATAGCTCAGATTCTGTTCATTTGTGGGATGGCTTAAATGCCTTATCATTTGATATTGTGGCAAGAGCGTGCATACTACAGTTAGAGGGCCTGGCCCAGTGGACTAGTGTCACCTTAGTAGGCAATCAGAAGACCTCCTTAACTTCATTTTTTTTTTTTTTTTTGAGAGTTTTGTTCTGTTGCCAGGCTGGAGTGCAGTAGCACAATCTCAGTTCACTGCAACCTCCGCCTCCTGGGTTCAAGCAATTCCCCTGCCTCAGCCTCCTGGGTAGCTGGGACTACAGCCACGTGCCACCATGCCCAGCTAATTTTTTTGTATTTTAGTAGAGATGGGGTTTCACCATGTTGGCCAGGATGGTCTTGATCTCCTGACCTCATGACCTGCCTGCCTCGGTCTCCCAAAGTGCTGGGATTACAGGCATGAGCCACTGTGCCCGGCCCCTCATTTTTATCATCTATAAAATGGAATAGGATGCTTACCCTATGAAGCTGTTGTAAGGATTAAATGAGTGAGTGATTGTAAAAGTGCTTCGAAATACACATTGCTTATAATTAATTTAAAATGAAGAATTAGTTTTTGGATACATTCTAATGTACAGAGGGTAAAAATTGAAAAAAAAAACCCAAGAATTAGTTTTTAGAAAAAAGAAAATTAAAGTCTTTGAGCTTGATGAACGAGAGTTATTTTATTTAAGGTCCAAAGAGCCTTCTCTTTTTATTTCACTATTATCAAAATATCATGCATACACAGTTTAAAAAATGAAGTAGCATTTCAAGGCTACATACAAAACTGGGACAACTTTGGGAGTAAAAGAGGCAATGGTAATGAAATTATGCCAGACTAGGGAGGAAAAACTGAGAATGTCCCTGATAAACCCTACTTATAAAAAAACACATTGGCCAGAAGAGGTGGCTCACCTGTCATGTAGCATTTTGGGAAGCCAAGGAAGGAGGATCACTTCAGCCCAGGAGTTCCAGACCATCCCGGGCAGCATAGTGAGACCCTGTCTCTACAAAAAAAAATACAATAAATAAATAAACAAATAAACCAGGCATGGTGGTCACCCTCCTGTAGTTCCAGCTACTCAGGAGGCTGAGGCAGAAGGATTGCTTGAGCCCTGGAGTTTGAGGCTGCTGCAGTGAGATGTGATCCCACCACAGCACTGCAGCCTGAGTGAGAGAGTGAGTTCCTGTCTCAACAAAACAAAACAAAACAAAACAAAACACCACATCCACTGCTTTTCCCTACCATCTCTGCTTCCCATTCCTCAGAGACATTGCCTTCAATTATTTTAGCAATTTTTTCATGTTTACCTCTATATTTTCAAAGAATAGGTTTTTACTGCTTTTCTTGATTTTTCCATTTTATACATTATCTATTGATTTCTTACTATGGACGATGAGGAATTCTGTCTTTTATGCCCTCTATTCACACACCATTTCCCTCCGCTCATTCCCAACATGATTATATTATATATTCATCTTTATATTAATATGCCCATATAAGTCTTGTTCATAGCTGAACCATATAAGAAACCTTTCTTGTGCAATTGTTCATTGCCCCTGGAGTTAATAATTAACTCAAATTTTGGTTTGTTCTATTTTCTATGGCCCCAGCCACTTATTCATCCCCAAACGCTCTGAACTCTAAGATTGCTCAAACAGCTAACCCAAATCAACAGAATATACATTCTTCTCAGCACCACATCACGCTTATTCCAAAATTGACCACATAGTTGGAAGTAAAGAACTCCTCAGCAAATGTAAAAAAACAGAAATTATAACAAACTGTCTCTCAGACCACAGTGCAATCAAACTAGAAGTCAGGACTAAGAAATTCAGTCAAAACCGTTCAACTACATGGAAACTGAACAACCTGCTCCTGAATGACTACTGGGTACATAACGAAATGAAGGCAGAAATAAAGATGTTCTTTGAAACCAATGA
>NW_012117932.1:42941-43670 GCF_000951035.1 Colobus angolensis palliatus | reverse complement strand
TTCACAATAGCAAAGACTTGGAATCAACCCAAATGTCCATCTGTGACAGACTGGATTAAGAAAATGTGGCACATATACACCATGGAATATATGCAGCCATAAAAAAGGATGAGTTTGCATCCTTTGTAGGGACATGGATGCAGCTGGAAACCATCCTTCTTAGCAAACTGTCACAAGAAGAGAAAACCAAACACCGCATGTTGTCACTCATAGGTGGGAACTGAACAATGAGATCATGTGGACTCAGGAAGGGGAACATCACACACGGGGGCCTATCATGGGGAGGGGAGAGGGGGGAAGGATTGCATTGGGGAGTTATACATGATATAAATGATGAATTGATGGGTGCTGACGAGTTGATGGGTGCAGCACACCAACATGGCACAAGTATACATATGTAACAAACCTGCACGTTATGCACACATACCCTAGAACTTAAAGTATAAAAAAAAGAGAAAAGCAACATATACCCTGATTGAATTTTGTTTTTAAACCCAACTAATGAATTTGGTTTAATTTCTGCCATATTGTTTTATGCTTTTTGGATTTTTTTTTTTTTTTTTTTTTATGGAGTTTCTCACTTTTTGCCCAGGCGAGAGTGCAATGGCATGATCTCGCATCACACTGCAACCTTCACACCAACACGGCACAAGTATACATATGTAACAAACCTGCACGTTGTGCACATGTACCCTAGTACTTAAAGTATAATAATAATAAAAAAAAAGC
>NW_012117932.1:30231-42471 GCF_000951035.1 Colobus angolensis palliatus | reverse complement strand
GCCAGGCTGGTCTCAATCTCTTGACCTCATGATCCACCCGCCTCGGCCTCCCAAAGTGCTGGGATTACAGGTGTGAGCTACTGAACCTGGCCTCATTTCTTCTTTCAATATAGAACTTTTGATTATCTGTGGGGTGGCAGGCACTGTCCTTGGTACTGTGGATATGTGATGAAACAGATCATATCTTTCCTTCAATGTACTTATCATCTAATGGGTGGCCGACAATAAACACATGAATGATTAAATATGAAAAAAAAAAAGAAAGTGGTCATGGAGATATACTTTGGAGGCCTTACATGTCTAAAAATTCCTTTATTTTACCCCCATTAGTTGTATGGGGCTTTTTTTTTTTTCAGACTTAGAGAAGACTTGACTTGCAAGAATATTACAAAAAGTGTTCTTACCAATTCGCCAATTGTTAACCTTTTGCCATATTTGTTGAATCACATCTTTTCTCTAAATTGTAAGTGCATACTTTTTTTGTGTGTGAACCATTTGAGGATTAGTTGCAGTTATCCTTACGTTGGATGATAGTTTGGCCAAATATAGAATTCTAAACTGGACATCATTTTCCCTCAGAATTTTGAAAGCATTGATCTATTAGCCTTAGGCTTCTGTTGTTGCTGTTGGAAGGCTAGCATCATTCTGACTCCTGCCCTTTAAAAGTGACTTGTTTGTTCTATCTCTATGCTTTTTGAACTTCCTTTCATCTTTGGTGTTCTGAACTTTTATGATGTACCTTAATCCAAGTTTCCTTCCCTTAATTGTGTTGAGTACTTTTCAATATGACAACTCATGACGTTCAGTTCTGGGAATTTCTTTGATAATTTCCTCTGTCTATTTTCTTACTTTTCTGGAACTCCTATTAGCAAGACGTTGGAACTCCTAAATTGATCCTATAATTATATTCTCTTTTTTCTCCAGTTTTTCTTTCTTTGCCATTCATTTCATTTTCTAAGAGATGTCTTCACCTTTATCTTCTGCCCCTTCTATTAAATTCTTTTTTTTTTAGACATGGGGTTTTGCTCTGCCATCCAGGCTTCAGTGCAGTGGTGCAATCATAGCTCACCGCAGCCTTGAACTCCTGGGTTCAAGTGATCCTCCTGGCTTATCCTCCCAAGTTGCTGGGACCACAGGCATGCACCATCATGACCAGTCAATTTTAAAATTTTTCTCTTGTTGAGATGGAGTCTTTCTATGCTGCCTAGGCTGGTCTTGAACCCTTGGCCACAAGGGATCCCACCATCTCAGCCTTCCAAAGTACTGGCATCACAAGCGTGAGCCACCATGACTGCCTAACTTTCTAATTTTGTCTACACTCCTTTTTCATTTTCAAAAGCTCTTTCTTGTTACTGGGATGTGCCTTTTCTGTGGCATCCTATTCTTTTTATGTATGCAATATGTTTATTCTCCTATCCTTCGGAAGATATTAAGTATAGTGGTCCCCCCGAGGTTTCTTTTGCCCTTTGCATTGCCTCTGGATTAATTTTCTATTTGTTTACTTTTGACTTTGCCTTTCACATTACAGGCTCCCTTTAATTGCTTGGTAATTCTTGGGTCTGTATTCACAGGTCCATAAACATGAGGCACTGAAAAGCTCATTAGAAATTCTCTGACAGTGAATGGAGCTCACTGTAGGTAAAAGAGAAGAGCCCTGCTCGTTTCACTGGGAGGATCTATCTATAAGTCCTTTCTCCACGCTGTTCTCCTTCTTAAAGGAGGAACCCTGCCTAGAGGGTTCAAGTATGGCTGCCAGCATTTTGGGACTGAGTGGGAAAAGGAGCTGGGGTTATCAAGTCTTAGCCATTAGGCTTGTGCCTAATCCCATGGTTTTCAGTAGGGTGTCTCATCTCCTCTCCCTTGCTTAGCTCTGAGTTAGGAGAGCCAATCTGTTAACTTCAGAGGATAAACCCCCACCTTCCCCTGGGGTAAGAGAGGGGCAAGTGCCTGGCTGCACAGGGCCCAACTGCACTTTATGAGACTTTGAGCAAATCCTCAGTTTTGGGCCTCACCCTCCACCCTGGGCTTCTAAAGTGCTGTACTTCCAATTTCTGACTTTTCCTGGGTTCTGTGGCACTAACTGGTTAGTGTGGCAGAGGTCATGCGATGGGTCCAACATGTCATTGTGTCTTCCCAGGAGTCTAAACAGACCAGAGTTTATGACCTTTCTTGCTGTTAGGTTGGATAAGTGACTGAATTGTAATTAGCGGGAGTGATGTCCACCCCTTTCAGACCTGGCCCTAAAAAACAGCCTCTAGTCCTTTCCAGACTGTAGGGAGTGGGGTGGGCCCAGAGCACAACCCTGAGACCTTTGCTCTATAGCAGGCCCTTTAAACTAGGGATGAAAGAGTTGGGCCCTGAGGCCCCTGGGATTTGTTCTTATCTTTAGCTGAGATATACATATTTCTCCCTCACACACATGCACACATACATACATATATATTTGCTATAGAGCTCTCTGCATCCAAGACACAGTCAATTCCAGAGTACCAGGGGAGCAAGGCCTGGGCTCCCAGGAACCTGAGAATTGGGAGCATAGGAAAAATAATCCTTCACTAGATTGCTTTCTGTTGTGGCGGGAGAGTGGCAGACAGAGACAAAGGAAAAGACCCTATTATCTTCACTTCGCTCTCTAACTGCATTATGAAGAACACATTTTGGTTAAAAAAAAGTGTAAAAGTGGCTAGAAATGGTAAAAAGAAAAAAAAAGGCTAGAAATCTGCATCCTACTTAGATAGATGGGATGGGTTGGTTTGTTATCTTAGATCTAGCTGATAAACACAGCTAGGCACAGATTTTAGGCAGGTAAGCAAGTGACTTTAAGTCTGTCTCCAGCATATAGACATATTTGATATTTCATTTGGGGACATAAATGTTAATTTCATTAGTGACTAATAATAAACAGTATGATATGTGTTTCCCTTGACTTAGAAAAGTTCACCCTTCAGCAGTTCACCCTGGGGGCCCCTTGCCAGTTCCACAACTGTTACAAGGTGAAGCCAAGAGGTGCACACACACACACCCTGCTGCCCACACTCCCCCTGGATACTTCCCTCTCAGCCCAAGCTCCTCTTTCCTTTTCTAGCCCTTTCCTCCCACATTTCCCACACTTACACAAGCCCACTTCTGGGGAGTTCCCTAAACAGTTAAACAAAGATCATTGAAAATTCATATAATTGATTTCTGTATTCCCAGACTGATTTACATTTTGAAAGCTTACCACTGGGCAGTATATAATAGTATCATTTGTAGTTGATTTGAATATGGCATTTATGGTCAATAAAAAAGGAGGGTTAAGATTAAGCTGTCAGCACTCAGCTACCTACTATATCAGTGCTGTGAGAAAATCCAACTTGCCCCAGAATGCCTTCTCCAGGCACAGCCCCTGCTGCGATTGTGAGCCTCTTTCCTGTTCTTCCTGTGTGGAGATGACCCTGTTGACTGACTCCCCACAGCATTGGTCCCAAGCTGCTTTTTCCAATGCATTAAGGCCATTATCTGCAGGAATGAGCAATGCCAAGTGCTTTATTCAGAGCTCTATCTGGCACTTGAACTGGTGTCTTCAAAAGCAGGACTGCCTTTTCTCCAGAGAGATATCTGCAGAAACTGGCTTTCAATAAAGCTGAAAGGAATGCACCCTGGGGTAGCTTACTTTGTACATTGCCATCCTGATAATAAACAGCTGTTCTACTCTGGCCAGCTAGCCTGCTAGTCAACTTTTTGTGTGATTTCCTTGAAGATGAGGTTGCCGAAATGAGGAATACACAGCGTCAAAACAGAAAGTTACAGGACTGCAGTTACAGGAGGTGATGGTTAGTCACACAGTTTAATAATCTCAAATTCCTGATTTCTCATTTCCCTTTTTCCCACCACCTTTTCCCATGCACAGTCAAGAAATTATATCAGTGCTGAGCATGGTGGCTCACGCCTAGAATCCCAGCACTTTGGGAGGTTGAGGTGGGTTGATCACTTGAGGTCAGGAGTTTGAGACCAGCCTGGCCAACATGGTGACGGGGGTTTCAACCCCGTCTCTACCAAAAATACAAAAATTAGCCAGGCATGCTAGTGCATGCCAGTAGTAATCCCAGTTATTCGGGAGGCTGGGGCACAAGAATCGCTTGAACCCAGGAGGCAGAGTTTGCAGTGACTCAAGATCGTGCCACTGCACTGTAGCCTGGGTGACAGAACAAAACTCTGTCTTAAATAAATAAATAAATAAATAAATAAAAGAAAAGAAGAAATTATATCAGTGGTTGGCAGCTTCCTCTGCCGGAAACAATCACCACTGCTATCTTCTCCCAACACCAGTAACAGCAGTAGGACTCCCTGAATAAACACTTAGAAGGCAAAGATAAAGAAGGGTGGAATAAACAAATAAGAAGTCACTGTTCCTCGTGGAGTAAACCATTCCCTTCTCTGATTACTTGAAGCTAACCACGGGACAGCAGGACTGGCTACATAGTTTTCCAGCCTAGTATAAAATGACAGTGCAGGCCCTTGTTCAAAAGGCTAGGAAGAAAAAGTGCCATTAAAAGTGCTAAAATACAAAGCTTTTCCTCTCTTTCACCATCTCTCTCGACCTGTCGGTCATGGTGTGCTTTTAAAATTTGCTCTTTAATATAGCTTGCCTTTGGGCAGGGGATACTCCCAGGGTAAGTGTGAGTCCTCACTGGCTCAGGGGCCACCCTCTCTCCAGCCACAGGCCAATGCTTGGTTCTGGGCCAACCTGCGGCAGATGGTTGACCCTGAAGGAATTGAAACCTCAGTACCAGGACAAGCTCAGTGCCTGGATTGGGGGTGGGGCAGAGGCGAGTTGCCACCTAACGGTTGTGGTGCTGCCAGGCCCTGCTGCAAAGAGACCCTGGATGCCCAGCCTCAAGTCTTCCCGGGTGCAACCCAGGTCCCTATTGAAATCAGAGGATGACAGCAGAATATTACCCCCCAACCCCCATGTCTGCCAGACACAACCCAGTTGCCATCCCAGGTAAAGGCAGGCAGGGGCCATAGTGGGGAGAGCAGATGTGGAGAGGGGGTGGCTGAGCAGGGTCCCAGGAACCAGGCAATGGAGAACAGGCTGCCAAGGACCTATTCTCAGGGAGGTGGAGAGCTGGCAGCAGGCAGAACCACATGTAAGTTAATGGCACATGCTCCAATGTCCATTGGACTTCACTTGCAAAACACAAATTCAAAGATTAAATTATTAAGAATATCAAGACAGCAACTGCAGAGCATTAAACTCCAAGCATGCAGGGCTCTTCTGAACCTGGGGCCATGTGCAGCTGCACTGTTCGCATACCCATGAAGTCCGTCCTCTGCAACCAAATTACTGAAATCAGTGAAGGTCCAGAAAATGTGTGTTTAAAAACGTGTGTGTAGCATTTCTCATACACTGCCTTGTACATAGTCTTATTTCTATACTACCCTGTTTCCTTGCTGGATGCCATCTGCATAGCCTAGCTCCTGTGCTTTCAGGCTAATCTCTAGCATGTTAGAGCCCCCCCTCTAACCCCGATCTGTAAAACAGAAACAATAACAATAATCTCATAAAAGTGTTGTGAGAACCAAATGAAGTAAAGCTTAGAAGCCATTTAGCCCAGAGTCTGACACATGTTTTTTTGTTTGTTTGTTTGTTTTGTTTTTGAGGTGGAGTCTCACTCTGTCACCCAGACTGGAGTGCATTGGTGTGATCTCCACTCACTGCAACCTCTGCCTCTCGAGTTCAAGCTATTCTCCTGCCTCAGCCTCCCTGTAGCTGGGACTACAGACGCACGCCACCATGCCTGTCTAATTTTTGTATTTTTAGTAGAGATGGGGGTTTCACCATGTTGGTCAGGCTTGTCTCGAACTCCTGACCTCGTGATTCACCCGCCTCAGCCTCCCAAAGTGCTGGGATTACAGGCATGAGCCACCGTGCCCGGCCAAGGCACATGTTTTATGCATGCGAACACACACACACACACACACACGTGCCCACATACACTGATAGGAATGCATCTCTGTTATGACGCATACGGACAGTACCAGAGCACACAGAAGATACTTAATACGTCTATCTTTAGACAAAAGAACACAGGGTGAACATGTTTTAAGTGTCAATCTGGCTAATGTATATTTTAAATGAAATGTAGTGCAAATATAAGTCTATTAAATTAAAGAGAGACTAGAAAAGGCTTTTTCAAAAATTCAAGTCATAAGGTAGAGTAATTCTGAAAGTAAACTCAATTTAGCTAAACACAAGGCAAAAATAAAGTCTTAAAAAGCCGGATAAAGATAATTTCAGTATGAAAAGTAGGTCTTCTAAGGAAAGAGGAAGGAAATTGGAATTGGTTAGCATGGAGGAGAGAAAGAGAAAGAGAACATCAAGATAGTGAAATTGCTCTCAGTTAAAAGGGGAAGATTAAAGTGTATATTTTGTGGCCTGGGGCAGTGGCTCACTCCTGTAATCCCAGCATTTTGGGAGGCTGAGGAGGATTACTTGAGCCCAGGAGTTTGAAACCAGTGTAGCCAACATGGTGAAACCCTGTCTCTACTGAAAACACAAAAATTAAATGGGTATGGTGGCACACACCTGTAGTTCCAGCTACTAGGGAGGCTGAGACATGAGAATCACTTGAACCAGGGAGGTGTAGATTGCAGTGAGCCGAGACTGTGCCACTGCACTCCAGCCTAGGCAACACAGCGAGGCTCTGTCTTAAAAAAATAATAAATAGTAGCTTCTGAAATAGCTTTCTTTGCAAGTCTAAAATAAAAGTATTGTATGTAAAAAAATAAAATAAAATAAAGGGTACATTTTGTTACAAAAGTAATTCATATTTATTATAGAAATATTCAAAAATACACATAAGCAAAAAGAAGAAAATGTAAAATATGCATAATCCCACCACTCTCATATAGCAAACAAGTTCATATTAACTGATTATCCTACTGTAAATGTACTCTCCTGACTCACCTGGAGTTAGGTGTGGACATGTGGACTTTCACTGGCCAATGAAACATGAGAAGTGACATTTTTCACTTCTGGGCTGAAGTTAAAAAAAAACCTTTATTTCTAAATGTGCACTTTATTGTACATCAATTATATCTCAATAAAGATAGACATATGTGTATATATACACACACACACTAAAGTTTACACATAAATTTTATATTCAGATACATAAGCTTTATATATATATATATATATATAAGCTTTACAGTAAACTGAATGTTTAAAGTCTACAATTTTCTTTTTTTTTTGAGATGGAGTTTCGCTCTTGTTACCCAGACTGGAGTGCAATGGCACGATCTCTGCTCACTGCAACCTCTGCCTCCCAGGTTCAAACGATTCTTCTATCTCAGCCTCCCAAGTAGCTGCTACCATGCCAGGCTAATTTTTTGTATTTTTGGTAGAGATGGGGTTTCACCATGTTGGCTAGGCTGGTCTCGAACTCCTGACCTCAGGTGATCCACCCACCTCAGCCTCCCAAAGTGCTGGGATTACAGGTGTGAGCCACTGTGCTCAGCCCAAGTCTACAATTTTTACATGTGTATACACCCATGAAATCCTCACTGCAATTGAGACAGTGAACATAGCTGTTACTCCCAAAAGTTTTCTCATAAGCCATTGTAATCCCTCCCTCCCACACCATCTCATCTCCCACCTCTAAGCAGACACTGATCTGCTTTATGTCACTATGGACTGTTTGCATTTTCTAGTTTTATATAAATTTAATCATATAGTATGTACTCTTTTTTTTAAGCAGGCTTCTTTCACTCAGCATGATAATTTTAAGATTCCTCCATATGTTGTATATAGCAATCATTATTTTTATGGCTGAGTAGTATTCCATTTTACAGATATGCCATAGTTCATACATTCACCTCTTGATGGACGGTGGAGCTGTTCCCAGCTTTCGGCTATTACAAATAAAGTTTTTATGAATATTTACATAAAAGTATTTATATGGTTATATATATTAATTTCCTCCAGTAAATATCCAGGAGTGAAATGAGTGGATCATGCTGTCATTACATGTTGAACTTCTTTTTTTTTTTTTTTTGAGACGGAGTCTTGCTCTGTCGCCCGGGCTGCAGTGCAGTGGCCGGATCTTAGCTCACTGCAAGCTCCGCCTCCCAGGTTTACACCATTCTCCTGCCTCAGCCTCCCGTGTAGCTGGGACTACAGGCGCCCACCACGTCGCCCAGCTAGTTTTTTGTATTTTTTAGTAGAGACAGAGTTTCACCGTGTTAGCCAGGATGGTCTCGATCTCCTGACCTCATGATCCGCCCGTCTCGGCCTCCCAAAGTGCTGGGATTACAGGCTTGAGCCACCGCGCCTGGCCATGTTCAACTTCTTAAGAAACTGCCTGATTGTTTTCCAAAGTGGTTCTAACATTTACATTGTAACAAAAGTTCACAAGAGTGCAGTTCTCCACATCTTCATAATGCTTGGTATGTGAATCTTTTAAATTTTAGCCTAATAAGTGTGTAGTGTTATCCCATTGTGGATTTAATTTGCATTTTCCTAATGGCTAATAATGTTGAACACTTTAGTATATGCTTCTGCAGACGAGATATTTGCCTAATCTGAGGTTACAAAGACTTTCTCCTATGTTTTCTTCTAGAAATTGCATAGATTTTTTTTTTTAAATTTAGGTCTATGATCCACTTTGAGTTAATCTTTGCACGTAGTATGAGCTTGGTTCTAAGTTCACTTTTTCCCATGTGCTTATGCAATTGCTCCAGCACCATTTGTTGAGAAGGCTATCCATTCTCTAATTCATTACCTTTGCACCTCAGTCAAAAATCAGTTGTCAATATATGTGTGGATTTATTTATGTACTTTTCATTCTGTGTACCGTATTCATTAATGCTGCATTATAATAATTCTTGAAATCAGGTTGTGTCATCCCAACCTTGTCTTTTTCAGAATTGTTTGGCTATTCTAGGTTCTTTGTATTTCCATAAAAATTTCAGATCCAGCTTGTCAATTCTGAAAAAAAATCCTGGGACTTTGAGTAGGATTGTATAGGATCTATAGATCAATTTGAGAGCAACTGATATCTTTACAACATTGAGTCTTCTGATCTATGAGCAAGGCATATCTCTCCATTTGTTTAGGTCTTCTTTAATTTCTTTCAGCCATATTTTGAAGTTTTAGTGTATAGGTATTTTGCTAATTTTGTGAAGTTGAACTCTAAGTATTTCATTTTTTTATTTTTGTAAGTGATATTTGTAAACATTTCAATTTCCAATTATTTGTTGCTAGTATAGAAAAATATAATTGATTTTTGTATTTTGTTCTATTCTAAAATCATACTAGTCTCAATTACTAGTTCTAATAGATTTCTTTTTAGATTCTATCATATTTCCTACACAATCATGTCACCTGCAAATAAAAAGAGTTTTATTTCTTCCTTTTCAATCTTGATGCCTTTTATTTCTTTTTGTTGCCCAATCACACTGGCTAAAACCACTGGTACAATGTCGAATTTAAGTGCTAATAGCAGACATTCCTGACTTGTTCCTGGTGATAGGGAGAAAGTATTTAGGCTTTCATCATTAAGTATGATGGTTGCTATAGGTTTCTTAGCTGCCTGTTTTCAGGTTGAAGAAGTTTCCTTTTAATTTGAGTTTTCTGAGAGTGTTTATCAGGAATGAATGTTTAACTTTGTTAAATGTTTTCTCAACATCTATTGAGATAATCATATAATATTTTTTAGTTTGTTAATATGTTGAATTATATTGATTGACTTTCTTTGATTTATTTATTTTTTTGAGACAGAGTCTCGCTTTGTCGCCCAGGCTGGAGTGCAGTGGCACGATCTCTGCTCACTGAGAGCTCCGTCGCCTCCTGGGTTCACGCCATTCTCCTGCCTCAGCCTCCCGAGAAGCTGGGACTACAGGCGCCTGCCACCATGCCCGGCTAATTTTTTTGTATTTTTAGTAGAGACGGAGTTTCACCGTATTAGCTAGGATGGTCTCGATCTCCTGACTTCGTGATCTGCCCACCTCGGCCTCCCAAAGTGCTGGGATTACAGGTGTGAGCCACCATGCGCGGCCTATATTGATTAACTTTCAAATGTTAAACCCTGCATTCCAATGATAAATCTCACTTGACCACATGATATATTGTCCTTTTAATAATTGTTGAATTCCATTTGCTACCATTTTGTATATGGCTCATTTATGAGAGATATTGGTCTATAGTATTCTTTTCCTGTAATGTTTTTGTCTGATTTTGTTTTAAGGGTAATCCTGGCCTTGGAGAAAGAATTGGGAACTATTCCCCTATTTTAAATATTTTTGAAAAACTTTGTGTAGAATTGGTATTACTTGTTTTCCTTAAGCGTTTGATAGAATTCACCCACGAAGTCATCTGGGCCTGGAGTTTTCTTTGTGACAGGTTTTTGAACTATGTCATTTTCTCTAATAAGCACAGGGCTATTTAGACTATTTATTTCTTTTTGAGTGAGTTCTGGTAATTTGTGACATTCAAGGAAATTATTAATTTCATCTAAATTGTCATATTTATTGGCTTAAATTGTTCATAATATTCCCTTATTATTCTTATAATATCTGTAGCATCTGAAATGATGTCACCTGTCTTATTCCTCTCATTGTCATTTGCTTATTCATCTTCCACTAATATGTCTAGCAACATTTTTAAATCAATTTTATTGATTTTCTCAAAGAACCATCTTTCAATTTCATTGATTTTATCTATTGTTTTTCTATTTTCTTTTTTTGAGATGGAGTTTCACTCATCACCCAGGCGAGAGTGCAATGGCACAATCTCGGCTCACTGCAACCTTCACCTTCAGGTTCAAACAATTCTCCTTCCTCAGCCTCCCGAGTAGCTGGGATTACAGGTGCCTGCCACCATGCCTCGCTAACTTTTGTATTTTTAGTAGAGACAGTTTCGCCATGTTGGCCAGGCTGGTCTTGAACTCCTCACCTCAGGTGATCTGCCTGCTTCGACCTGCCAAAGTGCTGGGATTACAGATGTGAGCCACTGCACCTGGCCTGTTTTTCTGTTTTCTATTTCATTAATTTTGCCTTGATCTTAATTTTTGTTTTCTTCTGCTTAGTTTTATTTAATTGTCTCTGCTTTTTCCAGTGCCTTAAAAGTGGAAGCTGAGATTATTGATTTGAAAACTTTCTTTTACTCTAAGTGTTTGGTGCTATAAATTTCCCACTAAAAACTGCCTTAACAACATCTCAAAAGTTCTGACTTGTTATGTTTTTCTTTTTAAAAAATTTTCAGCTGAATTTAAAATTTGTTTTTTATTTTTATCTATTCAAAATAATTTTAATCACTTTTTAATCTATTCTACCTATATGTTATTTAGAAGTATATCATTTAGTATCCAAATATTTGGGAATTTATCTAAAAATATATGTTATTAATATCTAATTTAACTCCATTATTGTCAAAGAACATACTTTGCGTGGCTTGAATCTTTTTGAATTTATTGAGACTTGTTTTATGACCAGAATATGATCTATTTTGGTGAATGTTCCATACACACTTGAGAACAATATGTATTTGACTGTTATTGGTGTTTGGCAAGTGATAATCAAGTCAAGTTGGTTAATATTACTTACATCTGCTTTATCCTTGCTGAATTTCTGCAAACAGTATTGAAATCTCCAATTCAACTTGTGGATTTGTCTACTTGACACTATCGATTTTTGTTTCATGTGTTTTGAAGCTCTGTCACTAAGTGCGTCATTTTGATTATCATTATGAAATGAACCATTGTCCACAGTGATATTCTTTGTTCCAAGATCTACTTAGTCTGAAACCAGTTCAGGTATTCTAGCTTTCTTATGGTGCATCGTTTTCTCTTCTTTTACTTTGAACTTAGATCACTTGGTTAAGGTGGTGTCTGTCAGGTTTTTTAAATGAAAAGTTATTGTTCTCTTTGTAATTAGTAATTATCTGTGGAGAGATACTTAAAAACTATCCTGTTTCTCTCTCTCTTTCTCTTTCTTTTTCTTTCTTTCTTTCTTTCTTTCTTTTCTTTCTTTTGTGAGACAGAGTCTTGCTTTGTCACACAGGCTACAGTGCAGTGACTCGATCTTTGCTCACTGCAACCCCTGCCTCCCTGGTTCAAATGATTCCCCTGCCTCAGCCTCTTGAGTAGCTGGGATTACAAGTGTGCACCACCAGGTTTGGCTA
Source organism: Colobus angolensis palliatus (assembly GCF_000951035.1). Taxonomy (NCBI): domain Eukaryota; kingdom Metazoa; phylum Chordata; class Mammalia; order Primates; family Cercopithecidae; genus Colobus; species Colobus angolensis. The sequence goes on along the minus strand of NW_012117932.1, from coordinate 30,308 downwards.
ATTTTTCTTTTTTTGTATTTTTAGTAGAGATAGGGTTTCGTCACGTTGGGCAGGCTGATCTCAAATTCCTGGCCTCA
>NW_012117932.1:23091-30181 GCF_000951035.1 Colobus angolensis palliatus | reverse complement strand
TTTTTTTTTTTTTTTTTTTTAGAAGACCAGATCTCACTATGTTGCCTAGGCTGGACTCAAACGCCTAGCCTGAAGTGATCCTCCCACCTCAGCTTCCTGAGTAGCTGGGACTACAACTGCCTGCCACCACACCCTCATTATACTTTGTCCATGAGTTTTAGCATTCTTTGCTAAAATGATGCTTGTCTGCAACAGTTATTATTGTGGTATTTGCCAAATGGTGATTTTCTGTCTTCATCTTTCTATCTACATTTGTTAATTGGAATTCCCCTTCAAGTAAGAGCTGTATATTCTCCTCCAATTATTTACTTATTCAATTTTTATATTAGTATGTACTCAAGGGTATTTATTTTATTCTATGATTTTTTATTGGTCACATTTATTACTAATTTTTATTGGTCACATTGTCCCAGATTTGGTCACTGGGAGCACCTTCACATTGGCTCATCTATGTTTTTCAGTATTCCCAATACAGCACTTTCTTACTTTCTTTTTCCAGAAGATGTTCTAGGCTTTTGTAACTTTTTGCCCTCACTTTGGAATAAGACATTTCTCTGAGAAGCCCTGGTTTCCTTTAGTGGCAAATGGAATTTTGAAACCCAGATCTCAATTCTAGGTGTGCTCGTTGCTTCTAGGGTGTCATTGTTTCTAGATTCAACAGAGAGAACTAAGAAATATATGTATGTTTGCACATACATATGCACACATCTACATTTATTTCTATACTCATCTATTTGCATGTATGTTGGAAACCAACAGTCCACTCTGAAACCTTCACTGCCAGTCCAACATTATTAAGTTCATTCTATCCTCCCCTGTTTCCTTTTTCCCTCTTCTGACAGTGAGAAACCTGGCTGTCATCATCCATAATACATTTATTTATTTTTGTAGTCCTAGGACACCCATAAAGTAGTTTTAGAATTGTTCATCTGTTTCTCTGTGAAAAACAAATTTACTAATTAGAATGCAATATTTGTGTTCCTTTTACTGCCGGCCTTACAGTTGCTAGTCAAAATACTCTTTTCCAGTTACTTACGTTAGTTCTTTTCTTTCCTAACACCTTCAATATTGTTATTCATACGAAATACAGCTAGGTTGATTTGTTATCATTTGTATCTATTTGCATTTCCTCTGACACTTGTGGCTGATTTTAATCATGTATTTAGTTTAAATGTTAAGATACAATTCACATACCATAAAATTCACCATTTTAAAGTATACAATTCAGTGGTTATTAGTATGTTCACAAAGTTAGCCAATCACTATCATTATCTAATTCCAGAGCATTTCATCCCTTAAAAAGAAACTGATATGGTTTGGATCTGTGTCCCCACCCAAACCTCATGCTGAATTGTAATCCCCAGTGTGGGAGGTGGGGCCTGGTGGGAGGTGATTGGATCATGGGGGAGGTTTCTAATGAATGGTTTAGCACCATCCTCTTGATGCTGTCTTTGCAATGCTGAGTGAGTTCTGTGAGATCTGGTTGTTTGAATGTGTGTACCACCTCCCCAGCCGTTGCTCCTGCTCCGGCCATGTGACTATCTGCTCCCCCTTTGCCTTCTGTCACAACCGTAAGTTTCCTGAGGTCTCCCCAGAAGCCACCAGATGCCAGCATCATGCTTCCTGTACAGCCTGTGGAATCATGAGACAATTAAATTTATCTTCTTGATAAATTTTAATTTTTTTATTTTTTTAGTTTTTGTATTTTTTATTATACTTTAAGTTTTAGGGTACATGTGCACAATGTGCAGGTTTGTTACATATTATACATGTGCCATGTTGGTGTCCTGCACCCATCAACTTGTCAGCACCCATCAACTCGTCATTTACATCAGGTATAACTCCCAATGCCATTTCTTGATAAATTACCCAGTCTCAGGTATTTCTTTCTTTCTTTTCATTTTTTTAAGTTTTTTTTTATTTTGAGACGAAGTCTTGCTCTGTCACCCAGGGTGGAGTGCAGTGGTGCCATCTCCGCGCACTGCAACCTCCGCCTCCCGGGTTCAAGCCATTCTCCTGCCTCAGCCTCCCGAGTAGCTGGGATTACAGGCTTGTGTCACCATGCCTGGCTAATTTTTGTTTTTTTTAGTAGAGATGGGGTTTCATCGTGTTGGCCAGGATGGTCTCGATCTCTTGACTTCATGATCTGCCCTCCTCAGCCTCCCAAAGTGTTGGGGTTACAGGCGTGAGCCACCATGCCCAGCGAAGTCTCAGCTATTTCTTTATAGCAATGTGAGAACGGACTAATGCAGAAACCCAGTACCCATTTGCAGTCATTCCATATTACCCTTCCCAACCCCCAACCCCCAAACCCAACACAGCTTCTGGTTACCACTAATCTGCTTTCTGTCTCTGGATTTGTCTATCTGGATATGTTATATATTTTTCATCTAGCATAATGTTTTCAAGGTTCTCCACCCTATAGAATGCATCAGTACTTCATTTCTTATTACAGTTGAATAATATCCCATTGTATGAATATCCCAAATTTCATTTAGTGTATTTATTTTTTAGTGTGTGGAATCTCAACATAGTTCTAAAAGTTAGAACTATACAAAAAGGTATACTCAGAGAAGTGTGACTTCTCCTCAATCCCTTATCCTGTTCTTTCTCCTCCATTCTTTCTGTCCTGGTCCCACCCGCTCTCTGCAGTTAGTTTATGGTGCATCCTTACTTTATTTCTTTTTGCAAAAATAAGGTCATGTATATTTTCTTATAAACCTTTCTTTTTCACATGAAAGGTAGCATACACTCAACACTTTTCTTGAACATTAGAAAGCAAAATTTTAAAATTTGTGAGTTGTGATAGGGTGTTAACTGGTTACTATCTTATTTCTTAGAAGCCCTCACAGCCAACCAAAGCTGTTGTCATGGTTTAGTTCCCAGTTTAATTCAAATTGACAAGTATTGGTTGAACACAGATTACAAATGCTCAAGCTCTCACTACTGAGTGGATTACAAAAATAAGGAAAGCAAAGTGTCTGCTTTCAAGGAATTTACAATCTAGACATGAACTACTACAACTAGGAAAGACGCGGTAAGTTCAAAAAGTGGATTAAACAAAGAGCAATGGGCATTCAAAAAAGGGAAAAATAAGGAAAGGTACCACCTAGGAGGTGGCACTTGAGAAGGATCTGGACAAAAAGAGCTCAAGTTTGACAGATGGAGATAGTAGGTGCAGTCCTCCAGAGTCCTCCAGAGGAAACAGTATATAAGCTGAGACAGGAAAACATAGTATATGCTTGGGGAACTTCATTTTGACTGGAGTTTTGGGAAGTAGTGGGAGATAAGGCTATCTTGGAGAATATTTATAAGACCCTAAAATCTTTATACTTAGTTGGATAAGCATTTGCATGCCACTGACTTTTTTTTAAGCAAAAGAATCTTTTCTCTTCACCTTCTACCTTCAGGCCCTGGTGGGGCTACATCTACCATTACCGTCTGGAAAATTTCAAATGGTTGGATTGCATCACTAAGTCCCTTGCTTAAAACCCTTTACTGGTTCCCACTGCACTTAGGACAATCAAAATTTTTCAGGCTCTGCATGGTTTGCCTTCTAACTATCTTATTTCCTTTCTTTCCCCCAACTTTGTTTAGTACATTCTGCTTCCATCAGCCTCCTCTTACTTCCTCAAACACATCCACGAGGCAACTCATATTCAAGCTGCCTTCTCTGTGTCTCACTCTGCTGGCTTGCTCTGAGGGAACTGCCTCCTGCCTATTGTCAGCTGCAGTGGACAGGCCCATATGACAAAGAACTGATGTTTCTGGCCGATAGCCAGTGAGAACCCAGAGCCTGCCAACAGCCACGTGGGTGTAATTGGAAGCCCATTCTCCTCCAGGACAGCTTTGGGATGACTGGAGACCCAGCTAATACCCAGAATTTAGCCTCATGAGAAAGAAACCCTGAGCCAGGCAAACCCAGGCAAGCCATGCCCCGATCACCGAACCACAGAAACTGTGGGAACAAATATTTGTAATTTAAAGCTGTTACATTGTGGGATAAGTTGTTATGCAGCAATAGGTAACAAACACACATGGCTGGCTCGCTCTCATCCTTCACCACTCAGCTCAAGCATCACCTTCTCAACAGCCTTTCCTTACCACCCTGGCTAAAGTAACTTTCTCCCTGTCTTCCGTCTTCCTCAAGTTACTTCCTAATATGGTGCCGTTTTCTTTCTTTCATCTCACTTATTACCATCCTTAATTAATTATTTTACTGTGTATTATCTGACATCCCACAAATGGAATGCAGACTCCTAAAAGGTAGGGCAGTGGCCTGGCTAGTTCACTGCTCTATCCCCAATACCTAGAACAATACCTGGCTCAAGTACTTGGTGAGTACATGAAAGGGAGTAATGTTTCTGAAATATTTGCTCCAGAAATTTCCTGGTGTTCAGAAAAGCCAAATCCTATGAGCCGAGCATAATCTGTGCTTTGATAAGAACCTTGACAGCCAACAAGGCCTGGGGCTGTTTTCAGGTTTTAGCACAAGGTCTGCTTTTACTTTTTGGATCAGGAAAGTTACTTGCCAGAGCCACAGAACTAGCAAGTGGCAGAGCTGGGATTCAAACCAAGGTCTATCTGAGTTCAAAGCCCTTGCTGCCACAAAAAAATATAAATAAATAAAATAAAAATACTTAAAGCAAAATAGAAGAAAGGAGACAATAATCAAGGAGATGGGGGAGGAGATGAAAACCACATACTGGTCCATGGAAAATAGAAGTGGAAAAAACATGGAACCTTGGGCTTGTTTAGAAGCCTCTGAGGTATGAAAAGGATCACATAGGGAGCAGCCTGTGAGTCAGACACGTCAGTGTAGAAGCACTCACACTACCTTGGTGCCTGTTACCAACCCCTGTAATACTGGAAATATCTGCATCTCTTTCACAAGGTTGCTGCAAGTGTCAAGTAATAATCCATGGAAAACTTGTAGGGGACTGGTCGGTTCACAGCAAGCACTGTATGAATTCCATGTACGGCCATTGTTTGTCACACTATATCATAATATATATTTATCACAACATAGAACATCCTTTATTCCTCCAGCTTTCAGCTGGACATTTATGTTTTCGATTATTCTACTAGAAGCAAATAAAAGAGAGAAAAAACTAAAGGTGCTCCACATAGATAATTGTTACTGATGAGGCCAATGACAAAAATGTTGGGGACATTTTTTCCTCAAATTTAATACAAACAAATTTAATTCAAACAGAATTTATTTAAAGATCACATGTGCATGCTACTCTGAGATGACTGATGAGGGGGGAAAATTCTCAGTTGGGGTATAAGACTGATGTTTGGAATTATTTTAAGGCATAGGTTTGTTTGCGAGCTCTCGGTTAGTTGAATGTGTCCCATCCATACTAGGCCTACTCTTGGCTCAGCTACCGTGGGTGGTCCATGGTGTCTTGAACTGGATAGCCATGGAGAGCTACCTCAAAGACTTCCCCAGGCATGCACAAAATTCTGAATATCAGAATCACCACTGCCTTTTCATTCTTCATAGGTCATATCAAACACAACCCTCCATCCCACAGAGCTTTCCTTGGAAATGTCTCCCACACGTGACCTTGCCTTTCCATTCACCTTTTACTTTGCCACACTTTAGCATGTCTCCAAACCATTTCCTTGGAATACCCTTCCGTTACTCTCCATTTGTCCATATCAGAACCATTCTTAAATTTGCAGCTTTTTTTTCTTTCTTTTTTTCATATAACAGTTTTTATTATTTTTATGCTGGGACTTATATAATCAAGAGTTGTGCTCTTGAAGATAGTCAATCATCTTGGTTGAATTTACATGACTTTCTTTTTTTGAGAAGTTGTTTCAGAACATGACTTCATTGTATTATTTCACATACCTTCAGCAGAACCTCATCTTGCTTCTTTTTAGGGCAGCTTTGATTTCTGGAAATAGCCACAATTCATCCGACATGAAGTCTATCAGGTAAAATTGGTAAACAAAAGAGATACCTAGATTTTTGATGCTGATGGAGATGTGGCTCTGAAATGATAACACTGATTTGTATTTGTATTTTGAACTGGTGTTAATGACTGTGAGATAAACATAATGGCAGCCTCATTGGTTTATATGATTTACAGGTTTATAATTCCTGAGGTTGCTTTTTCTTTTATTTCTCTCTCTCTTCTCCCTGAAGCTACTCAGGTACTTCTCTTGCTGCTTCTCCTGCCTCTGGCATCTCAGCTAATGGTATTACCCACCAGGAGACAACCTCTTCTGAAGGAATATACTCTTCTTCCTTTGAGACCAACATAGTTACCCATTGAGTCACCAGCAGCTGTGTCAGCCTATGCTATCAGTTTTTTTCTGAATCCCCATCCTGGCTAAGTCCATACCTCAGAACCACCTACATGTCCTTAAACATTTAGTTTACCAATTGTGTGTATATGGGGTATTCCTTGCACTATGCTTGTCCCAGATGGTTGTGTGAAGAAAATGTGAAGGCCATGACATAGCGAGGTAGAGCTAATGCAGGGACAAGCAGTCTCCCTAAATTGAGGAAATGAAGCTCAGAATATGTGAAGACCAAAGGGACTAGAGTTTGCCTGACAGAGTACCAGAGAAGAGAATTTCACAGAGAGACTACTCCAGACATTTTCAAAGGGTTCTCCTAAAGCATTTAGTTGAGTATTCATCAGCACAAGCCTGTGCCCAAGGTCGGGTAAGGAACCACTTGAAAGGATTAGAGGTAACAGTGACTGGCATTCATACAGGGCTGGGAGTAGTCCCTCTTACCACCAGCCAGACTGAAAAAGTTTATGATTTACAGAGCATTAGCTCACATACAGGGAAGGATGTTGTCTCAATAGGGGAATAATTAGCTATGAACTGAGCACTTGTCCAGTTCCATCTAACAAATCATGATAGCAAGGTCCAAAGTATTAAACTGTTGCCAAGTAACTTAGCTACATGCCAGAACAAAGCTCAAGAATATTTATAGAAATCAAAAATACCCACCTCCCAACAAGGTGAAATTTACAATGTCTGGCATCCAATCAGAGGTTGTCAGACATGGAAAGAAGCAGGACAATATATCTCATATGAGGATTTTTTGAAAAAACTAGCC
>NW_012117932.1:19543-22921 GCF_000951035.1 Colobus angolensis palliatus | reverse complement strand
GAATCAGAATTGACACAACTTTTAGAATCAGCAGTCGATAACATTACAACAGTTATTATAACTGCTTTCTATATGCTCAAATTTATCTAGAGACATGAAGATATAAAACCACCCAAATTGAATATATAGAGATGAAAACTATAATGTCTGAGATTAAAAATACACTGGATGCTATTAATGGCAGATTAGACATTGCTGGAGAAAAAGATTAGTGAACTGAAAGCCTAGCACTAAAAACTATACAATGGAATACAGAGGGAAAAGTGGATTTATTAAAGAGAAAAGAAAAGAAAAAGAGCATTAGGGAGCTGTGGGACAACTTCAAGCCTAATATATATGTAATTGGCATCTCCAGAGGAGGTGGGAAAGAAACTGGAAAGCTGAAAAATTTGAAGACATAATGGCCAAAATTTTCTGATATTTGATGAAAACTATAAACCCACAAATCCAAGATGCTCAGTAAACCTTTAAAACAATAAATATGAAAAAAATGCACTGGGACATATCATAATCAAATTGCTAAACAAAAATTGATAAAGAAAGCATCTTAAAAGCAGCTAGAGGGAAAAGACACATTACAGAGGAACATTTATAAGAATAACAGCAGATTTCTTATTGAAAGTAGGATGAGACGATAATTTTAAAAATATTTAAAAAACTATAAGGAAAGAACTGTCAACCTAGAATTCTTTACCCAGCAAAAGTATATTTCAAACATGAAGGACTTAGAGACAGAAAATAGATTAGTGTGACAAGATCTGTGGGGAGGGGAGAATGGGCAGTGGCTATCAATGATTATAGGGCTTTGGGGGGATAAATGTCCTAGAATTAGATAGTAATGATAGTTGTGCAACCTTGTGAACATACTAAAAGCCACTGAATTATACAGTTTAAAAATGGTAAATTTGATGATATGAGTTATATTTCAATTTTTAGAAACTAAAAATGAAAAACGTAATAAAGACTTTTCCAGACACAAAAAAGATGAAAGAATTTATCATGAACCAACCTGCATTGCAAGAAATGATAAAGAAAATACTTGAAGCAGAAGAAAATGATACCAGATAGAAATACAGATCTATGCAAAGGAAGGGAGTACATTAGAAACATTATACAGTAAATATATAACTTTTTATTGTAATTTAAATCTCTTTAAAAGACAACTTTGTAGATGAAAGTAATGAAATAATAAAAATGCATGATGGGGTTTATACCATGTGTATTAGTAAAATGTATGACAACAATAGCACACAGCAAGAAGTGACATCACTACATATTTTACAGATATTAAAAATAATGAGGGAAGATTATAAACATCTTTATGCCTTTAGAATAAAGTCAACAACTTACAAGAAATAGTCAAATTCCTTGAGTGACACAAACTATCAAAGTTTACTCAAGAAGAAATAAATAATGCTACTAGCTCTCTTTAAAAAATTGAATTTGGGCCAGATGTAGCTCACACCTGTAATCCCAGCACTTTAGGAGGCTGAGGTGGGATGATTGCTTGAGCCCAGGAGTTCAAGAGCAGCCTAGGCAACATATTAAGACACCCCATCTCTACAAAAAAATACAGAAAAAATATTAGCTGGGTGTGGTGGCATGCACCTGTGGTCCCAGCTACTTGGGAGGCTAAGGTGGAAGGATCAGTTGAGTCCAGGAGGTGAAGGCTGAAAGAGCTGCAACTGCACCACTGCACTCCAGCCTGGGCAACACAGTGAGATTCTGTCTCAAAAATAACAATAACTAATTATTAAAAATGGAATTTGTAGTTAAAAGCCTTCCCAAAATGAAGACTCCAGACCCAGATAACTTTACTGAATTCTACCAAATATGTAAGAAGAAAATAATATTGGGATTGTACAAACTCATCCTGATATCAAAACCAGAAAAAGACTTTACAGGAGAAGAAAACTACAGAAAAATATCCTTTATGAACATACACATAAAATTTCTAAACAAAATCTTAGCAAATCAAATCCAACAATTAAAAAAAGGCTAATATTGAGAGGCTGAGGCTCACTTCAGGCCAGGAGTCTGAGACCAGCTTGGTAAACATGGCAAGACCTGGTCTCCACAAAGAATAAAAAGAATTAGCTGTGCATGGTGGTATGTGCCTGTAGTCCCAGCTACTTAGGAGTTTGAGGCAGGAGGATTGCTTGAGCCCAGGAGTTCAAGGTGGCAGTGAGCTATGATCATGCCACTGCACTGCAGTCTGGAGTGAGACTCTTAAAAAAAAAAAAAAGATAGAGGGGGCGGAGCAAGATGGCCCAATAGGAACAGCTCCAGTCTCCAACTCCCAGCGCGAGCAACACAGAAGACCGGTGATTTCTGCATTTTCAACTGAGGTACTGGGTACATCTCAGTACGGAGTGCCGGACAATCGGTGCTGGTCAGCTGCTGCAGCCCGACCAGCGAGAGCTGAAGCAGGGCGAGGCATGCCTCACCTGGGAAGCCCAAGGGGGAAGGGAATCCCTTTTCCTAGCCAGGGGAACTGAGACACAAAACACCTGGAAAATCGGGTAACACCCACCCCAATACTACGCTTTGCCAAGGGTCTTAGCAAACGGGCACACCAGGAGATTATATCCCACACCTGGCCGGGAGGGTCCCATGCCCACGGAGCCTCCCTCATTGCTAGCACAGCAGTCTGCCATCTAAGGGCAAGACAGCAGCAAGGCTGGGGGAGGGGCGCCCGCCATTGCTGAGGCAAAGCCTCTGGGAAGCTCGAACTGGGTGGAGCTCACAGCAGCTCAAAGAGGCCTGCCTGTCTCTGTAGACTCCACCTCTGCGGACAGGGCACAGCTAAACAACAACAACAAGAGCAACAACAACAAAAAGCAGCAGAAACCTCGGCAGAAGCAAACAACTCTGTCTGACAGCTTTGAAGAGAGCAGTGGATCTCCCAACATGGAGGTTGAGATCTGAGAACGGACAGACTGCCTGCTCAAGTGGGTCCCTGACCCCTGAGTAGCCTAACTGGGAGACATCCCCCACTAGGGGCAGACAGACACCCCACACCTCACACAGTGGAGTGAACCCCTGAGAGGAAGCTTCCAAAGTAAGAATCAGACAGGTACACTCGTTGTTCAGCAATATTCTATCTTCTGCAGCCTCTGCTGCTGATACCCTCTGCTGCAAACAGGGTCTGGAGCAGACCTCAAGCAATCTCCAACACACCTACAGCTGAGGGTCCTGATTGTTAGAAGGAAAACTAACAAACAGGAAGGACACCCACACCAAAACTCCATCAGTATGTCACCATCATCAAAGACCAGAGGCAGATAAAACCACAAATATGGGGAAAAAGCAGGGCAGAAAAGCTGGGAATTCAAAAAATAAGAGCACATCTCCCCCTCCAAAGGAACGCAGCTCATA
>NW_012117932.1:13171-14273 GCF_000951035.1 Colobus angolensis palliatus | reverse complement strand
AGCAAACTATCACAAGAACAGAAAACCAAACACCGCATGTTCTCACTCATAGGTGGAACTGAACAATGAGATCACTTGGACTCGGGAAGGAGAACATCACACCCCAGGGCCTCTCATGGGGTGGGGGAGGGTGGAGGGATTGCATTGGGAGTTATACCTGATGTAAATGATGAATTGATGGGTGCTGACGAGTTGATGGGTGCAGCACACCAGCATGGCACAAGTGTACATATGTAGCAAACCTGCATGTTATGCACATGTACCATAGAACTTAAAGTATAATAATAATAATAAAAAAAGGTAATATATTGTGAACGAATGGGATTTATGCCAGGGATGCAGGTTGATGTAACATTTGAAAAATTAGTCAATGTTACTTGTCATATTAACAAACTAATAAAGAAAAGCCATATTATCATCTCAGTAGACACAGCAGAAACATTTGTGATAAAACCTCTCAGCAAAGGAGAAATTGATGGGAATTTCCACGCCTGATAAAGGGCATCTGGAAAACCTACAGCTACCATCACACTTAATGTGATGCTTTCCACTCTATTCCTTACTATGCTAGAGGTTCTAGCCAGTGCAATAAACAATTAAAAGAAATAAATGGCATCCAGATTGGTCAGGAAGAAGTAAAATTGTCTTTATTTGGGATGACATCATAGTCTACGTAGGGAATCTAATTCTATTGTGGTTTTAGAAAAAGTAAGCTTAGTTAGGTCATAAGATGCAAGATCAATGCTTTTTAAAATCTTACATATCCTGCAGTAAACAATGGGAAATTGAAATAAAAGTTACCATTTACAATAATATTTTAAGAGATCAAATAGAGATATATCTGACAAAAGATATGAAAGACCAGTACACTGAATACTATAAAACATTACTGACAGAAATTTTTAAAATTTAAAAATAGAGAGATACACTGTGTTGATGGGTCAGAAGACTCAATATTGTTAAGATGTTATTTCTCCTAAAATTGGTCTACAGGTTTAACGGAATCTTAAAAATCCAAGCAAGTTTTTTAATGATAAAAATTGACAAGCTGATTTTTTTTTTTTTTTTTGCGACGGAGTTTCACTCTTGTCCCCCAGGCTGG
>NW_012117932.1:8740-12533 GCF_000951035.1 Colobus angolensis palliatus | reverse complement strand
CACAAGTACACATATGTAACAAACCTGCATGTTATGCACATGTACCCTAGAACTTAAAGTATAATAAAAAGAAAAAAAAAAAAAGAAATAAACAACAAAAAAAAGAAAACTTATATTAACACCTACCTGTTTATGAGAAAAAGATTTCTTAGCACAGACATTCATAAAAATGAAAAATAGGTACAAAATTAATGCTAAACTCTCTGGCAGTAAATCATTTTCATCCAATGAAATCACAAGCTAAAAAGAGTAAAAGCACTACTCATCTCATTTACATATGCAATTCCAATGAAACTTTGCTCTTTCTTTAGTAGTTAAAAAAAAAAATTACTCAAAATAGATCTAAAACTATAAAATTTCCAGAAAAAAACAAAGTAGATAATGTTTGTGATCTTGGGTTATATAAACATTTCTTAGGTATATTATCAAAAGTGGAATTCATTTTTTAAAAAACCCAAATTAATAAATTGGACTTAAAATTAAACACTTCTACTCTTTGGAAGAGAATGAAAAAAGAAGCCACAGACTGAGAGAAAATATTTTAAAATCATAAATCTGGGCCGGGCACACTGACTCATACCTGCAATCCCAGCACTTTGGGAGGCTGAAGTGGGCAGATCACTTGAGGCCAGCCTGGCCAACATAGTGAAACTCCATCTCTACTAAAAATACAAAAATTAGCCAGGTGTGGTGGTGCACGCCTGTAGTCCCAGCTACTTAGAAGGTGAGACATGAGAATCACTTGAACCTGGGAGGTGGAGGTTGCAGTGAGCTGAGATCTATACTACATTCCAGCCTGAGTGACCTAGTGAGACTTCATCTCAAATATATATACACATATGATATAAAAAGTTGTGGATCCAGATTGTATAAAAGCTTTCAAAACTCAGTAATAAGCAAACCAACAACCCATGCAAAAGTTGGAAAACTATTTTAAAGAAGACACATGGTTGGCAAATAAACATATAGTAAGGTTTTCAACATCATTAGCCATTAGGAAAATACAAATTAAAACCATAATGAAATACCATTACATACTCACTAGAATGGCTAAGATAAAAAAAACTCACTGTTCCTAGTGTTGGAACTCTCACACACTGCTGGTGAAATTATAAAATGGATATCCACTTTGGAAAAACCATTTGGCAGGTTTTATTTATTTTTTACTTTTAAAGTTAAACCTATCCCTACTGTGTCACCCAGCCATTCCCCTCCTGCATATTTTCCCAAGAGAAAATAAAGCATATATCCAAACAAAGACTTGCATAAATGTGCATAGCAGCTTTATTTGTGTTAGCCATTGTCAGTTTCAAGCCCCAGCTGAGGCCCAATGGGAATGGGTGGACGAGGTGGGGAAGGGGAGGGCAGGGAACTGGAAGAACACTCGAGACACAGCAGATAAATGGGACATGGCTTTATTCAGCCCCGCTGTCACAGTGTTGGTGCTGCATTTATACACCTCACAGAAAATAATGGCTCAGAGCCACGTGATGAGCTTTCCCATCTTCTGGCTACATAGCTGTGATTATATAATGCATGAAATTGTGTGCCTGTGCTCCAATCCTGCTGAGTCATGCAGGATGTTTGCCTCCACCTATGCCTGCCTGGCCGCAGTGCAGTCATGTCCTTACAACCATATATTCACATATATACAATTCACAACCATCCTATAAGTAAGTAGCCTCCATATCCTTATTTTCCAGAATATTGTTAGGAAGTGGGGAGGTGTTGAGTTAGCCACTTAACACCTGTTCACCAACTGGGCCAATAACAGCGCCTGCTTCAAAATGGGTTGGGAATTTCAAATTGAATAGTGCATATGGAGTACCCGGTCCAGTGCTGAGCACATTGTATATTCTCTATAATATAATTGATGATGATGCTGAAAATGGTTATTTTATAGTAGGGCAATGATAGTCCAAATTCATGTAGACAGAGGCTAGAATTAAGAGGACTAAGATATATAGGATTCTTTGCCATATTTTGCCATGTATTTTAGAGAAGTTAAAAATAAAGAGCTTGTTTTGTAAGGAAACAAACAGTAACAAATTTTAATAAAATATTATTGAATTCTAGAGGCAGGCAGGAAGGTATGCATATTTCATTCCTTTAGGAAACAGGCAAAGCTACTGAATTAGGACCAAACTGTCACATCAGGGCCTCCAGATGAGAAACCTGTAGTTCCCTACACCTTTACAGTTATAACAGTGGAGGTGGTCAGTGTATAACATGAGAAGATCTGTTTTCTGAAGACATATTTCCTTGTGTCAGAAGGGCAGGCCCACAGTGTAACACTCTTTAGTGGTCTGAGAGAAGCAGGTGACTACATGTCTGGATAGGCAGGGCCATTAACTCTTCACTTAAGGTATTTCCCTTCTAGCCATCAAGACTTTTTTTTTATTGTCATTTGACTACACAGGTTATTTGTGATCTTCTGAGAAAAACAGAAAAATGTGATCAAACAAGATGAGAGTACAGAAGCCTTACAAGCCCACCTATCTATTAATGCCTTAATGGATATCTTTCCAGAACTTTTTCTAGGCAGTTTTAACAAGAAACAAAAATGGGATAATGGCACACATATGTATTGTTTGTAAACTGATTTTTTTTACTTGACGATAGATTCTGAATTTTTTTTCATTTCAATTGATGCATTTCTGCAACACCACTAATCTTTGTATAGGTATATCATCATCTATTTAACTAACCCCCTAATTGTGGACGTTTCCAATTATTTGATTTTCTAACAGGGCTTTTCTGACCATCTTTAATCCTACCACATGATTCGACAAATTATCATGACTGACAATTTTCTTAGTGGAAACTGTCTAAAAGAGAAATTGCCTAGTCAAAGGGTAGGAACTTTTTAAAGATTTTTTGATGCATTTCCAATTTCCCATCAATGAAGCTGTGCAACTCTCACTGTCAGTGCACATACTGTTACTTTAAGATAAAATCCATAAGGGGAGGCTGTAATAAATTCATGTATTACTAGTGTGTATCTTTTAATCTGCGAGCAGTCAAATACTATGCAAATGGGGTTACTTTGTACATCTAAATTGGGATTAGGGTAGGCAACTTAGGGTAATCAGGTCAAGGCAGATGGATTTATCCCAAGCTGAGGAGCATGAAACATTAACCAAAAGATAAAAATAGAAGAAAAGAAATAGAAGTGAAAAGCCTACTCAAGGAAAGGTGAAGCAATCAATAGCATATTTTTTTTTTGCTGTTGATCCTGTAAAATTGCATCTATCTATCTGTCTATCTATCTATCTATCTATCTATCTATCTATCTATCTATCATCTATCTATGTATCTATCTATCTATCTATGTATCTATGTATCTATCTATCTATCTATCCATCCATCTACCTATCAATCGATTGAGATGGTGTCCTGCTATGTTGTCCAGGCTAGAATCAAAGTCCTGGGCTCAAGGGAGCCTACTGCCTCCACCTCTCAAGTAGCTGGGACTACAGATGCTCACTACTGTGCCCAGCGATATATATATTCTCTGTTACCCAGGCAGGAATGCAGTGGCACGATCTCAGCTCACAACAACCTCCCGTTCAGGGATCCTCAGGTTCAAGCGATCCTCTTGCCTCAGCCCCCCAAGTAGCTGGGATAACAGGCGTGCACCACCATGCCCGGCTAATTTCTGTACTTTTGATAGAGATGGGGTTTTGCCATGTTGACCAGGCTGGTCTTGAACTCCTGTCCTTAGGTGATCCAACCACTTTTGCCTCCCAAAGTGCTGGGATTATAGGCATATACACTTTTAAAAGAACAAAGG
>NW_012117932.1:6575-8690 GCF_000951035.1 Colobus angolensis palliatus | reverse complement strand
TTCTAACAGGGCTTTTCTGACCATCTTTAATCCTACCACATGATTCGACAAATTATCATGACTGACAATTTTCTTAGTGGAAACTGTCTAAAAGAGAAATTGCCTAGTCAAAGGGTAGGAACTTTTTAAAGATTTTTTGATGCATTTCCAATTTCCCATCAATGAAGCTGTGCAACTCTCACTGTCAGTGCACATACTGTTACTTTAAGATAAAATCCATAAGGGGAGGCTGTAATAAATTCATGTATTACTAGTGTGTATCTTTTAATCTGCGAGCAGTCAAATACTATGCAAATGGGGTTACTTTGTACATCTAAATTGGGATTAGGGTAGGCAACTTAGGGTAATCAGGTCAAGGCAGATGGATTTATCCCAAGCTGAGGAGCATGAAACATTAACCAAAAGATAAAAATAGAAGAAAAGAAATAGAAGTGAAAAGCCTACTCAAGGAAAGGTGAAGCAATCAATAGCATATTTTTTTTTTGCTGTTGATCCTGTAAAATTGCATCTATCTATCTGTCTATCTATCTATCTATCTATCTATCTATCTATCTATCTATCATCTATCTATGTATCTATCTATCTATCTATGTATCTATGTATCTATCTATCTATCTATCCATCCATCTACCTATCAATCGATTGAGATGGTGTCCTGCTATGTTGTCCAGGCTAGAATCAAAGTCCTGGGCTCAAGGGAGCCTACTGCCTCCACCTCTCAAGTAGCTGGGACTACAGATGCTCACTACTGTGCCCAGCGATATATATATTCTCTGTTACCCAGGCAGGAATGCAGTGGCACGATCTCAGCTCACAACAACCTCCCGTTCAGGGATCCTCAGGTTCAAGCGATCCTCTTGCCTCAGCCCCCCAAGTAGCTGGGATAACAGGCGTGCACCACCATGCCCGGCTAATTTCTGTACTTTTGATAGAGATGGGGTTTTGCCATGTTGACCAGGCTGGTCTTGAACTCCTGTCCTTAGGTGATCCAACCACTTTTGCCTCCCAAAGTGCTGGGATTATAGGCATATACACTTTTAAAAGAACAAAGGACGATTCCATTCCAAGATGGCCCAATAGGAACAGCTCCAGTCTGCAGCTCCCAGCGTGATTGACACAGAAGATGGTGATGTCTGCATTTCCAACTGAAGTATCTGGTTCATCTCATTGGGACTGGCTGGACAGTGGGTGCAGCCCATAGTGGGCGATCTGAAGCAGGGCAGGGCATCGCCTCACCGGGGAAGGGCAAGGGGTCAGGGGATTTCCCTTTCCTAGCCAAGGGAAGCTGGGACAGATGGTACCTGGAAAATGAGGACATTCCTGCCCAAATACTGCGCTTTTCCAACAGTCTTAGCAAATGGCACACCAGGAGATTATATCCCATGCCTGGCTTGGTGGGTCACATGCCCATGGAGCCTTGCTCACTGCTAGGGCAGCAGTCTGAGATCGACCTGCAAGGCAGCAGCCTGGCAGGGGGAAGGGTGTCCGCCATTGCTGAGGCTTGAGTAGGTAAACAAATTCAAAGTGGCAAAATTCAACAGCTTTCATGCTAAAAACTCTCAATAAACTAGGTATTGATGGAACGTATCTCAAAATAATAAGAGCTACTTATGACAAATCCACAGCCAATATTATACTGAAAGGGCAAAAACTGGAAGCATTCCCTTTGAAAACCGGCACAAGACAGGGATGCCCTCTCTCATCACTCCTATTCAACATAGCATTGGAAGTTCTGGCCAGGGCAATCAGGCAAGAGAAAGGAATAAAGGGTATTCAATTAGAAAAAGAGGAAGTCAAATTGTCCCTCTTTCAGATGACATGATTGAATATTTAGAAAACCCCATCATCTCATTCCAAAAATCTCCTCAAGCTGATAAGCAACTTCAAAAAAATCTCAGGATACAAAATCAATGTGCAAAAATCACAAGCATTCCTATACACCAATAACAGATAAACAAAGAGCCAAATCATGAGTAAATTCCCATTCACAATTGCTACAAAGAGAATAAAATACCTAGGAATCCAACTTACAAGGGATGTGAAGGACCGTTTCAAGGAGAACTACAAACTACTGCTCAATGAAATAAAAGAGGACACAAACAAATGGAAGAACAT
>NW_012117932.1:4845-6197 GCF_000951035.1 Colobus angolensis palliatus | reverse complement strand
GGATCTAATTAAACTAAAGAGCTTCTGCACAGCAAAAGAAACTACCATCAGAGTGAACAGGCAACCTACAGAATGGGAGAAAATTTTTGCAATCTACCCATCTGGCAAATGGCTAATATCAGAATATACAAAGAACTTAAACAAATTTACAAGAAAAAAAAAACCCCATCAAAAAGTGGGTGAAGGATATGAACAGACATTTCTGAAAAGAAGGCATTTATGCCGCCAACAGACACATGAAAAAAAGCTCATCATCCCTGGCCATCAGAGAAATGCAAATCAAAACCACAATGAGATACCGTCTCACACCAGTAAGAATGGCAATCATTATAAAGTCAGTAAACAACAGATGCTGGAAAGGATGTGGAAAAATAGGATGCTTTTACACTGTTGGTGGGAATGTAAACTAGTTCAACCATTGTGGAAGACAGTGGTGATTCTTCAAGGTTCTGGAACTAGAAATACCATTTGACCCAGCAATTCCATTACTGGGTATATACCCAAAGGATTGTAAATCATCCTACTATAAAGACACACTCACAAGTATGTTTACTGCAGCAATATTCACAATAGCAAAAACTTTGAACCAACCCAAATGTCTATCAATGATAAACTGGATTAAGAAAATGTGACACATATACACCACAGAATACTATGCAGTCATAAAAAAGGATGAGTTCATGTCCTTTGTAGTGATATGGATGAAACTGGAAACCATCATTCTTAGCAAACTATCACAAGGACAGAAAAGCAATCACCACATGTTGCCACTCATAGGTGGGAGTTGAACAATGAGAACACATGGAATCAGGACATCACACATCACAAAGAAGTTTCTCAGAAAGCTTCTTTCTTGTTTTTATTTGAGGATATTTCCTTTGTCAGCATAGGCATCAATGCGATCCTAAATATCCCTTCTCAGAGTCCCCAAAAATAGTGGCAACAGACTGCTTCGTGAAAAGAAGGAGTAACTCTGTGAGATGAAATCACACATCAGAAAGCAGATTCTCAGAAAGCTTTTTTCAAGTTTTCATCTGAGGATATTTCCTTTTTCACCACATGCCTCAATGTGCTCCCAAATATCACTTTGCAGATTCCACGAAAACAGTGTTAGCAAACTGCTTCATGGAGAGAAAGGTGTAACACTGTGAGATGAATTCACATGTAACAAGCAGTCTCTCAGAAATCTTATTTCCAGTTTTTATCTGAGGATATTTCCTTTTTCACCATAAGCCTCAATGCACTCACAAATATCACTTTGCAGATTAAATGAAAACAGGGTTAGGAAACTGTTTCATGAAAAGAAAGGTGTAACTCTGTGAGATGAATTCACACATCACAAAGAAGTTTCT
>NW_012117932.1:2225-4795 GCF_000951035.1 Colobus angolensis palliatus | reverse complement strand
TTAGGAAACTGTTTCATGAAAAGAAAGGTGTAACTCTGTGAGATGAATTCACACATCACAAAGAAGTTTCTCAGAAAGCTTCTTTCTAGTTTTTATTTGAGGATATTTCCTCTGTCAGTGTAGGCTTCAATGTGATCATAAATATCCCTTTGCATAGTCCCCAAAAACAGTGGTAAGAGACTGCTCCATGAGAAGAAAGTGTAATTCTGTGAGATGAATTCACACATCAGAAACCAATTTCTCAGAAAGCTTCTTTCTGGTTTTATCTAAGGATATTTCCTTTTTCACCCGATGCTTCAATGCGCTCCCAAATATCACTGTGCAGATTCCACGAAAACAGTTTTAGGAAACAGTGTCATGAAGAGAAAGGTGTACCTCTGTGAGATGAATTCACACATCACAAAGAAGCTTCTTGGAAAACTTCTTTCTAGTTTCTATTTGAGGATATTTCCTTTGTCAGTGTAAGCCTCAATGCACTCCGACATATCACTTTGCAGTTTCCATGAAAACAGTGT
Organism: Colobus angolensis palliatus; assembly: GCF_000951035.1. Taxonomy (NCBI): domain Eukaryota; kingdom Metazoa; phylum Chordata; class Mammalia; order Primates; family Cercopithecidae; genus Colobus; species Colobus angolensis. The sequence continues at coordinate 4,280 of NW_012117932.1, read as the reverse complement.
AAGCAAATGGCTTCATGAAGAGAAAGGTGTAACTCTGTGAGATGAATTCAAACATCACAAAGAAGTTTCTCAGAAAGCTTCTTCTAGTTTTTATTTGAGGAATTTCCTTTTTCCGCATAGGCTTCAATGCAATAAAAAATATCCCTTCTCAGATACCCCAAAAACAGTGGTAACAGACTGCTCCACGAAAAGAAAGTGTAACTCTGTGAGACAAATTCACCCATCAGAGAACAGTTTCTGAGAAACCTTCTTTCTAGTTTTCATCTGAGGATATTTCCTTTTTCACCATATGCCTCAGTGTGCTCCCAAATATCACTTTACAGATTACAGGAACACGGTGTTAGCAAACTCCTTCATGAAGAGAAAGGTGTAATTCTGTGAGGTGAATTCACACATCACAAAGAAGTTTCTCAGAAAGCTACTTCCTCGTTTTTATTTGAGGATATTTCCTTTGTCAGCGTAGGCTTCAATGTGATCCAAAATATCCCTTCTCAGATTCCCCAAAAACGCTGGCAACAGACTGCTCCCTGAAATGAAAGTGTAACTCTGTGAGATGAATTCACAGATCAGAAATCAGTTTCTCAGAAAGTTTCTTTCTGGTTTTCATCCGAGGATATTTCCTTTTTCACCCTGTGCCTCAATGCACTCCCAAATATCACTTTGCAGATTCCACGAAAACAGTGTTAGGAAACTTCTTCATGAATAGGAAGGTGTAACTCTGTAAGATGAAATCACACTTAACAAAGCAATCTCTCAGAAAGCATCTTTCTAGTTTTTATCTGAAGGTATTTCCTTTGTCACCGTAAGCTTCCCTGTGCTAAGATATGTCCTATTGCAGATTTCAAGAAAACAGTGTTAGCAAACTGATCAATGAAAATAAAAGTGTAACTCTGTGAGTTTCATTCACATCACAAAGCAGTGTCTGAGACAGCTTATCTCCAGTTTTCATCTGACGATATTTTCCTTTTCACCATAGGCCTCAATGCACACCCAAATATCACTTTGCAGATTCCATGAATACAGTGTTAGCAAACTGTTTCATGAAGAGAAAGGTGTGTCTCCTTGGGATGAATTCACACACCACAAAGAAGTTTCTCAGAAAGCTTCTTTCTAGTTTTTATTTGAGGATATTTCCTTTGTTAGTGTAGGCTTCAATTCGATCCAAAATATCCTTTCTGAGATTCTTCAAAAGCACTGGTAAGTGACTGCTCCATGAAACGAAAGTGTAACTCTGTGAGATGAATTCACACATCAGAAATCAGTTTCTCAGAAAGCTTCTTTCTGGTTTTCATCTGGGGATATTTCCTTTTTCACCCTATGTCTCAATGTGCTCCCAAATATCACTTTGCAGATTCCACCAAAACAGTGTTAGGGAACTGCTTCATGGAGAAGAATGTGTAACTCTGTAAAATGAATTCACACATAACAAAGCAGTCTCTCAGAAAGCTTCTTTCTAGTTCTTATCTGAAGGTATTTCCTTGGTCACTGCAAGCTTCCTTGTGCTAAGATAGGTCCTATTGCAGATTTCATCAAAACAGAGTTAGCAAACTGATCAATGAAAAGAAAAGTATAACCCTCTGAGTTGCATTCACATCATTTAGCAGTTTCTGAGAACTGTCTCTCCAGGTTTTATCTGACGATATTTCCTTTTTCACCATAGGCCTCAATGTGCTCCAAAATATCACTTTTCAGATTCCACGAAAACAGTGTTAGCAAACTGTTTCATGAAGAAAGAGGTATATCTCTTTGAGATGAATTCACACATCATGAAGAAGTTTCTCAGAAAGCTTCTTTGTAGTTTTTATTTGAGGATATTTCCTTTGTCCGTGTAGGCTTCAATCCGATAAAAAAATCACTTCCCAGATTCCCCCAAAATAGTGGTAACAGACTGCCCCATGAAAAGAAAGTGTAACTCTGTGAGAAGAATTCAAATATCAGAGAACATTTTATCAGAAACGTTCTTTCTAGTTTTTTTTATATATATATATATTTTATTATACTTTAAGTTCTAGGGTACATGTGCATAACATGCAGGTTTGTTACATATGTATACTT
>NW_012117932.1:0-241 GCF_000951035.1 Colobus angolensis palliatus | reverse complement strand
GGCAGGATCAAGTTCACACATAACAATATTAACCTTAAATGTTAATGGACTAAATGCTCTAATTAAAAGACACAGACTGGCAAACTGGAAAAAGCGTCAAGACCCATCAGTCTGCTGTATTCAGGAAACCCATCTCACATGCAGAGACATACATAGGCTGAAAATAAAGGGATGGAGGAAGATCTACCAAGCAAATGGAGAACAAAAAAACCAGGGGTTGCAATCCTAGTCTCTGATAAAA
>NW_012117931.1:6331-6882 GCF_000951035.1 Colobus angolensis palliatus | reverse complement strand
GTTTGCCGCACTCATCAACTCATCATTTACATTAGGTATTTCTCCTAATGCTGTCCTTCCTCCAGCTGCCCACCTCCCCCACAGGCCCCGGTGTGTGATGTTCCCTGCCCTGTGTCCAAGTAATCTCATTGTTCAATTCCCACCTATGAGTGAGAACCTTCAGTGTTTGGTTTTCTGTCCTTGTGATAGTGTGCTGAGAATGATAGTTTCCAGCTTCATCCATGTCCCTGCAAAGGACATGAACTCATCCTTTTTTATGGCTGCATAGTATTCCATGGTGGATATGTGCCACATTTTCTTAACCCAGTCTATCATTGATGGATATTTCAGTTAATTCCAAGTTTTTGCTATTGTGAATAGTGCCACAATAAACATACATGTGCATGTGTCTTTATAGTAGCATGACTTATAATCCTTTGGGTATATACCCAACAATGGGATGGCTGGGTCAAATGTTAATTCTAGTTCTAGATCCTTGAGGAATTGCCACACTGTCTTCCACAATGGTTGAACCAATTTACACTCCCACCAACAGTGTAAAAGTGTTCCTA
>NW_012117931.1:0-736 GCF_000951035.1 Colobus angolensis palliatus | reverse complement strand
TCTTTCAGTTCTGTTCTGATCTTAGTTATTTCTTGTCTTCTGCTAGCTTTTGAATGTGTTTGCTCTTGCTTCTCTAGGTCTTTTAATTGTGATGTTAGGGTGTCGATTTTAGCTCTTTCCTTCTTTCTCTTGTGGGCATTTAGTGCTATAAATTTCCATCCACACACTACTTTAAATGTGTCCCACAGATTCTGGTACATTGTGTCTTTGTTCTCATTGGTTTCAAAGAACATCTTTATTTCTGCATTCATTTCATTATGTACCCAGTAGTCATTCAGGAGCAAGTTGTTCAGTTTCCATGTAGTTGTGTGGTTTTGAGTGAGTCTCTTAATCCTGAGTTCTAATTTCATTGCACTGTGGTCTGAGAGACAGTTTGTTGTGATTTCTGTTCTTTTACATTTCTGAGGAGTGCTTTACTTCCTATTATGTGGTCAATTTTGGAATAAGTGCGATGTGGTGCTGAGAAGAATGTATGTGGGTTGATTTGGGGAGGAGAGTTCTGTAGATATCTATTAGGTCCACTTGGTGCAGAGCTGAGTTCAGTTCCTGGATATATTTGTTAGACTTCTGTCTCACTGATCTGTCTAATGTTGACAGTGGGGTGTTAAAGTCTCCCATTATTATTGTGTGGGAGTCTAAGTCTCTGTGTAGGTCTCTAAGGACTTACTTTATGAATCTGGGTGCTCCGGTATTGGGTGCATATATATTTAGGATAGTTAGCTCTTCTTGTTGAATT
>NW_012117930.1:5405-6106 GCF_000951035.1 Colobus angolensis palliatus | reverse complement strand
GAATCACTTGAACCCAGGAGGCAGAGGTTGCAGTGAGCTGAGATTGTGCCACTGCACTCCAGCCTGGGCAACAGAGTGAGACTCTGTCTCAAAGAAGAAGAAAAAAAAAAAAAAAGGCTACTCATTTCTAGGTGGGTCTTTTAGGTGGCTTTTGAACACTTAATACTGATTTAGAAGATGGGATGAAGTTGTCAGTTACAGGCATTGGAAGATGACAGTGTTTGCAATGTGCTTTCTTGGTTTTAACCTGGAACGTGAAGCTTCCAACGTAGCTTGAATTCTGCAGGTGCATCTTGATCTCACAGAGCTTTATTTAGAAAGCATCCTTTGACTGAGGCTGTTATTTTCTGTTCTTGTTTCATGCTTAATAAACCCTGGGGCCCCACTGCTTGACAGCAAAGAGAACTAAACACAAATTACCCTCACGTGTAGACAATTCAGCTTCATGTTTACTGAATGGAGGCATTTTTCTTGTTCACCGAGTAGTAGTGGAAAACACTCCTTTCTTCATTCAAGGTGTTATTCAGATTTTTTCAGTTGCATCTCGAAGCAGCAATGGTCCTTAAAATCATATCCACCGAGTCATTTGTATTTTTGAAGATGCTTCATGGTTTCTTACAAGAAGGTGGTGCCTGGTCTCTAGGGGCTTGGGAGCTGGTGCTTGCTTGCTTGCTCTTTCTCTCTCTCTCTCTTCCTTCCTT
>NW_012117930.1:0-465 GCF_000951035.1 Colobus angolensis palliatus | reverse complement strand
CTCTGGCTCAAAAACCAACCAAACAAAAAAACATTCCATCACCCAGTAAAATCCGTTGTCCCCATGAGGGGGACTCTCCACCCCCTCCCCTAGCCCCGGCGCCCACGCCTCTCCCTCCTGTCTCTGGACCGGCCTGTCCTAGACATTTCAAAGAAATGGGTCGCACACTGTGTGGCCTTTTGTGTCTGGCGTCTCTCACTGCATGTGACATCCTCAAGGTGCATCCATGCTGTGGCCTGCGTCAGAGCCTCGTCCCTTTTCAGGGCTGAGTTGTGTTCCGGTGTGTGGACAGGCAGCGCTGTGCTCATCCACCCTTCCAGCAACACGCGCCCGGCTGCTTCTGCCTTTGGGCGATGGGGCGTGGTGCTGGGATGTAAATGGCTTTTTCCTGGGCGCAGGCAGCCCACTGTACTGAAGCTTGGGATGTTTGTTTACGGGTGCGTGCTTTCCTTCCTTCCTTCCTTC
>NW_012117929.1:2068-2608 GCF_000951035.1 Colobus angolensis palliatus | reverse complement strand
GAGGTTATTTCTTTTTCAGGATATTCTAAAGAGCGTTTCCAAATGTCCTTTCTCAGATTCCACAGAAACAGTGATTTCAAGCTGTTCAATCCAGAGAATGATTTAACCCAATGAGATGAATAGAAATATCACAAAAAGGTTGTGCAGATAGCTTCTCTCTGATTTTCGATGGAAGACATTTCCTTGCCCCACAAAGGCCTCCGTACTATCCCTTTGCAAAACCCTCACAGATCGACGTTCAAACTGGGAAATGTAGAGTAACATTTAACCCTGTGAAAAGAATGGACATGTCAGAGAGCAGTTTTTTGAGTGCTTCTTTCTGTTTTTTATTGGACGCCATTTCACTTTTTATCATAGTCTTCAAAGTGCTCTGAATATCACTCTTTTGGTTTCACTGCAACATTGTACAAACTGGGCCTTATGAGAAGAAAGTTATAACTCCCTGAGTGGAATACACACATCACCAAGCAGTTTCTCAGAATGCTTCCCTCCAGTTTTCATCTGACTATATTCGTTATTTCACCATAGTCCCGAATGTGA
>NW_012117929.1:0-1293 GCF_000951035.1 Colobus angolensis palliatus | reverse complement strand
TGTGCCTTATGAGAAGAAAGTTACAACTCCCTGAGTGGAATGCACAAATCACCAAGCAGTTTCTCAGAATGCTTCCCTCCAGTTTTCATCTGACTATATTCGTTATTTCACCATAGTCCCGAATGTGATCCCAAATATCCCTTCGCGGAACCATCCACGAGGGAGTTTGCAAGCTGTGTAATGTAAAGAAAGCTTCATTTCGGTGAGATGCATAAAAATAGCAAAAAGCAGATTCACAGAAAAATTCTTTTCAGTTTTTATCTGAAGATATTTCCTTTTTCACCATAGTTCTGAATGTGTTCCCGAAGGTCCCTTCGTAGATCCGTCCATGTTAGTTTTCCAGCTGTGTAATGTTAGGAAAGCTTTATCGATGTGATATGATTACACATATCACAGAGTTGTTTCATAGAAAGCTAATTTCCAGTTTCTGTCTGAGGCTATTTCCCTTTTCACCATAGGCATCAACATGCTCCCGAATATCACTTGATACCTGTTTCTCCAAAAGGGTTTCTCCGACGCTGCATGAGAAGAGTGGTATAACGCTGTCACTAGAATGCACACGTCACAAAACAGTTCTTCAGAAAGCTTCTCCCGAGTTTTGGTCTGAACATACTTCCTTTTTCACCGTTAGCCTCAAAGTCTCCCGAACATCTCACCCCACGCTAAACATACACAGTGCTAGAAAACTGCTCAATGAAAAGAGAGGCTTATCGGTGTGAGGAGAATTCAGATGACACAGTGCAGTTTCACAGAAAACTGTCTTCTGGATTTTACCTGAGAATATTTCTTTCTCCATATTCTAAGGATCGTTCCGAAATGTCTTTCCTCAGATTCCACAAAAACAGTGATTTCAAGCTACTCAATCCAAAGAATGGTTTCACTCGATGAGACGAATACACTCATCACGAAGCAATTGCTCAGAACGTTTCTCTGTAGGTTTCATTGGAAGACGTTTCCTCGCTCACCATAAGCCTCCGGGCGTCACTAAATATCCCTTCACAGATTCTTCCTAGACAGAGTTTTGAAACTGGGCAACATAGAGTAAGCATCACCTCTGTGAACTGAATGCGTATATCAGAGAGCAGATTCTTGGAACGCTTCTTCCTCGAATTTATTTCGGTATATTTCACTATTCACCATAGTCGTCAATGCGTTCCGACATATCACATTTTCGGTTTCACAGGAACAGTGTTCAAACACTGCCTTGTGAGAAAAGAGGTATACATCCCTGAGTGGAATGCATATAACACAAAGTAGCTTCTCAGAAAGTTTTCTATGCCGTTTTTATCTGAT
>NW_012117928.1:2243-3474 GCF_000951035.1 Colobus angolensis palliatus | reverse complement strand
GGTGCTATGAATCTCCAGTTTATAAACCTGTATTAGTAACAAAGACATCATACTCAAGTTGTGATTAGAGGATCTACTGTTGTAGCACTTGATCCATTTATAAAGCCACATTGAAGAGCAAGAAACATGTAAAATGCTTTTATTTTTTTTCTGCTCTAATTATTCTAGTATGTCATGAACAGTTGACAAAATTTTCTGGTATGCTTTTCAATAATATATACAAATATCTTAAGGAATTTATTAGATACTAATGACTTGAGTCATTAAAAAGTTAGGGCAATTGTAATTGCAAAAACTTTAAACATACACTGACATATACTGACATCTAGCCTGCATGATTATGTGACTTTCAATAAAAAGAGGATACATTCCAGTATGAGATCTAAACATTTCCTTTTAATGTTTTTGTCAGTGAATCTATGACTTGCTTATTTCTCAGGCTGTAGATAATGGGATTTAAGAAAGGAATGATGACAGTGTAAAATAGAGACTCCACCGTATCTTGATCATCTGCTTGTGGAGATGCAGGGCCCACATACATGAAGAGAAGGGGGCCATAGTATAAACAGACAGAGAAGAGATGGGCTCCACAGGTGGAAAAGGCTTTCCTTATGCCTTTGATTGACTTTTTTTTTAAGATTGTAAAGAGGACAAATGCATAAGAGACAAGAACAGTCAAAATAGTGAATACCTGTATTGAACCAGACAAAATAAAAAGCATTAAAAAATTAATAGAAGGGTCAGTACAGGAAATCTTTAACAATGGGATAATGTCACAGTAAAAGTGATGTATTATGTTAGAATTACAGAAGGTTAATCTGAATAAAATGCCTTCATGAATTAAGGCATGAAGAAAGCCACCTATAAATGATAAGACTAATAGCCGGATGCATAGTCCATTGGTCATAATCACTGGATAAAGTAAAGGTTTGCATATGGCTACATAGCGATCATATGCCATTGTTGCCAAGAGAAAACATTCTGTGGTTGCACTGATTGCAAAGGAAAAAAATTGTATCTTGCATTCAGAGAGAGAAATCGTCATACTCTTAGTGAAGAGGCTGGTCAGCATCTTAGGGGTCACTGAGGATGATAACCAAGCATCTGCAAAGGCTCAACTCCCAAGGAATAAGTACATTGGAATGTGAAGGTGTGAGTCTTTCCAGATGACAGCAATCAGACCAAGATTTCCCATGATGGTGATGAGATATATTATCAAGAATGCCAGGAA
>NW_012117928.1:0-2193 GCF_000951035.1 Colobus angolensis palliatus | reverse complement strand
ATTGGAATGTGAAGGTGTGAGTCTTTCCAGATGACAGCAATCAGACCAAGATTTCCCATGATGGTGATGAGATATATTATCAAGAATGCCAGGAATAGGGGTATTTTCCACTCTGATTGATAGGTAAATCCTGTGAGAAGAAACTCTGTCAGCAATGTTGCATTTTCCTCATCCATGTCCTCATTGGATGTACCCTGAGTGAACTGAAATAAACATAAAAAGAATATTCAATAAGGATTTATAAAGTGAATACTAGAGGAGAGGAGTTAAAATAAAATCATACACTCATCAGAATGTCCTCTTCGTGTATTTATTACACTGTGCTGATGAAAACTATAGTAGGGGAATTGAAGAGGTGGAAAAATGCAATTATTTGAGTTTATAGAATATGCTTGAATAAATATATTTAAGCAAAAAGAGAGGCAGTCTATGGATGTGATTAATTTATGTGGACACTGGAGTACAGTACAAAATTTCTGTGTCTAAGACATGGATACAAGGTCAAGGGAAAAGATCTTTGTAAGGTCAGAAACACAAAATGAGTTAAAAGTCATGTGAAGGACTTTGAACTGTATTCTTCAGGAAATAGTCATGAATTTAAAATTTTAAGACAGATGGTGGCATGTAAGACGTATTTTAAGTTAAATAATTGATGTTATAGAAAATAGGTTGCAAGGAAGGGAACCTGCAGTCAGAGATACTAATCAGGAAACTGTTTCTATTACAAAGGAATCCCAAGCCAGATTACATATCAGAATTGTCTGGGGGAACTTTCTTACCAAAATACAGAATATGAGGAATTACTATTAAATTCTGTAGTTCAAGAATGAGGTCTAGGAATATGTATTTTTAAGAAAATGCTATTCATGTGATTCAAATGAATGCAAAGTACCTACTTCATGTGTGATAAGGAAGTGATGAGGAAGACAAAGAAATAGATTGAAAAGAATTCAGAATGTAGAGTCACCAGGGCTCCATGACATATTAGATGGGAAGAGGGTAGTCACTGAAATTAAGAGGAGTCATTTGGTGATTCAAAATGAGATTGAGATCTCAGGTTTGTTGGTGGATATGGGGAAGGGGCAGTCTCTGAACATCCAGGTGAGATATACTTAGCGATGTGACTCTACTAGAACTTAAGAGAAATATGATATGAGAGGCATTGGGGGTAGTTTAAGGCATAGTTACAGATGTCCTATGCATTGGAGAGTGTATCAAACATAAAAGAGGACCAGAGAGGCAATACAATTAAAATTATATTAAACAGGTTATAAAGTGTATCCACTTTACAGGTCATATATTAGATGGCCAAACCCAGTCCTCTTTTCTACCACATTAATCTTGGTGGCCGAGAGAGAATACTACCCATTCTAGAGTTAGAAACTTACTTTTCCATCCTTCTTGCACCTAAAATGAGGCTACTTGACTAGGTTTGGCCAGCCAAACCCACCAACATAGATTTGGAATTTGGAAGGTGGAAAACAAAGGAACAGTGATCAAAGAGAACTTTTGATGCGAAAGCAGCCAAAGCAGCAATATCAAGACCCTTACAAAAGCATCCACACACAACAATGGAACTGACAGTGTGAACTGTGGCATTTGAAATTTCAACCATGACAGCAGGAGCTTTTGTTGAGCTAGTGTTGGGACATGATTTGGGCTGTTGACTGGCTGTCTTACTTCATTCTGTTCCTGCCCATTTTTACAGCTCATTCTTCCAACTTCCCTGGCATTTCTATTTTAGGTAGCTTTCCATTCAATAAACTCATTGCCCAATGCAACCAAGAGTCCTGGCTCAAGCAAAGAGACAAGGATGATATCAGAAAAAAAAATTAAGCAGAGTGATCAAAGAAGCAGGAGGGAAACTGGAGAGCTGAATGCTCTGGTTGGACTAAATATGAAGAGAGATCACTGATTGTGGAAATTAGAGATTTTTAGTGGCTTCAGTGAGAGCAGTTTGCATTTGCTGATAGAATTAAAGCCAGAAAAAAATAAGAAGTGAATGGGAAACAAATGGCACAACAGTGAGGTGAATGAACTACAGCACTCCAAGTAACACAAACAACATTTGCCATTTGCCTACTGTCGGAGAAATGTAAAAAAGTTAGTCCAACCATTGTTGAAGACATAGTGGTGATTCCTCAAAAACCTAAAGACAGAAATACCATTCGACCTGACAATCCCATTACTGGG
>NW_012117927.1:2883-4205 GCF_000951035.1 Colobus angolensis palliatus | reverse complement strand
ACGTGGGCCCCAGGCGTGCGGCCCTGCAGCCCCCTCCCCTCGGAGCCCCGGAAAGCAGCCCTGTCCGCGCTTCCTGCCAAGGGTGGGAGGCCCCGCCGAGCAGCTCCGAGCCTGACTCCGCAGGGGCCTGCGGGCGGACCTCTTGGCCTTGTCCCTCGTGGGAAAAGACTGCCCTAGCCTCCCTTTGTTCAACCCACGAGGGTTCTAAATAAGGGGAGCTCTTTGCAGTCCTGCCTCTGGCTCCCTTATGAGGGAGACTATAAAAAGACTATACTCTGCCTGCCCCCTTAAAAACCGCCGAGACCTTCTGCAGACCTCGGTGCTCTGCTTGGTGTGCATTTGATTTGTATCGACTGTATCATGATCTGCATGGCTTTGCATACAATCACCAGATTTTCGAAGAAGTCAGTACAGGGTTTGGAAATTGAGTACTTTTGGCAGAACAGGGGGGTTCCTGTGGCTCCAAGTGTCCATGCCTCTGCCCCGGTCTTTTCATTTCATGGCAGGCATCACCCAGGAGAACATTGTAAGGCCTCCTGCTCGAGACTGAAGATTAAGGTCTTCGCAAAGGGAACCTGCAGAAGGACACAGAATTAAGACGTAGGAACTCCCGTGGTGCCCTTCACCCCTCCTCCCCTTCCAGTTGTGTCCTGAAATTCTAAATGATTGGAAACTTTTGTAATGTTCACGTTTAAGACTCTCATACTATGGAGTAGAGGAAGGAGCGGGTGTGCAGAGTGGTTGATGCTTCAGATTAAAACTAAAGAGTTGATTGAAAATTCAAGTCTGGAACTCAGAGAGTTAAGAACTGTAAGTCAGTAAGTTGCAAGTATGGGTGAGATTGTCTAGGGAAAGGCTCTTTGAAGGGGCGTCCCTAATGGAATATCAACATTAAGGGGAGGCCAAAGGCCCTCTAAAGAAAACAGGAATTGGGTAGGCAGAGAGAAGACTCCCAGATGCTGTCATGGAAAAAGAGGAAGAGACCAATTTAAGGAGTGAATACTACTGGTAAACTAATGGAAGAAATCTGCTGCACCATTGGTTGGTATCCCAGCTGCAGTGTTGTATGTGATTGTTATTACTGCTTTGGTGTATTCGAAAGTGATTCATTCTTAAATGGATTTTTTTATTTGTATAGCTTTTTTTCTTGTAGCCGGTTTTTACTGAAAGTCTGAGGTAATGGAAATATTACAGTAAAAATATGGAAAAATGGAGTTTCAGACTCACTTTTCCAAACCTCAGATTCATTGACTGCTTCCAACCCACTTTGTCTGCTTTAGGATCCCACCTGCTATCTTAGGTCTCTCAGTTCCTCCAGGACC
>NW_012117927.1:0-763 GCF_000951035.1 Colobus angolensis palliatus | reverse complement strand
GGCTTCCCAAAGTGCTGGGATTACAGGTGTGAGCCACCACACCCAGCTGGATGTCGTACCTTTCTAAAGAAATGGAAGTGTCCTTCTACCATAGAGCATTTGACAGAAATGATATATAATTCAAGAATAACAGGAAGGACTTCACCTAAACATATCTTTTCCTGTAAAAAGATTTATTGAGATGAATGAGGACACTACTAGGAAGCTCACGTGTAGAAATAGAATTATAGGTAGAGAAGTAAATATGATTTCATGTTTTATTCTTGTGTCTTAGGCCAAAGTGGGCAGTTTCAGCCAGAACGTGGAACTCCTCAACTTGCTGCCTAAGAGGGGTCCCCAAGCTTTTGATGCCTTCTGTGAAGCACTGAGGGAGACCAAGCAAGGCCACCTGGAGGATATGTTGCTCACCACCCTTTCCGGGCTTCAGCATGTACTCCCACCGGTATGAAGCTTTAGTAATATGGGGTGTTGGGAAGGAAAGTTTGACTGGAAAGCAATTTATAAGTCAGAGTGAGGGAGACTCGATTTTGTTGCATTTGAAGCGGACCATCTCCCTAAGGTCTGTCATCATGAGTTTTGATTTCTTACAGTTGAGCTGTGACTACGACTTGAGTCTCCCTTTCCCGGTGTGTGAGACCTGTCCACTTCACAAGAAGGTCCGCCTGTCGACAGGTGAGAATTGATGGACTAAAAGGGGTCCCAGGCCAGGGCGGTGGCTCATGCCTATAATCCCAGCACTTTGGGAGACCGAGGCAGGTGGATC
>NW_012117926.1:6281-6714 GCF_000951035.1 Colobus angolensis palliatus | reverse complement strand
GGGCGGATCACGAGGTCAGGAGTTCGAGACCATTCTGGCTAACATGGTGAAACCCCGTCTCTACTAAAAATACAAAAAATTAGCCCGGCGTGGCGGCGTGCACCTGTAGTCCCAGCTACTCGGGAGGCTGAGGCAGGAGAATGCGGGAACCTGGGAGGCGGAGCTTGCAGTGAGCCGAGATTGTGCCACTGTACTCCAGCCTGGGAGACAGAGCGAGACTCCGTCTCAAATTAAAAACAAAAACAAAAAAATCAAATGTGTCTTTGGTAAAGAAGATTATAAAGAAGGCATGGGAATGTAGTTTTTGTTAGAGGAAAAGTACTTTTGTCTAGAGATTCTTTTTTTTTTTGGAGACGGAGTCTAGCTCTGTCGTCCAGGCTGGAGTGCAGTGGCGCTATCTCGGCTCACTGCAAGCCCCGCCTCCCGGGTTTAC
>NW_012117926.1:0-1277 GCF_000951035.1 Colobus angolensis palliatus | reverse complement strand
GTCTTGCTCTATCGCTAGGCTGGAGTGCAGTGGCACGATCTTGGCTCACTGCAGCCTCCACCTCCCAGGTTCAAGCAATTGCCCTGCCTCAGCCTCCTCAGTAGCTGGGACTACAGGCGCGCACTACCACACCCAGCTAATTATTTGTATTTTAGTAGAGACGGGGTTTCACCATGTCAACCAGGATGGTCTTGATCTCCTGACCTCCTGATCCTCCCACCTCAGCCTCCCAAAGTGCTGGAATTACAGGTGTGAGCCACCATGCCTGGCCTGTTATTTCTTTTCTTCCCTATAGTTTCCTGACTGCCTCACCCATTATCATTTTTTAATTTTTCTTTTGACAGGGTCTCACTCTGTCACCTAGACTGGAATGCAGTTGTGCAATCACAGCTCACTGCAGCCTTGACCTCCTGGACTCAAGCAATCCTCCTGCCTCAGCCTCCTGAGTAGCTGAGACTACAGGCATGCACTACTGCACCTGGCTAATTTTCCTTTTGTTTTTCTGAGACGGAGTCTCACTCTGTCACCCAGGCTGGAGTGCAGTGACACCATCTCAGCTCACTGCAGCCTCCACCTCCTGGGTTCAAGCAATTCTCCTGCCTCAGCCTCCTGAGTAGCTGAGACTACAGGCATGCACTACTGCACCTGGCTAATTTTCCTTTTGTTTTTCTGAGACGGAGTCTCACTCTGTCACCCAGGCTGGAGTGCAGTGACACCATCTCAGCTCACTGCAGCCTTGACCTCCTGGACTCAAGCAATCCTCCTGCCTCAGCCTCCTGAGTAGCTGAGACTACAGGCATGCACTACTGCACCTGGCTAATTTTCCTTTTGTTTTTCTGAGACGGAGTCTCACTCTGTCACCCAGGCTGGAGTGCAGTGACACCATCTCAGCTCACTGCAGCCTCCACCTCCTGGGTTCAAGCAATTCTCCTGCCTCAGCCTCCTGAGTAGCTGGGACCACAGGTGCATGCCACCACGCCTGGCTAATTTTTGTATTTTTGGTAGAGACAGGGTTTCACCATGTTGGCCAGGCTGGTCTCAAACTCCTCAGGTGCTGGAGTTACAGGTGTAAGCCACCGTGCCCGGCCCTAATTTTTGTATTTTAGGTAGAGATGGGGTATCCCCATGTTGCCCAGGCTAGTCTCAAGTCCTGGGCTCAAGTAATCCGCCTGCCTCAGCCTCCCAAAGTGCTGAAAATACAGGTGTGAGCCACTACGCCCAGCCTAACCCATTATCTTCCTGTTCCTAGAATTTGTGATATAAAGAACAATGTACAG
>NW_012117925.1:1793-2185 GCF_000951035.1 Colobus angolensis palliatus | reverse complement strand
CATCCTTAAGATAATAACCATAGTTAAGAAGCATACTTGAGAAAAAAAAGAGCTATCCCATTTTTTCTCTCAAAATTTGAATCAAAGCTAAATGTCTTCTGAAATACAAGGCATTCTGCCAAACTCCTCAGGGACTGTTTTCTGCAGTTACTATCACATGCAAATGACCACTTTTTTATGTAGCATGTTAACCTTTCATCCTAAAAATAACGATATTAGCTCAGTCAATGAATTTCTACTTGTTCTTTTAATCATCCTGTCCTGTCTGTAAAAAAAAAAAAAAAAAAAATGCGCATGGCTTTCAAGTCTTTAATGAGTGTCTGTGCAGAAGTTTCACATTAATTGTTTCTTTTACACCATTACTATGACTTGTATGTAGAAATATACATATT
>NW_012117925.1:0-1743 GCF_000951035.1 Colobus angolensis palliatus | reverse complement strand
ACATATTAAGCAGAAATTAGATTTCTAAATAAACAGTTCACATTAAGGTTGACTGCCAAATATGAATTAGTCTTAAAGGTATTTATAGAGAGATTTTGTTTAAAGAATATTTGTGTTCATATCCTCAGTAGCCAGTGAATTATCCAACAAGGTGCTGGCACAATTTCTCTACTATGAACAAGCAGATTACTTGTTTGCTTGTTTGTTTTTGGAAGCTGTTAACAGCTTCCAAATAAGTGGGTGCATGTATTCATGGTTTAGCTCTTAGGAGTAATTCTAATCAAAGAATTTCAGAGAAAGCAATCAAGGGCAATGGTGCATATCTACTGTGAAAGGAAATATCAATCAGACAGGAACATTCTAAACTCTTCAACATGAAGATTACACTACCGAGAGGTAGCTGCTTTAACTATGGTTTTCATTTTTTGCCCGAACTCCCAAAAGACACTAATAAATCTGGAAGATTTTGTGATACTCTGCATTCAATAATCTATTAGGAACTGAAAAGCCTAATACATATTTCCAAAATTATTTTCCAATAACTTGCCTCTGATATCTTGGATTTTACCATTTAGATATTTCTTCCTTCCTGTTGAACTTCAACTAACATTATTCTGTGACACTTCACTGATGGACAGGATGGGTTTTAAAGGATAAATGTCTATTAAAAAATAAAAGAATAATAGCAAATCAAGAGAATGAATTATTTTGCAGAGGAAGCATTAAAGACAGCAGGAGGGTACTTGGTGACCTGGACAAAAAAGGAGGGAATGGGAATAAATTACAAAACGAGTTGTTCTGTAAACTGAAAGAAAACTTCACCTAATTTAAAACTTTCCTTCAAGCACCCTTTGCAAATGAACGATGACCCCCATTAGAGAGCAATTATTTTTAAGAAATGATTGTGAAGTGTATTCTAATACTCACAAATATGCTCTTAAATCTACTAGAATTTTCCTTGCTTTAATGTAAGTGAAAATATGCAATCTTTATTGAATCTTAATTGGTTGATTGGAAGCATTATCTATATTCCTTCTATTTTGGTTAATTTAAATAACAAATACTTTTGTATAATACTAATTTTATGTTTACTATAATTTATTAAGAGCACATGAAAAAGTAAAGATATATGTAGTAAGAGTTACAGAGAAATATATGTTTATATGAGTTTAAATTTACTTTAATAGTCCACATTTATATAAAAGTTATACTTTTGAAAAATTTAGTGAATGTAAATTGAAAGTCAGTTTAATTTTTAAATCATTCTGAAACATATTTTTAATTTTATAACTTATTTATTTGGTAAGAGCACATAATAATGAGAAACAATCTGTCATGAGCAACCCATATTAGCAATTTTTAATGAGAAAAACACCTTTTAAAAAGTAAAAGTAATCTATTTAAATATATTGGTGTCTTAGACCATGTTATGCTGCTATAAAAATATACTTGAAAATGAGTAATTTACAAAGAACAAAAGAATATTTTTCACAGTTCTGGAGCCTGGGAATTTAAGATCAAGGCAAGGAAAGGTTCAATGTTTGGTGAGGGCTGCTCTTTGCTTTGAAGATGGCACTTTGAATACTGCAGAAGAAAGGCGTTCTATGGAGGAGAGGAAAGCTGGATCCTCACATGGCAGAAGGCACACGGGCAAAAAGGAGCAAACATCTTCCATCAAGCCCTTTTATAAAGGCATGAACTCATTCCTGAGGGCAGCGCCTACGTGATACAAACACCTCCCAA
>NW_012117924.1:5874-6360 GCF_000951035.1 Colobus angolensis palliatus | reverse complement strand
TCACTAGATAAGATTCCATTTGTATGAAGTATCCAGAGTAGAAAAATCCGTGGAGTCAGGAAGTAGACTGGTGGGTTCCAGGGATGGGGAGTGACAGCTAATGGGTACAGGGTTTCTTTATGGGGTGATGAAAATATTCTGGAGACCAGGCATGGTGGCTCACACCTGTAATCCCAGCACTTTCGGAGGCCGAGATGAGTAGATCACTTGAGGTCGCCAACACAGCGATACTGTCTCTACTAAAATACAAAAATTAGCCGGGCTTGGTGACACACACATGTAGTCCCAGCTACTCGGGAGGCTGAGGCGGGAGCATCACTTGAACCCAGGAGGCGGAGGTTGCAGTGAGCCAAGATTGCACCACTGCACTCTAGCCTGGGTAACAGAATGAGACTCCATCAAAGAAAGAAAGAGAAAGAGAGAGAGAGGGAAAGAGGGAAGGAAGGAAGGAAGGAAGGAAGGAAGGAAGGAAGGAAGGAAGGAAGG
>NW_012117924.1:0-786 GCF_000951035.1 Colobus angolensis palliatus | reverse complement strand
CTCTTAAAAAAAAAAAAAAAAGACCCTTAAGCCTGCCATGTGACGTACCATATTAATTGGTTCCAGGGTATCAGGACACACAAATCTCTGGGGGCCGGGGGGGGGTGCGGGATCCACCAATGTTACCTGAAAAGGGTCTGATAGCAAATATTTGGGGCTTTGTAGGGTACGTGTCCTCTGTTGCCAGGGCCGGCTATATAATTTCCATGGCCTGATGCAAAATAAAAACGCGGGGCCCTTCAGTCATAAACTATAAAGAACTTCAGAATGGGGACAGTGGAAGGGCAGGGCCCTGCGTGATGCAGTTTGCACATCCATAAAGCGGGTCCTGTCTGCACAACTTCCACCTCTGTGGCAGCTCAAGAGCGTCCCCTGGCCACACACAAAGGAGAGGAGTGGCTGTGTTACTGTCAAACTTTATGGACACTGAAACTTGCATTTCATGTATTTTTCACATGTCACAAAATACTACTGTTAGTTTTCCAACCGTGGAAAAATCATTCTTGGCTCACGGGCCATTGGAAAACAGGCATGGGCCACATCAGGCTGTAGTGGGTTGACTACATGGGCTATGGGATCACATCAGAGCTTCTCTGCCCAACTTTCCAGGGCTCCTCAAGGTCAGTGACACCTCACTGTGATCTCCCCTCCGAACCGGCGCCCCCTGCTCCCCAAATGATCCTCCCTGACAAAAGTTTTGAGGCTGTAGTGGACTGTGATCATGCCACTGCACTCCAGCCTGGGTGACAGAGCAAGACCCTATCTCTTAAAAAAAAAAAAAAAAAA
>NW_012117923.1:6230-7266 GCF_000951035.1 Colobus angolensis palliatus | reverse complement strand
GAAACCCCATCTCTACTAAAAATACAAAAAATTAAGGCAGGGCATGGTAGCTCACACCTGTAATTCCACTATTTTGGGAGGCTGACGCAGGCGGATCACCTCAATACAAAAAGCAGCCGGGCGTGGTGGTGTGCACCTGTAATCCCAGATACCTCGGAGGCTGAGGAATTGCTTGAATCCGAGAGGCGAAGACTGTGGGGAGCTGAGACTGTGCCACTGTACTTCACCCTGGGTGAAAGAGTGAGACTCCATCTCAAAAAAAAAGAAAATGTTAATACCATATTTTTCTGAATAACTGTGAAATATTTCCTGTATCCATGTGGAGCAGGCACTTTGTGACTTTTTAAAAAATATTTTATTACTTTTATATTTTTGAGACGGAGTCTTGCTCTGTCACCCAGGCTGGAGTGCAATGGCACGATCTTGGCTCACTGCAACCTTCACCTCCTGGGTTCCAGTGAGTGTCTTGCCTCAGCCTCCTGAGTACCTTGGATTACAGGCAAGCGCCAGCACGCCTGGTTAATTTTTGTATTTTTAGTAGAGAATGGGGTTTCACCATGTTGGCCATTTGGGATTACAGGCGTAAGCCACTGTGCCTGGTGGCACTTTGTGACATTAATGAGAGAAGTGTGTCAGTTATATTGCATGCCACATACTGAATACTCACATGTAAAATCATAAAATTCAATTAATAAAATATTGTAACCAATGATAAAACAAGAAAATAATACGTACATTCATACATTCTGCAGAATTGTAAACCATTTCCACTTAAGAAAAAAGCCACAATTTCTACTTACCACCAGCACACAATATAAGAACTGAATTACATGTTAAGATCACTACCTTCTGATTTTAACAGATTGACCTCTGATGAGGTCAAGGAAATACACAGCATTATAACGAATAAGAATTGACGGGCCGGGCGTGGTGGCTCAAGCCTGTAATCCCAGCACTTTGGGAGGCTGAGACGGGTGGATCACGAGGTCAGGACACCAGCCTGGCCAACACGGCGAAACCCCATCTGTACTAAAAA
>NW_012117923.1:0-320 GCF_000951035.1 Colobus angolensis palliatus | reverse complement strand
GCACGTGTACCTTTTCTTCACAACTAAACTTTTTTTCATATTATTTAAAATAAAAAGGCATGAAAAAACAGTGTACACATATGTCAACCGAAATGCAACATACACAGAAATAATGTTGACATAAATAAAAAAAAGTTCTAGAGGAGAGGGAGTAGTTTTTGCAGGTTATCAAATTCTTCTGTTTTTGTTTGTTTGTTTTTTATTTTTTATTTTATTTTTTTCAGTCAGAGTCTCGCTCTGTCGCCCGGGCTGGAGTGCAGTGGCCGGATCTCAGCTCACTGCAAGCTCCACCTCCCGGGTTCACGCCATTCTCCTGCCTC
>NW_012117922.1:6084-6481 GCF_000951035.1 Colobus angolensis palliatus | reverse complement strand
GGTCTACAGGTAATGAGGAAGCAATAGCAGCTGTGTGGCCAGCACTGCGGCTCATGCCTGTAACCCCAGCACTTTGAAAGGCCGAAGGAGGACTCACTTGAGCCCAGAAGTTGGAGACCAGGCTGGACAACACAGGGAACCCTTGCCTCTCCAACAGATAAAAAAATTAGCTGGGCATGGTGGCAGGCCTGTAGTCCCAGCTACTCAGGAGGATCAGTCAAGCCTGAGAGGTCAAGGCTGCGATGAGGCACGACTGCGCCACTGCACTCCTGCCTGGGTGATTAGAGCAAGACCCTGTCTCAAAAAAAAAAAAAAAAGAAAGAAAAAGAAAAGAAAGCACTAATTACAATGTTGGAAAGCCTGTTTCAAGATAGAAAACCAACCTGCCTACCTCACA
>NW_012117922.1:0-969 GCF_000951035.1 Colobus angolensis palliatus | reverse complement strand
CTAACATACAAAAATCCACATTTTACCAGCAGTTAAAAAGAGAACCTTAACATTCTCAAATGACTTTCCACCAAGCCCCCAAAAGAAAACCACCCATATCCAAAACTTAAAAGCAATAAAAATTTCTATTTTCCAAAAAAGTATTTACAGACTGAAATTCAAACTCTACATTTCCCTCAATGTAATTATACAAGTGCATACAAAGCCCTGGGAAAGAGGAAGTATTTCATTACAAAATATTATGATCAAGAAAATATTGCTTGCCTTTAAATAAATAGAAGTGGCAGAAAATAAATATGCTTAAAGATGGCCATTTTCACCAGTAAACAAAAATACACGTGTTAAGAAACAAAGTGAAAATGCTTGAGCTTCAAAATGACTCTAGCAGTGTTTTGCACAAATTTGTTATGAAGTGAGGTCTTCTGAAGACTTCCTCTGTTTAGTCATAAAAATACAAAAGGAGGCTTTCAGAAGGATTTCACCAGGCCGGATCTATGATACGCACAGCCATCAGACGAACACCGCACTGGGAACTTCCACCTACTGTTGTGAGCAAAACCGTAACACCAAATAATCTAAACAAATGTTCCTGTTGGAACAAAGAAATCTCAATAACCAACGGATGCAGATCAAAACCGACTCGATCTAATGGCTGCCAAGGAGCAGTTCTAGATCTAATGGGGACGCTTGAGAGCCAAGGGGTCAAATACAATCTCGTGTGTTTTACACAAGCCCAGGCTCACTTTTAGTCCATGTGAATTACATCTACCTGGACCTCCATTTTTTGTCTTTTAAATCCATGTTTTCGCTGTGCCAAGTATATTACACATCTGATTCTGTTTCCCTAAATCTTCTCTCTCTTCCCTATGGGCTTTTTTTTTTTTTTTTTTTTTTTTTGGAGTTTTGTTCTTGTTGTCCAGGCTGGAGTGCAATGGCACAAGCCCAGGCTCACTTTTAGTCCATGTGAAT
>NW_012117921.1:1572134-1572435 GCF_000951035.1 Colobus angolensis palliatus | reverse complement strand
CTAATTTGGGAACAGTTTTTCCTGATTGCTTTGAGAAGTACTTTGTGTTGACAGAAATTTTCATTTTGCTTGCCATTGCTATATTCTCCCTTTATGGGAGCCACCGGGCTTCTTGGCTTTTGTGGGAAATGTCCCATTAGCATTTCAGATCTTTTGATGTGCACTAATGCCGTCATTGGTAATGCCGTTATTGGTGAATATAGCAGAGTTAAATAAACTGTTACAGTAAATCTACACTTGGATTTACTGCACCTCTACCAATAGCCTTTTGAATGACTGAAAGTGTTACAGAGAAAGAGGC
>NW_012117921.1:1569045-1569441 GCF_000951035.1 Colobus angolensis palliatus | reverse complement strand
TGCCTCAGTTTTTCTTATCCATAAAAAGCAGTACACATACCTACCCTTCTACCTCATAGTTTGTTGCGGGAATTCAATATGGGAGAGCAACTTTGAAGCCTGTTAATTTCCTTGAAGAAATCTAAGAACTATTATGCTCTTGGTGTTCCAAGCTCTGGGTATATATTCAGAATACCTCATGTTCTGGAAGCTGAGCACAAGCTCTCCTTTATTGCCTGTCTGGCAGAGCCTGTTTGCTTACTGCAAGCCCTTTTACCCATGCTACTAGTTTAGGTATTCTTTCTTTGATATGAGGCTCTTGACTAGAAAAGAGTT
This sequence comes from Colobus angolensis palliatus, assembly GCF_000951035.1. Lineage (NCBI taxonomy): Eukaryota > Metazoa > Chordata > Mammalia > Primates > Cercopithecidae > Colobus > Colobus angolensis. The sequence goes on along the minus strand of NW_012117921.1, from coordinate 1,569,126 downwards.
CTTTCGCTAGGTGTTCTGAGAGAAGTTTGTAAATTTGGATAGTACATTCTATCCTGATAAAACCGCCTTGCTGTGGTCTTG
>NW_012117921.1:1566440-1568472 GCF_000951035.1 Colobus angolensis palliatus | reverse complement strand
AATTAAATTTAAAGGAGTTTAGTAGAGCAATGAATGATTCACGAATTGGGCAGCCCCCAGAATCAGCAGATTCAGAAAGACTCCAGGGATGTCTCATGGTCAGAACAAATTTATGGACAAAAAGAGGGAAGTGATGCAGAGAAATAGGCAGTGAGGTACAGAAACAGCTGGATTGGTTACCGGTTGGCGTTTGCCTTATTTGGACACAGTCTGAACACTCAGCAGTGTATGAGTTGTTGAAGTATGACTGATGGGATTGGCCAAGACAGCTATCGTTTCAGGCACATACTCAGGTTTTCAATCTTACCTGCCTATTAAGCTAGGTTACAGTTCATCCACAGGGACTCAAATACAGAAGTATGGAATCGTTCTCAGGCCATAATTGGTTTGCTTTAACAAATAAATACTTATAAATAAATACAAATAAATTAATATGAGCCAGAGACTGGTTGATACTGAGAATACAACAGGAAGAAAGCTGCTCTAAAGTTGCCTATGGCCCAACAGTGGAGTTACATACTTAAGACAGTTTCCACATGAGCCAAGGAAGCAGTAACTGAAAGAACTAAAGGAGAGAGAATGGCTTTTGGGGGGAACTCTTAAGTGTTTGATGTGCCTCGAGCAAACTGTGCCTGGAAAAGTGATAACAGATGGGGCTGGAGTGGGAAGGGGGCCAGGTGATGAAAGTGTGATATGCCAACCTAGTAGGTTTGAATGTTATCCTCAAGGTAGTGGAGCGCTACAAAGATCTTAAGCAGGAGAGTGACATCACCTCATCGGCATTTTTGAAAGATCCTTCTGGCTGCATTGGTGAGAGTAGACTGGAGTGCTGTTTAGAGCAGGGATAACACCGAGGCCATGGCAGCAATCTGGGCTGAATTGAAACTCCTGCAGTCATGGCAGTGGGCCGGGCAAGAACAGTAATAGATGCATTATTATAATAGAACACTTAGTAGGTGCTGACTTGACATCTGTTATTCCATGAGGTATTTAAGGCTCAGAGATGCTAAATAGCTTGTCAAAGGCAATTCAGAATTGCAGATAGTCAGTGGTTAAACCCAGTATGTTTGAGACAAGAGCCCAAAAGAAGTGCAAGGATTTGAGAGAAATCAAGGTAGAAGAAGAGACAGATATCATGACAATGTATGCACTTTAAACCATGTTTAAAATGACTTGTTTTTAGGAAAAAAAGATGAATAAATGTGGTTTGAGGGAAGCGGGGAGTCAAGGATGCTGGGTAACCGGTGGATGGTAGTGCCATTCATTGAGATGAAGACTATAGGGCCGGGCGTGGTGGCTCACACCTGTAATCCCAGCACTTTGGGAAGCCGAGGTGGGCAGACCACCTGAGGTCAGAAGTTCGAGACCAGTCTGGCCAACATGGTGAAACCCCGTCTCTACTAAAAATACAAAAATAAGCCGAGTGTGGTGGAGTGAGCCTGTAGTTCCAGCTACTCAGGAGCCTGAGGCAGGAGACTCGCTTGAACTTGGGGAGGCAGAAGTTGCAGTGAGCCAAGATCATGCCACTGCACTCCAGCCTGGGTGACAGAGCAAGACTCCATCTCCAAAAAAAAAAAAAAAAGTAGAAGAGTAGGAAAAAATGACGAGTTTAGTTTTAGTTGTGTTGAGTTTGTGCATATGAGAACATCCAAATGGAAGTCAGGAGACACCTGAGCTGTACATAATAAGTACCTATCATGTATCTTGTATTGTCTAGGCACTGGGGGATACCGTGATGAAGGTGAACATGGTTCCTGTTCTCCTGTCTAGGGAAACTGGTTAAGCACATAAATATTAGCATAGTGAATGTTTTGTTGCGAGACTACATGCTGCTATGAGAAATACAGAAGGGGGACCTAATGTAGCCAAGAGCTTCTGAACAACCTCCTGGAAGAGATGAACTGAGATTAAAGGAAGGCTAGGAGTTAGGAGAGGAAGGAAACGTGTCGCTGAAAGCATGGACAGAGAGAGATGAGTGAATTGAATTGCCTGGACATCCCGGGAGCAGGAAGACACCCTGACCGCAGAGAAC
>NW_012117921.1:1562685-1564152 GCF_000951035.1 Colobus angolensis palliatus | reverse complement strand
TTGGATGGGTCATTCACATGATATTATCATCCAGGAAACTGGTCAGAGGTAGGAACGCAAAGTCTGTAATGAACAAGGGAAAGTGGGAGCAAGGTCAGCAGATGACAGCAGTAAAGGAGGAGTCAAGGGGAAGTATAGATCTAAATATATATATGTATACACATATATATGTATGTGTGTGTGTGTGTGTGTGTGTGTGTATATATATATATATATATATATGCAGAGATTTGGAAGTGTGGAAGAATAGGGATCTGAGTGCAGTACTGGGGAGGCCCCATACCCTATCCTGAAAGCACATGAGGTATGGGAAAGTGACCGCCAAGATCCTTTGGAGGGAAAGCCAGCTATCTTTTAAGGCAAAGAAGAGGAGGAAAGACGAGTTTGCAGATGTAGGCAGGAAGTTGTTTACTATGAAACAGAAAGATAGGTCGGGTGCGGTGGCTCACGCCTGTAATCCCAATACTTTGGGAGGCTGGAGGTGGGCGGATCGCCTGAGGTCAGAAGTTTGAGACCAGCCTGGCCAACATGGTGAAACCCTGTCTCTACAAAAAATACAAAAATTAGCTGGGTGTGGTGGTGTGTAACCTTAGCCACTCAGGAGGCTGAGACTGGAGAATCACTTGAACCCAGGAGGCTGAGGTTGCAGTGAGCAGAAATTGAGACATTGCACTCCAGCCTGGACGACAAGAGGAAAACTCTGTCTCACAAAGAAAAGAAACAGAATGATGGCGTAGTAGTTCATAACTTTTTTGGAGTCAAGAGTTGACTGCTCTGAGAACTTGTCTCCAGAAAAAGGGCATGTACTTATGCAAAATGTCACATGCAAATTCAAAAAACATTTAGACTTTCTAGAACTATCTGTGGACCCTAGATTAAGAACCCTGATCTAGAACAGTGACTCTCAAACTTGAGCAGTTTGACAGGTCTGACGGTGTTTGACAGGTTGTAGGGCCTCACCCAGAGGTTCCAGTAAAGTAGGTCTGCATGAGGTCCAAGCATTTGCATTTCTGTCAAGTTCCCAGGTGATGCTGATGTTTTTGGCCTAGAAACCACATTCTGAGAACCACTGCTGAAGTCTAAGGCTAAGGGGGAAAGGTTTGGGGAGAGGAAGAGGAACAGTGGGAAAATAGGGGCAAGATTATGAAAGCATCATGGGGACGAGAATGGATTTTGGTTTTGTTTTACTAGACTCAAAATTTAGGCAGATACTCCAATATTTCTGACACATACATACACAGAAAACCTTGCAGGACTGGAGAAAAGGGAGAGGTGAGTGAGCACTTATTTTAAGTTTAGGGCAAGGGGTGCAAAAAATATCTTTTATGGCCTTAAAGATCATTTTCTTGAACACCCTTACTTTACAATGACCGAAGTGATATCAAGTATTATATGGCCAATTCACACCTTTGGTTTGGTAACCAGCTTTTGCCCCCTCTCATTCTAGGGCTTGTTCCCCTTCATCAT
>NW_012117921.1:1560691-1561099 GCF_000951035.1 Colobus angolensis palliatus | reverse complement strand
GTGGGCAGACACACCAGTTCCTGTCTCACCATTCCATTTCTGAATCAGCCATCATTGCTAGCATTTATTGTATCCTTAGTATGTGTCAAGTATCTGTTCTTTAAATCTCACACAATCCTCACAACTCTATGAAAGAAATGAATTGGTATAAGAATGAAATATGTTATTCTCATGTTACACAGGCATACAGAAAAATCATGTAGGACAAAATTAGCTAGCATTCCATTTAAATCAGTATTTTCCCATGAGGATTAGCGGCATTTTGAATGGAATAAGGTTTTGGTTTGTTTTTTTAATGGGACTACTCCTAGCGTAGCATGATATTTAGCATTTTTGGACCCCAAGCACTAATTGCCCTAGCCATTATGATAATACAAAAAATTTCCAAAAGTCCCTAAAGGTAGACTA
>NW_012117921.1:1555003-1555786 GCF_000951035.1 Colobus angolensis palliatus | reverse complement strand
CCTGGCCATAAACATCTTTTTTTTTTTTGAGACAGAGTCTCACTATGTCACCTAGGCTGGAGGGCAATGGCGCGATCTCGGCTCACTGCAAACTCTGCCTCCTAGGTTCAAGTGATTCTCCTGCCTCAGCCTCTCGAGTAGCTGGGATTATAGGCGTACACCACCACACCTGGCTAATTTTTGCGTTTTTTGTAGAGATGGGGTTACATCAGATTGGCCAGGCTGGTCTTGAACTCCTGACCTCAAATCATCCGCCCATCTCAGGCTCCCAAAGTGCTGGGATTACAGGCGTGAGCCACTGCGCCTGGCCTCATAAATATCTTTATAAGATGTTTATTGCTCACAATTCTAGAGGCTGAGAAGTCCAAGATCGAGGTGCTGGCAGATTCGGTGTCTGGTGAGAGCCCCTTCTTTATGGGTGGTGCTCTCTCTGTGTCCTCACGTGGCAGAAGGGCAAACAGCCTTCCTCCAGCCTCTTGTATAAAGGCACTAGTCCCATTCATGAGGGCTCTCTGCCTTCACGATTTCATCATCTCCCAGAGTCCCCACCTCTTAATACTATCACCTTGGGAATTAAGTTTCAACATATGAATTTTGGGGAGACACCAATATTCAGACCATAGCGCAAGCCATGCAGCACCATAGATGGAATGCATGTGGAGGCTAGCACCAGAGAAGGTCATTTTCGGAGTTCACTCCATCTGGACCACCCTCTGGCATCCCCAGGGTCAGTCTGTAAGTCACAATTTTCTTATGTCTTTTCTATTCAGCATCGGTGTCTGG
>NW_012117921.1:1543105-1547940 GCF_000951035.1 Colobus angolensis palliatus | reverse complement strand
AGCTGGTCCTGCAGGCTGGAGTTAGAGCAGTCGTAATGGGCTGTGTTACACAGTGTGCTCTTTTAATCAGATATGTGTGGACATTAACTAATTAACGGCAGCACTGTGAGTTAAGTACCGTGATGAGTGAATTTGACAGATGAAGTATAGAGAAGTTAAATGATTTGCTTGGGCTCTCACAGCTAGCAAGGGGTGGAACAGGGATTTCAATCTGGGCAGTTTGCCTCCAAAGTTCTCATAATTAACAATGATCCATTCTGCCCTCCTATCTGACCAATTCTCTTATGTTAGACTCTTTTGAATGCAAGTGACAGAAACCCAAGCTAAGGATGCTCCAGGCAAGGAAGCAGCATTTGCAAGGCTTGGAGACCCAAAAGAAGGAACGCGGTCAGGGAGGGTTCTAAGTTACTGGAAAGAGAAACAGAGGGAAGTCACAGGAGGACCTTCAATTGGATCAGACACACAGAGGCAGGGGCTCACCGCTATGGCCCGAGTTGAGGACGCCAGTTGTCACTGGGGCTGGGTGTGAGGAGAGACACCAGGGGACCAAGCATGGCCCAGAACCTGCTGCCTTGCTTGGCCTGTGCTCTCACACCCTCCTACTCCCACCTCTCCTCTCTTTCCTCATTTATTACTATTATTTTTATTTTTTTGGTGGTTTTTCCAAATCTTTTTCCTGCTGCCAACTCCCCTGAAGAATGAGGGCTCTACAGAAGTAGCTTTGATCTGTTTCAGTGGCTCCCAGAAGGGCTGTCTCTGGTGCAGATTAAGTGTGTAGTTTGACACCCGTTCCATTAGTCCTGTTCTTTTAATTAAAGATTCAGTAGGAGGATGGTGCTGTGGCTGGCACTGGGAGCCAGCAGGGGGCCACCGAGTACATTGAAGCCTTCTTTCTTTAGTAGGATTGCGTGCCTTGATTCATCTTTTTCCCCCTTTGCCACTCCCCACTTCCACCTCTGTCAGTTTTGACGTTTGAATTCTCCCTTCATCCATACGGGATGCTGGCCATCTCAGGGAGGAGGGCAAGGCCAGCTGGCAACTTGGCCGAGCTCCTGTTGGACTGAGTGGTTTCCTCCTCGGGCTGCTGTGTGTGAACTTGAGTGAGTCATTCAACCTTCCTGGGTTTCTGTGTCCTAATGCATCAGGCAGGGCGACTGCTCTGACCTGCTCCTCCTGACCTCCTGTACAGGGAGAGGCTACAGGACAAATGGAACCAAGAGGAGACCCAGAAGGCAGAGGCCCAAGCAGTGTATCCCTGAGATGCCTAGGTCAGGGCATGCCTTACCCCTTCCCACCAGCAAAAGGTCCAGCTGCAAGGAGGTTCCAGCTGTTCCCTTGGAATCTGCTAGGCTTCTGTGATTGGGCGATGGGTACAGGGAGGAGAGAAGAGACTGGAGATGATGCAGCGGCAGAGCAGGGGGTGGTAGGGTGAAGGCTGTGGGCCCACAAACTTGCTCATATGTACAATGCAGCTTCTCCTTCCCTCCCCTCCAGCCAGCTGTAGTGCTGATAACTGGGGTGGACAGTTGGTTTGGGAGCAGGAGGCAGGGAGGAGATGGGCAGAGCAGGAAGCAGGAGGATGGGCCAGATAACCCTGGGACCTTTGTTCTATGACAGGCAAGTCAGCAGGATGTCAGGCCTGGCTTGGTCTTACACCCCTCCACTGAATGCCTGGGATTCCCTGAGCGCTGGGGCAGGAGCAGCCTTAGAGACTGTAAGGACAGTGTAACCGCCCAGTGGGTTCACCTTGCCTGCTGCCTAGACAGGGGAATTACAATGGAGAAAGAGTAATTCATGCAGAGCCGGCTGTGCAGGAGACGGAGTTTTATTATTACTAGTATTATTATTATTAGTCTCCCCACGCATTCGAGCATTCGGGGATCAGAGTTTTTAAAGATAATTCGGTGGGTAGGGGCTTGGGAAGTGGGGAGTGCTGACTGGTCAGGTTGGAGATGGGATCATAGGGTGTCGGAGTGAGGTTTTCTTGCTGTTTTCTGATCCTGGGTGGGATGGCCGAACTGGTGGAGCCAGATTACTGGTCTGCGTGATGTCAGCTGATCCGTCGAGTGCAAGGTCTGCAAAAATCTCAAGCACTCATCTTAGGTTTTACAATAGTGATGTTATTCCCAGGAACAATTTGGGGAGGTTCGGACTCTTGGAGCCAGAGGCGACATGACCCCTAAACTGTAATTTCTAATCTTGTAGCTAATGTGTTAATCCTACAAAGGCAGACTGGTCCCTAGGCAAGAAGGGGCCCCCCTGGATGCGCAGCCTATTGGATGGTAACTACGCAGGGAGGAAAGGACCAACTTAGTCTGGGTTCTGCCCCTCGTGCACTGTGTGCCCTTGGCCCAAACACTTTCCTTTTCTGGACCTGGTTTCCTCATCTGGGGTAGCTATACCTGTCTGCTTGTGCCTCATGGGGTCAGAGGCTAAAATGGGGTCATTCTCTCTTTTCCAGGCATTAATAATTTAATTAAAACTAGTTCTTGACCCTGCTCAATCAGAGAGATTCTTAAATGTGTCTATAAAATTTAGAAGGTCTGAGTTTTACTAACCTGCATCATTTTTCTGGGAACCCAGGAGGGTTCCCAGACTAGAGGGTGGGGCAAGGCCCTGTGAGATGTCTGACTAACACACCCATGAGGTCTAGCGTGCACCCACCCCTGGCTGCAAAGCACTGCAGCTTTATGAGTCCTAGAGGGAAAAATGGTTGACGTTTATTGAAGGCTTTTAACAGAATGTTCCAGGTTCTCCATATCTGTTGTTTCACTGAAGTATGACCATCTCACCAATGGCTATTGTTGTCCTCATTTTATTTATGTTTTTGTTTTTTTTGAGGCGGGATCTCACTCTTGTCACCCAGGCGAGAATGCAGTGGCACCGTTACAGCTCACTGCAACCTCGACTTCCTGGGCTCCTCAATTCTCCCACCTCAGTCTCCCAAGTAGCTGGGACCACAGGTGTGTGCCACCGCACCTGGCTAAATGTTTGATTTTGTGTATCTTACTATGTTGCCCAGGCTGGTCTTGAACTCCTGGCCTCAAGCGATCCTCCCGCTTCAGCCTCCCAAGGTGCTGGGATTACAGGCATAAGCCACCATACCTGGCCTGGCCTCATTTTATACACAAGGAATTTGAGGCTTGGATAAAGTGTAATATGTCTTCACACGACCGGCAAGTGGCAGAGCCAGGACTCAAACCAGGGTTTGGTGGACTCCAAATCCCTCAGCCTCTGCTGCCTTGAGGCCTTGGCCAGATGGAGCTGTAGCAGGCGTGACCCTGCAGGGGCCTCAGAGCAAGGACTCCCCAGGTTTGCCAGATGGTAGCCTCAGAGAGGCCCAGGGAGCTGCTGGCCCCTCAGGAGCGGCTGGGGGCAGGACACGAGCTCTCTTGAGTCATCCCAAAGCTGAAGGAAGAGATGAAGTGAAGGGCACAGGGTTGCGGGGAGGCTGGTCAAGGCAGAGCTCAAGTCAGCTCCTCCTTTAGGAGCCTCCTGACACCCGGGGGGAGCTGTGCCTGACTGCACTTCTGCAACAGGCAGCCTGGCCTCTTTTAGGGCACGTATGTATGTTACTACATTTATGTTATTGTCATCTGTGGGTTGTAAAATTCCACTAGGGATTTTCCCTCATTCCCTCGAAAAGTCCTTGAGAGCAGAGACCCTATTATGTGTTGCCCTAGGTACCTGGTAGACGCCTTTCAAAGATTAGTAGGTGATCAATGAATATTGTTGAGTGAGCTATTAATAATGATTATTCCTAAGACCGTAAAAGGTGACTTCATATACATGATCTTATTTCCTCCTTCATTCAAATCCACGTACATTTGCTGAGCTTACAATTATATGCCTGGACCCTACTGGATTCTGGGCATGCAATGACAAATTAGACACCCTGTCTATGCCCAGGAACTTATGCAGGGTGGGGAGAGTGCGGGAAAAAGACTGAAAAAGACAAAACAAAACCAAAACTGAAAGCACAGAAAATTGCAGTGTGTGCAGCCAGCGGTCAACGGGTGCTGGTGAAACCCAGAGGAGGAGGCTCCAGTCCAGTCTGGAGGGTCAGAGAAGGCTCCCAGGGGAGAGGAAGCAGGGTTGGGCTTTGTGTGCTAGGAAGGAGGGGGTCAGCCAAGTGAAGGGGAGGGAATGGGGGCGCTGGAGGCAGGGGAGCCTGTGGAAGACAGGACATATTCAATAGCTCAGTCCAGCAGCTGCCTGGTGTGCAGAGGGGAGTTCTGAGAAATGAAACAGGAAGAGGGAAGAATGGAAACCACACCTTTTATTGGAACATAGAGTGCTGTGTAATTTCTCAAAACACTTTCACATCAGTTATCTCCAATTAACCTAAAAACAACAGCAGCAGCAGCAGCAGCGATGATGCTGAGCACTGACTGAGAGCCTGGCTTCCTCAGAGGGAGTTTACTGTGCGCTGCCTCCTTGGACCCTCACCACTGCCCTGCAAAGCAGATGCTTTCCTCGCCTCCTCTGTCTGGAGGAGGGAACTGAGGCACCGAGAAAACCGGGCAGGGGAAGCCAGAGAAGGAGAGGGTGGCACCGTCATTTTCACTTTCCAGTGGAAGACACAGGGGTAAGTGGCATGCGTCCGCTCCTGTGACTTACAGAATTCCCGGGACTCACACTCAGGCCTCCGGACTCCTAGCCTGGTGTTTTTCCTTGGGAGTTTCTGAACCCAAAAAAATGTCTGAAACAAAGCACACAACCAGATCGTGAGTGGAAATCAGCTTCAGCTTCCCTGGTGTTTCTCCACGGTGATCCCCTGTGTCTGTCACTGAAGGAGCCAGGATGTCACCACCAATGGTAATGACCTGGGCTTT
>NW_012117921.1:1539893-1542310 GCF_000951035.1 Colobus angolensis palliatus | reverse complement strand
TCACCTTGGCCTCCCAAAGTGCTGGGATTACAGTTGTGAGCCACCATACCTGGCCTGCATACCCTTTTCTATCTGGCTCTCTCAACTTTAAAATCTTTCTTGGTGGCTCTAGTTTGCCATGTCTCATGGTCCTGAAATGACCCCTGTCACTGAGGCAGGGAGCAGAGGAGACAGGGAGTTTGTGCTGATGGTAAATGGATCTGGTTTGAATCCTGGCCACTGCCCACCAGCCATGTGACCAACACTTAGCCATATTTTTTCCAGGTGTTATGCAGAGATAATGAGATCAAAATTGTAAGGCATCTAGTACTGACATAATAGGCTCTCAACGAATTGTAGCTATTTAAGTGTTAATAACAAATCCTTTTCAGATTGTTTCTATAACAGTGAATTTGCAAATAGTTGGAACCTCTGAAGTGCCTCCTCTCCTGGACTGGAAACCCCTTGAGGGCAGGGGCCTTGTCTGCCTATTCACAATGTCCGTCTAGCACATGGTAGGCTCTTGATATATATATTTATTTTTGATGAATGAATAATCTAGACTATCCTCAATTCTGATATCACGATTCCTTTCTAGTATTAAATTCCGAATTATAATACATGTTAATTGCAGAAAAATTGGAAAATTTTTTTAAAAATAGGAAAACAAAAAAATAGCTGTGATCCTAGTCCCTGGAGATAGCCACAGTTAGTATTTGGATATATTTCCCTGCAGCCTTTTTTTCTGTGCTTATGCATATTTCAAAAGGTTTATATTCTGACTTTTCAGTTAACATAAGGAGCATTTCCCTGTGTTACTAAATAATCTTCATAAACATAATTTTAAGTGCTACATATATTATTCTGTGCTATGAATGTATCATAATTTATGTAACCAATACCCAGTGGTTGATATTTAAGTCGTTTCCATTTTTCACCATTATAAATAAAGCTGCACTGAACATCCTTTTGCACAAATCTCTGTGTACATCTCTGAATTAAGATTTACTACCAAGAATAAATTCTACAAGTAAATTACTGATTTAACAGTGATCATGTTAAGACCCCAGGTAAATGTCTTGGTAAATGACTCTTCATAGACGTTGTACTCATTGTCTGTCCTCCTGCTATCAAGGTGTGAGAATTCTCACCTCCAGAATATTTTTAAAATGAAAGACTCTTTGCCAAAAGGAGACGTGAGACACAAAGTCTTTTTTTTCATGATGATCACTCCTGTCTTTGACAAGCATGGTGCATTGAGGGGTCCTCAACTTGACATTTTGGACTAGATGGTTCCTGGTGTGAGGGGCTGCCCTGTGCATTGTAGGACGTTTAGCAGCATCCCTGACCACCTACTAGATGTCAGTAGCACCCCATTTCCCCCAGTTATGATAACCAAAAATACATCCAGACATCGCCAAATGTCCTCTGAGGAACAAAACCACCCCTGCTTGAGAACAATGGAGTTACACTGTATTAACTCTATTGGTTACAAGTAACAGAAACCAACTCTAAGCAAAAGAGACTTTGTGAGAACAGTCTTAGGGTATCATGGAACCCAAAGGCATGGATGCAAGTGGGCCTCCCTCCTCTTTTCAGGGCTGCCTCATTCTTTTCTCTTGCTGTAGACTGACTTTCTCTCTATTTCTCTCTCAAACCACTAACATTTCTGAAGTTTATATCCCTTGTGTTTATGAGAAAGCCAGGCTACACTGGAGTCTCTTGTTTCCAAATGCTCAGGGAAGGACTCCAAGAGGCGCAGCTTAGGTGGGCTACGCACAGCCGGTCCGATCAGTGTGGCTGTCAGGGGACAGGAGGGACACGTGGCTCCTGGAGATCTTGTTGTATCCATGTGGATGTGCCTGTATTTCTAGAAAAAGGCTGCTGGGCAGCTGATCCCTCAGGAGTCCTCTAGATGCCCACACAACAGCACACTGGACACTTTGCCTACAAGGGCAGGGACTGTCTATCTCAATGGTATCCGCTTCATAGTTCAGCCTAGACGTCCAGGCTTGGCTTGACGGTGACAACTGCTCTGCCACCCAGGCTTTGGTTTAGGGGTCTTTTGGGGGTGGAGGGGCCAGTTCCTCTGTGACTGACTGGCTGACACAGCTTACTTGAACAGGTCCAGCCTAGAGAGTCAACTTTAGAGACTGACATTTGCAAGTGCGCAATGGTGTTTGACGGGGGACATAGATGACTGCTGGTCCTCCTTCATAAACTTGGCCTTGGAGTGTGCAGCCACTGAGGTACAGGAGTCCTGTGCTGTCCCTGCACTAATCAGAGTGCTCAAAATCCAGCCTCTGCCTTCAAGAAGGGAGCAGGTCAGTGTGCAGTCAGCATGACCCTGAGACCTAGCCCTGAGGACAGAGACTGTCCCCTGTGGGCACCTTGAGCTGTTGGTAAATGGGCAGAAAAGCAGGGCTGTTACCCAAACT
>NW_012117921.1:1526974-1539022 GCF_000951035.1 Colobus angolensis palliatus | reverse complement strand
AAATGAAATGCTACCTGCCTTCGCTTCTTCATAGAAAAAAAAAAAAAAAAAGAAAAGAAAAGTGCTTTCAAAAGCAGATTGCGGGCCGAGTGCAGTGGCTCACGCCTATAATCCAAGGTGGGTGGATTACTTGAGCCCAGGAGCTCAAGACCAGTCTGGGCAATATGGCAAAACCTTGTGTCTACAAAAAATACAAAAATTAGCCAAGGATGGTGGCACATGCTGGCAGTCCCAGCTACTCGGGAGTCTGGAGTGGGAGGATCATTTGAACCCAGGAGGCAGAGGTTGCGGTGAACTGAGATTGCACCACTGCACTCTAGGCTGGGTGACAGAAAGAGACCCTGTCTCAAAACAAACAAATAACAACAACAACAACAAAAAAGCAGATTGCAAAAGCAGTGCACATCTTCTTGTAATAAAGACGCTTATGATCATTATTTCACTTCTGGGGAAATTCTAAATCCTTGGCGCCACTTACTGCACAACAGAGGCAGAGCCTGGGGCAATGCTGCTTCTGAGCCATCCCTCTCAGACCTGGAGCTGGCTCCAGATTTCTGCTGCCTGAGAATATTTCAGGGAGGTTTGTCCTAGAAACTGAAAAACCTAAACATGAGTTGGGTTTTTATTCCCTGCGTGATTGTGGCCATGTTAATTAACCTCTCTGGGCTTCTATCTCAGCATCTGTGAAGTGGGCATAATAGTGACATGTATTTATAGGTCATTTATGCCTGTCAAGCGCTTGTGCCTGGCACAGGGTAGGTGCTCACTCAGTGGCTGCTCTGCTTATTTATATCACAATGTGGCAGGCCCTGGGCCAGGTGCCAGGCACTGACAGATGAATAGAATGTAACCAGCCCTTAGGACACTTATGATTTACCAGAGGAGGTGGCACAAAAAGCATATTAAAAAGCAATGTGGCAAATTAAATGGTAGTAATCCTACCGAGTGATAGTGCTCCTGGGATTGGGTTCCTCTCAGATGCTCTCCAGGGGCTACTGGAGTGATGTCAGGTGAGGCAGGACACCAGGTAACACCCATTCTCCCAGGCTCTCTGCAGAGCAGGCAGCTTTTGGACCTACCTGCTTCAAGGAGCTGAAGAAATGCCTTCCTCCTCACCTCTCAGGCTCACAGGGAACATTTTTCAAAGTGAAAAACTCTTTTTTTTTTAAAAGTAGTTGTTCAATGTTTTCAACCCTAGGGTAATGGTTAGGGAGAGAGGACACCTTGTGGGTGGCCCACAACACAGTCAGTAACCTTAGGCCGCAAAGATTGCATATGACCTAGAAAGGTACTTACGTTGTGCACCGAGCAGGCACTGACCTGTGCATTCCCAGCACCTCAGAACCGCTAGCTCTGTGCAAACCTGCCAGCCACCTGGGGCCCAGGAAAGCGGGGTGGGGACCTTGATTCAGAAAAGGCAGAGACACTGCAGTCCTAGGGAGGGTGGTGTCCACAGTCTGACAGGGGCAGTGGAGCCCTCATGGGAAATGCAAAGCAGATGCAAGACCAAGCCCAGAGCCTGGCGGCAGTGGAGAGGGGTGGGGCAGGTGTGGGGCATCAGTTGGGGAGGGGTTTGCTAGGAGGAGGTGACTTCAGAAGGCATCTGCGGAGTGTGGTCTGGGACTCTGCTGGATGTGGCATGGCTTTGCCTCCCTCAACTCTGGTGTGTTAAAGAGGTAAAGGTCACACGTGCACATGGATGAGGACAGGGAAGAGACATAGGAAGCCAAAACAGATTGGTTAGGGCTGTCGAAGAGTGGTTTGCTTATTTCGAGGCCTCTCCCCATTTCTCTTTTCCTTATCAGGATGTGTATGGCACCCACATCCTCTCCATCTGCACCTGCAGCCACAGGCACAGCCACAGCCACAGCCGCAGCCACAGCCACAGCCACAGCCAGCACTATGTCCTGTTGCCACTCACATTCATACCTGCAACGTACACTCATACATGTGTTCGGATATTGGCCAAGAAGCTCCCTTTCCCACCTGGGTAAATGCTAGCTTTCAGAAATTTGAAAAAAATGAGTGTCATTTCTGCTGGGTTGGTTCCCAGCAGGCCTTTGTCTTTCCTTCCCCCTCCTCCAGGCCCCTCTTCTTTCCTTTCCTTCCTCCACTTCTTTTCCTTTCTATTCTTCTCCTCCTCCTCCCTCCCAGTTGGTTCCCTATTTCCCTTACCCCCTCAAACATCTCCCCTCTCTGTATCTCCACTCCCAATCTGCCAAACCCACCCCCACCTAAACATGTGGGCCGTGGAGTCTCTGACCAAGGTTTCCTTTCCCAACAGGGGGAGCCCGGGCTGGCTGCGATTTCATGGGGACAGGTAAGAAGGTGCAAACTTGGGGGTTCAGAGGGAAGGCGGAGGGGGTGGCTGGGATGCATGAGCTAGGGGTGGCAGTTTTTCCAAATTATACATCCAGGCCATGCGTGGAACCCTTGCAGAGACCTGACTTGCTGTTTTTCTACCTCTTCCTGGTGTGCTGGGCAGTCTCTCTGTGCTCATGGTTTAACTAGTCTTTCTTTATTTTTATTTTATTTTATTATGATTTTTTGAGACAGAGTCTCGCTCTGTTGCCCAGGCTAGAGTGCAGTGGTGTGATCTCGGCTCGCTGCAACCTCTGCCTCCAAGGTTCAAGTAATTCTCCTGCCTCAGCCTCCCAAGTAGCTGGGATTATAGGCGCCCGCCAACACGCCCAGCTAATTTTTGTATTTTTAGTAGAGATGGGGTTTTACCAGGTTGGCCAGGCTGGTCTTGAACTCCTGACCTTAGATGATCCACCCGCCTCGGCCTCCCAAAGTGATGGGATTGCAGGCATGAGCCACTGCACCCGGCCACTCTTTTCTTCTCTTCTATTTCTTTTATTGGCTCTCTCTCTCTTTCTTTTTTTTTTTAGATAGGGTCTTGCTCACTATGTTGCCCAGGCTGGTCTTGAACTTCTGGACTCAAGCCATCCTTCTGCCTCAACTAACCGAGTAACTGGGATTACAGGTGAATGCCACAGCACCTGGTTGCTCATTTCCTTTTAGCGCTGAATAATATTCCATTGTCTGGATGTACCACAGTTTATTTATCTTTCCACCTACTGAAGGACACCTTGGTTGCTTCCAAGTTTTGGCAGCTAGGAACAAAGCTGCTATAAACATCTGTGTGTGGGTTTTTTTGTGGACATAAGTTTTCCTCTCATTTGGGTAAATACCAAGGAGTGCAACTGCTAGATTATATGGTGAAAGTATGTTTAGTTTTGTAAGAATCCATGAAACTGTCTTCCAAAGTGGCTGTACCATTTTGCATCCCCACCAGAAATGAATGAGAGTTCCTGTTGCTCCACATCCTTACTAGCATTTGGTATTGTCAGTGTTCCAGATTTGGGGCATTCTAATGTATATAGTGGTATCACTTTGTTTTAATTTGCATTTCCCCAGTGACGTGACGTGGAACATCTTTTCTTATGCTTATCTATCATTTGTACGTTTTCTTTGGTGAGATGTCTGTTAAGGTGTTTGGCTCAGTTTTTTCTTTTTCTTTTTCTTTTTTTTTTTTGAGATAGAGTCTCGCTCTCACCCAGGCTGGAGTGCAGTCGAGCAATCTTCGCTCACTGCAACCTCTGCCTCCTGGGTTTAAGCGATTCTGCTGCCTCAGCCTTCTGAGTAGCTGAGATTACAGGCACATGCCACCATGCCTGGCCAACTTTTGTATCTTTATTAGAGACGGGGATTTGCCATGTTAGCCAGGCTGGTTTTGAACCCCTGACCTCAGGTGATCCTCCCGCCTTGGCCTCCCAAAGTGCTGGGATTATGGGGGTGAGCCACCATATCTGGCCTCAGCTCAGTTTTTAACCAGGTGTTTGTTTTCTTATGGTTGAGTTTTAAGAATTCTTTATATATTTTGGATCAGATATGTCTTTGGCAAATATTTCTCCTAGTCTGTGGCTTGTCCCCTCCTTCTCTTGACAGCGTCTTTTGCAAAGCAGTTTTTCATTTGAATGAAGTGCATCTTATCAGTCATCTCTGTCACGGATTGTACCTTTGGTTTTGTGTCTACTTTTATGTGGACTGTACCAGCCGCGGCCTCCTGACTCCCAACTCCCGGCTCCTCTGCATTGTTTCATCTCCTGCCCTCCCTGCTCTGCACTTTGAGGATCTCTGCAGACTCCGCTCACATTGGCCTTTCAGTTCCAGACGGCCAGGCCCCTCCCCACCCCAGACTGCACCTGCTGTGCCCTTCTTCCCCAGTCAACTCCCACCATCCTTTGAAACTCAACTCAGTATCACTACCTCGGGAGAGCCTTCCCTGATGTCTCAGTCCAGCTCAGGCCTGTCTATATCTCCCCCAGCCACTGTACTTCCATTTCCTTCCATGTTTCACAGTCATAAGATGCAGTTTCCCTGCAGCTTCAAGGGTTGAGTTCCATGAGAGCAGGTGGAAATTCTCTATTGGTCACTGTCTTATCTTCAGAATCTAGCACTGTGCTTTGCATATAGAAATAATTATTATTTTAATAGCAAAAATATCTATTTCACCACGTGCCAGAAACCCTTCTAAACAGGTTATATATTTCACTCCTCCGCTCTTCTCAATACCTCTATGAGTATTTGGTTATTGCCAGTTTATAGACAAGATATCTGAGGCCCAGTTTGCTTGAGATCACACAGCTTGTAAGTGGAAAAGCTGGGTTCAAACCCAGACAATCTGGCTCCAGTGTTAATGTTCTTTGTAATACTAGGTTGCTTCTCCAATGCAGTATATCTTCGTTGACTGAATGACAGCATGAGAGAGAAAGAGACAGAGACGATTAGGATATGGTAGGAGAATACAGTTGGTTAAAGACAAGAGTGAATGAAATTGCCATTTGCCTCTGGAGGGCCCCTGATGGTGGTTGGTTGACTGACTGATGTAGTCTGGAACAGGGACATGTAACCTGGCCCAGCCTCTGTTTCCTTCTGGGGATGAACAGCCTGGGTCCTTCTCAAGGAACATGTTGGAAGGATGCCACAGGGTGCCACAGTACTGAGCTGCCTGGGGTAGAGACAGCCTGGGCTGCAGGTAATGACCACTGAGATGTGCAGGACACCAATGAAAAAGCTTCAGTCCATTGTCTCTAGCAGTTCTGACTCAGTTCCAGCCCTTTTTAGAGAAAGATACTGGATTGTCCAGGGGGGCCCCAAGGTCCTTGTCCCCATTCCTGCATCTGATCCAGGCCCTGGCCACATCTGGGGCCTTGTTACAGACTTTTGGGGGCATTTCCTCAGCCTTCCCCAGTCACCAGGTGTCAGGAAATGTTGCTATCCAATTGTAATGTCCAAAAGGAATTTTCCCCGACAGTGAGAATATAATTGAGGAGCTTCGGGGAATGTTTTTCTCCTCCCCAGGGACACCTGGAGAGCATAACCTCCATCTACAGGGCTGCAAGGCTGGTTTTCCAAGCTTGTTCATTCAGCAAGTCAGGGCATTTCAGTTGTCCCTGCTTTTTTCTGCTTTTTTTTTTTTGGAGACAGGGTCTCACTCTTTAGCCCAGCTGGAGTACAGTGGTCCTCACTGCAGTCTCGATCTCCTAGTATCAAGTAATCCTCCCACCTCAGCCCCCCAGGTAGCTGGGACTACAGGCACATGCCACCACACCCAGCCTCAGTTATCCCTGCTCTTTTTTTTTTTTATTTTTTATTTTTTGAGACGGAGTCTTGCTCTGTCACCCAGGCTGGAGTGCAGTGGCCGGATCTCAGCTCACTGCAAGTTCCGCCTCCCGGGTTTTTACGCCATTCTCCTGCCTCAGCCTCCCGAGTTGCTGGGACTACAGGCGCCCACCACCTCGCCCGGCTAGTTTTTTGTATTTTTTTAGTAGAGACGGGGTTTCACCGTGTTAGCCAGGATGGTCTCGATCTCCTGACCTCGTGATCCGCCCGTCTCGGCCTCCCAAAGTGCTGGGATTACAGGCTTGAGCCACCGCGCCCGGCTTCCCTGGTCTTTAAAAGAGAAGAGAGGCAATTTTCATGCAGGAAGCAGGGACTTGGTGGGCCTCCAGAATGAGAACACAGGCTTTGAAAGTTACGAGAGGTGTGGAGAAGGTGCTGACTCACAGAGAAGCTGATGTGAAGCCAGAAGACCCCAGAAAAGATGGTGTTCACCTCAGAGCCTGCCAATCTCCTAGAAAGCCTTGACCAAGATGGTGGCCTAGGATCCTGAGGAAGAAGTCGGGCCTCCTGAACCAGTCTAGATTCCTGGTTCCTGGAGTTATAAGGAAGGTGTGGCCAGGAAATTATAGGACAGGCAGACAGGCAGGGGAGGAATCTTGAGCCGGGATAAGAACCAGCTTTCCTTACCCAGGAATCTGGAGTGAGATTCCTGAGTCCCATTGCAGGAGGCCAGCAGATGGCTGACACACACAAGTGCACAAGTGCTCGCACCTTGAGAGGAGTTAAGGGAACAGGCTCCAGGAAGATCAGATGCCTTCGGACCCAGAATGTTGGCAGCCTGACCCCTGAGCTTCTGTGGTTAACACCTACCCCTTAGAGGGGTGGGGCAAACAAAAGGAACTAGGGTTTTGGGTGGTCTGGCAGTGCCAACCAATCTAACCATTTCTTCAGTGGGGTCAGAACTGAACTGGAACTTGGCGATAGGTCAGTTCACTGCTTTTGGATACTTCTGAGGAGTTGTCCTTAACTTCTTAGAAAAGTACCCCTCACACCCTTTTTTCTGAGCTAGAGTCTTGCTCTGTTGCCCAGGCTGGAGTGCAGTGGCGCAATCTCGACTCACCGCAACCTTTGCCTACCGGGTTCAAGCAATCCTCCCACCTCAGCCTCCCGAGCAGCTGGGATTACAGGCATGCACTACCAAACCTGGATACTTTTTTTTGTATTTTTAGTAGAGATGGGGTTTCACCATATTGGTCAGGCTGGTCTCGAACTCCTGACCTCAAGTGATCCACCCACCTTGGCCTCCCAAGGTGCCGGGATTATAGGCCTGAGACACTGTGACCAGCTTGAAAAGTCTCTTTTTAAAATCTTGTTGTATTAGGGCATTCTTGCTATAAAAAATTGCCTGAGACTGGGTAAGTTATAAAGAAAGGTTTAATTGGCTCATGTTTTTGCAGGCTATACAGGAAGCATGGCAGCATCTGCTTCTGGGGAGGCCTCAGAAAGCTTCCAATAAAGGCAGAAGGCAAAGGAGGAGCAGGCACAATGCATGGCAAAAGCAGGATCAAGTAAGTCGGTGGTGGGGGGTGGGGGAGGTGCCACACTTTTATTTCATTAATTTATTTTATTTTTTTGAGACAGTGTCTTGCTCTGGAGTGCAGTGGCATAATCTCGGCTCACTGCAACCTCTACCTCCCCGGTTCAAGCAATTAACCTGCCTCAGCCTCACAAGTAGTTGGGATTACAGGTGCACACCACCATAGCCTGCTAATTTTTGTATTTTTAGTAGAGACAGGGTTTCACCATGTTGGCCAGGCTGGTCTCGAATTCCTGACCTCAGGTAATTCACCTACCTCAGCCTCCCCAAATGCTGGGATTACAGGCGTGAGCCACTGCACCTGGCCCACACACACTTTTAAATGACTAGATCTCGTGATAACTGACTCACTATCTCAAGGACTCACCAAGCCATGAGGATGATGAGAGATCCATCCCCATGACTCAAACACTTCCCACCAGGCCCTGCCTCCAGCATTGAGGATTATAATTAATCATGAGATTTGGGTGGGGACAAATATCCAAACTATATTACTTGTCTTATTATGTTAAGAGAAAGAAGCCATTCATACATTAAATCCATTTATATGAAATTCAAGAACTGGCAACACAAATCTGGCGATAGAAATTAAAACAGTGGTGGTCTCTAGTGGAAATTTTCTAGGGTGATGTAAGTATTTCCTACTTTGATTTAGATGTTGGTTACATGGGTGTATACATTTGTCTAAATGTGTTGAATGGTACACTTAAAATCTGTGCATTTTGCTGAACATAAATTATAATTACATCTCAAGCAAATAAACAAAATAACCTTTTCTCTCTGTCCTTGGGAAGAAGAGATTTTCCCACTCTTCTTCATTGTAGAGAGGTAGATGGCTGGGCCCCCAGGAAGCAGTTGAATGCAGTAGAAAACACAGGCTCTGATTCTGATTCTATTTTGCCATTTGTGGCCTTGGACAAGCTGATCTCCAATTTTCTAATCTTTAAAATGGGCTGGGAGAGTGTGGTGATGATGAAATGAGCTAATACAGTAAAGTGACTGTCATACAGCTGGTGCCCAAGCAGCTCCTCCTGCAGGAAGCCTTCCCTGACTTCTCCAGACCTTGTCAGGTACCTTCATTTCCACACACCAGCCTTGACGCATGTGTCATTCAAAGCTATGTGTCAACAACAGTGCAGATCTTTGACAGTCACAGACTTTTGTGGGTATTTACTGAATAGTCAAACTGCAAATATGGAATCTGCAAATGCCAAGAGCCTACTATATTGGAATATTTTTATCTTTCTGGTCCCTACTCCCTCCTAGGCTTTCAGATCTTGAGGGTACAGCCTGGGTATTTCTCCGCTTTGCTTCTCCCCAGCTGTCAAAAGTGCTCAATAAATATTTGACCACCGAGTAAGTAACTTTTAAGTAAATTAGCACATGCATGAGTAATTGAATAAGTGCATGAAAGAATGTATACACTAGTGAATGTATGAATAATAGAATGAGACAATTAGTGCATAAGTGGGGGAAATAGATGAACGGTGAATCAAGAAATGAATAGAGAATTAAAGGAGTGAAGGTGAAGGAATGAATGAAGCAAAGCTGGTTACCTTTCTTCCAAAGGGCTATGTGCTGGTGGCAATCAAAATGGGCCCATTCCAGAGCCCTGGGAAGAGTCAGAGCTGGTCCACTTGACAGGCAGCCACGAGTGACAGCCCAGACACTGGGGACCTCCAAATGTACTCATTCTGGAGACTTCTTTCCTTCCAGACACTATCTGCCACCCTTCCATGGAGCTAGTGGCGCCAAGGGACTGTGAGGCAGGGCATGACTCCAGGGGGCAGGGAGCTAAGTGCATGGCTGTCCTCTCTCTTCCCAAACCCTTGTCACAGGCCGTGAGGACCCGCTGCCTCCCCCGACGCCATGTTCCTGAGCACATGTTTCTCCTGTCTTGTCAGCAACAGAGCGGCTGTCAGGAGTCTGCATTATTTATCTGCTCGGTAACGTTTACTGGGATTTAGTGTTTAATAACTGTCACTCCAATATATCTTTTCTTAATCCCTTCAGATCTGCTGCTGTAGCAACTTTAAATATTTATCAACACGGTTCGTGTGTTCGTTGGTTGGGTTGCAATTTTCTTGTAATTAAAGATTTACAAGACACTGCTCCAGACTTAGGAAGGATTGGTAGAGAGCAAAGCAGGAGGGGAGGAGAGCTCTGGTCTTGGAATCTGTTGCTTGGAATCCAAAGCTAGAGTTCACTCTCCTGGGAGAGGTGGAAGCTCATTCACTGGTTCCCATAAGCCCTCTCCTTTCCCTCTCTTTCACACAGCCCCGTCTTCAAAGTGGACTTCATGGTAAGATATAGACCAGGGTGTGGTTCTTCCTTCAGCTGGAGTCCCTGCTATGTGCCAGGCAGGAGCTAGGTGCTGAGGGACTGCAGGGAGCAGACAGAAAAGGTCCCGGCTGACATGACGCTTCCATTCCAGTGGCAGAGACAGACAATACACAAGGAAACAAAGACATGTTTTAACATCAGTTTAGATTTTGAAAAATGCAGATGTTGACTGGGGATGGGACCCTAGTATCAGAGTTCTTTATTGCGAGCAATAGAAATTAGTTCTGGAAAACTTAAGCAAAAAGAAATTTCTGGAAGGATAAGGGGAGTTCACAGGATCAAAGGAAAGAAGAAAAGAGAAAAAGAATAAAAGAAGGCAGAGGAACCAGGGTTATTTTGGGCATCTTTATGGCAGGGACTCAAAGACAGTCCCTTCAGGGGGTGGCCACTGGGACAAATATCTCCCAACAGTGTTCTGGGTTTGTGACACTTTGTTTAGAATTTGCAGTCCAGGGACAAAGGGCTCTCACTGTTTGACCAAGGAAGAGCAGGATGTAGACCAGGAAATTGTGATTGACAGTTTCATCAGGACCGTATTCACTGGGGGAGGAGGAGTTATCCAAAGCAAGATCTGGCGATGCCACAGGAAGGGGCTCCAGGTCATGGACCTGGGCATGCTGAAACATCAGTGTGCACTGTACGACAGGCCATTCTAAGCTATAACCAGGACAATGAGAGGAGCTGGGCCCATGAAGAGCTGGGGGAAGAGAGAGCAGCAGATGCAGAAGCCCCGTGGTGAGAAGAGCTCAGTGGGTTTTCAACGGCCAAGGTGCTGGATTCTGCTTTCCCCCACAGATTGAGCTTGAAAAATAAGCCCATCTCCAGTTTTCAGGGTCTCCCTGGGCCATGTCTGGGGACCAGAATTTTGTTTATTCCAAATGGAATAGGATAGAAGGCCCAGCTCTAGAGGGCTTCTCCCAGCTGCTGTGACAGGGAAGCCAGTGAGGGTGGAATTCTAGTTAAGTTGTGTTTCTGGGGGCCTGCAGTGGACCAGGTGTTAGGTTCTATAGACCAAGAACGGATGAGATATGTCTACAGTTCTCAGAGCTCTTATCTTGTGGGAGAGGTAGCAATAGATTGTGGCAGGGCAGTGATAGAAGCTGGAGAGTTGATTTGAAACCTTCTTTCGCAAAACAAGTGTTTAATGCTACAAATTTCTCCGTAAGTACTACTTTTGTGGCATCCCGGGTTTTGCTGTTGTTACTGTTTTTGGTTTTTTAGGGACAGGGTCTCGAATCTCTATCACTCAGGCTGGAGTGCGGTGGTACAATCATGGCTCACTGCAGCCTCCAACTCCTTGGCTCAAGCCATCCTACTGCCTCAGCCTCCTAAGTAGCTAGGACTACAGATACGTGCCAAGTGCCTGGCTAATGTTTTTTATTTTTATTTTTTGTAGAGATGGGGTCTTGCTCTGTTGTTCAGGTGCTAGTTTCAAACTCCTGGCCCCAAGTGATCCTCCTGTCTTGGCCTCCCAAAGTGCTGGGATTACAGGTGTGAGCCACTGTGCCCAGGTCAATCCCACAGATTTGGGTATGTTGTGTTTTTATTTTCACTCAATTCAAATTTTTTCCTAATTTCCCTTATCCTTGGCCTGTGGATTGCCTAGAATTTGTTATTTAGTTCCCAGATATTTAGGGATTTTCTAGTTACCTTTCTGTTATTGATTTCTAATTTATTTCCACTGTGGTCAGGGAATATATTTAGTGTGACATAAATCCTTTTAAATTGATTGAGTTTTATTTTATGGCCCAGAAGATGATCTCTCGATACAAGTTTCATGTAGACTTGAAAAGAACGTGTCCTCTGTTGTTGGATGTGGTGTCCTTGAAATGTTCATTAGGTAAGTTGGTTGATAGTGTTCAAATCTTCTATATTCTTGCTAATTTTCTGACTACTTGTTCTATCAACTATTGAAAGAGGATATTAAAATCTCTGACTATAATTATGAGTTGGATTTGTCCATTTCTCCTTGCAGTTCTATCAGTTTTTGCTTCATGTATTTTGGAGCTCTGTTAAAAGGTACATAAATGCTTAGAATAGGTATACGATAAGGAACTATTCAACCTAAGTATTAATTGAGAAAGTTGAGAAACCAGGGTCTAGGGCTAATTATTACCTAGCATACATACAAGCAAGACTCTTGTATGTACTTTATCTAATGCCCCATGAATCATGGGGCTTTCCAGTCTGGCCTGTAGGAACAGGCACCATTCCCAGCTTGTGTGAGTGTTGAGCACTGTTCCCTTTCATTCTTTTTTTTTTTTTTTTTTTTTGAGACAGGGTCTGGCTCTGTTGCCCAGGCTGGAGTGCAGTGGCGCAATCTCGACTCACCGCAACCTTTGCCTACCGGGTTCAAGCAATCCTCCCACCTCAGCCTCCCGAGCAGCTGGGATTACAGGCATGCACTACCAAACCTGGATACTTTTTTTTGTATTTTTAGTAGAGATGGGGTTTCACCATATTGGTCAGGCTGGTCTCGA
>NW_012117921.1:1525286-1526604 GCF_000951035.1 Colobus angolensis palliatus | reverse complement strand
TTTTTTTTTTTTTTTTTTTTTGAGACAGGGTCTGGCTCTGTTGCCCAGGCGCGAGTGCAGTGGTGCAATCATCACTGCAGCCTTGACCTCCTGGGCTTCAGCCTCTTCCCACCTCAGCCTCCCAAGTGGCTGGGACTACAAGCATGTGCCACTGTGCCCAGCTACACTTTCATCCTTTTTTTTCTTCTTTCTTTTTTTTTGAGATGGAGTCTTACTCTGTCACCTAGGCTGGAGAGCACTGGTGAGATCTCGGCTCACTGCAACCTCTGCCTCCCTAGCTCAAGCGATTCTCCTACCTCAGCCTCCCAAGTAGCTGGGACTACAGGTGTAGTTCAGCTTATTTTTGTAATTTTAGTAGAGATGGGGTTTCACCATGTTGGCTAGGCTGGTCTCAAACTCCTGACCTCAGGTGATCTGCCCTCCTCGCTCTCCTAAAGTGCTGGAATTACAGGTGTGAGCCACCACGCCCGGCAAACTTTCATCCTTCCAGATGATTCTTTCCCCAGCTTCGCATAGATTCCTGACCTACATGTGCTGATTGGTACTCAGCTGAATACGTAAAGTCGGCGGAGGGGGGGTCTCTTTAGATCTCCAGCATTCTCTCACTGTGCAGTGCTTTCCCCTCCAGTTTTCTTTCCTGTGAATTCTAGCTGCCTTGTAGCTAGAATCTCAGCATTGTCTCCTCCACTCAGGGAATCCATCAGGCCCCACTTGGGCCCCTCCTGCCTACCTGGAAGGTGGCCTGGAAACTCCCTTAAGACAGTAAGCTGGGGCAATCACAGGAGTGACCTTGTTTCTTTCCCATCTCTCAGGCATTATTGCCTTTCATTATCTGGTGCACTGTGTCTTATAAATGGTTGTTTCATAGATTTTGTAGGTTTTTGGTTGTTTTAGGTGGGAGAGCAAATCCTGTCTCTCTTACTCCATTTTGGTGGAAGGCCAGTCTCTTTGGATTTGGTAGACCAATTTTCAGATGCTGTGTGGAACCTGGGGCAAACCCAATAGGAGAATCCCAGTGGAGATCCTGAGGCTTTGTTTCTTTTTTCTTTTTCTTTCTTTTATTTTTTTTGAGACGGAGTCTTGCTCTGTCACCCAGGCTGGAGTGCAGTGGCACAATTGCAACCTCTGACTCCTGGGTTCAAGCAATTCTCTTGCCTCAGCCTCCTAAGTAGCTGGGACTACAGGTGCATGCCACCGTGCCTGGCTAATTTTTTAAAATATTTTTAGTAGAGACAGGGTTTCACCATATTGGCCAGGCTGGTCTTGAACTTCTGACCTTGTGATTCAGCTGCTTCGGCCTCCCAAAGTGCTGGGATTA
>NW_012117921.1:1514701-1524736 GCF_000951035.1 Colobus angolensis palliatus | reverse complement strand
TAGCCAGGATGGTCTCGATCTCCTGACCTCGTGATCCACCCGTCTTGGCCTCCCAAAGTGCTGGGATTACAGGCTTGAGCCACCGCGCCCGGCTCCTCTTTCTTTTTATTGCCTATTCTGCTCATGTATAAGTCCCGAGGCTTTGTCATCAAGGACATACTCTCTTTCTCAGGTCATTATTCTCTTTGAAATAAATAGTTTAGGCTTTTTATTGGCCCTAATAAACTAAACCCCTGACCATTGGACACCACATCAGCATGCAACCCAAGCTACCGATCGTGATGAACCATGCCATGAATTCAGGCATGTCCAGTCACACTCCGTAATCAAGTGCGAGTGATATGAGTGGGACTCGGCCAAGCAGGTACCAATGGCTGGTGTAAATGGGATGAGCCACTCCCTTAAGCTCCAGTGTGCCTACTTCTGCTGCTCTGCTGCCTCTCCCTCAATCTGCACCTATGGCGGCACGCAGAGTTGATTGAGGAGGAAAACACCCACGACTACTTTGCAAAACTCTTCATGATATGTTGGTCCTCACTCAAAGTAAACTGCTCTAGCCTTCTAGCTCCATTCAGAAGAGCCTCTAAGTAGAGACCAGAAATCCTTCTAGTGGGCCATGCTTTGAGCAGTGCTGTTTGTTGACTACTTTACTTGGAAGGAGAGATCACCTGAGGTAAGGCTCTTACTAAAGTACGTGCTTTGCTAATGTTTGGCCAGATGATAAAAAATGTCGAAGGGGTAAGATTCAAGGATTGGTGACAAGGAAGTTTAGGAAACAAGAGATGTGGATGGGCCTCCTAGAATGGCCAAAGAATATGAGAATATTTTTGTTTCACGTGGACATCTATGAACCTCCTATTGGTAGTCAGGTAGACAGGTAGACAAGGTGGTCTACTTTGAGGATGCTGATTAGTCTCTTCCTGCAGTGACCCAGGGTTTGCTCAGTGGGCTTATGGACAGAGTGGCCCTGATGGCTCAGTGGAGGGCTTGGTATAGGCTTAGCCACATGGACTCACCAAGACTAACCTGGTTACAGCCATTGTTGAATGCCCAACATTCTACAGCAGAAACCAACCCTGAGCTCCTGACTTGGTGCATAACGTCGGGGGACCAGCCTGCTGCTTCAGGCCATGTTGGTTATTTCAGATCCCACCCATGGAAGAGTTATGCTTTGTCCTTCTGAAACATACACTCCCTGTGGAATGATGATCTCTGCCAACCAGTCACTTTTGTAATGATGGGGCCAGTCTGTAGACCATTTTTTGTTGCCTTTTTTTTCTGCCCAAGGAATAGATATCTGGTACACCAGGCTGTGGCAGATAGATCTTGCTACAATGGGCACATCATCAAAAGGGTCCAGAGACAGCCTGTGAAGTGGTACATCATCCAGAGCCAGCTACAGGAAGAAATGAATAGCCAAGTCTTGATACATTCATGCTTTGCGCAGGGCTCAGTGTTTGTCATGTTGATGAGGTCATGGCAGCGTGGCAGTGTGTGTGCGTGCATGTGTGCATGCCAACACCTCAACTTTCTGAGCAGCTGGGGACAGTTCTTTTTTTTTTTTTTTTGGAGATGGAGTTTTGCTCTTGTTGCCCAGGCTGGAGTGCAATGGCACGACCTCTGCTCACTGCAACCTCCGCGTCCCAGGTTCAAGTGATTCTCCTGCCTCAGCCTCCCAAGTAGCTGGGATTACAGGCACCTACCACCATGCCCAGCTACTTTTTTGTGTTTTTAGTAGAGACAGTGTTTCGCCATGTTGGCCAGGCTGGTCTTGAACTCCTGACCTCAGGTGATCCACCTGCCTTGGCCTCCCAAAGTGCTGGGATTACAGCATGAGCCACTGCACCCTTGCCTGGCGATGGCTTTAAGGCAAGGAATGAGTGAGGTAGTGAGGCAGTCTCTGACCCTTTGTCTATTCAGGGTCTAGTATACTTTCTGTCACAGGGTAGTTTCATTTGTTGGATGAGGAAAAGAAAAAAAAGGAAAGAATGAATGTATATAACCTTTGAGTCAGATGGGATCACAGAGATTATCTAGTTCCTCCCCAAAAACCGTGGGAGTCTCTTTGTTGGTATCCCTGACTGGTAGCCATCTAGCTTCTGCTTTTTATTTGTAGTAATAGTTAGTATGAGGCACTCCAGTTTATATGCTTTAATTTCCTATAAACCTCAGAACCCGAGGAGGTATTATTATGCTTATGTGCCAACGCAGAAACTGAGTTTCCAGTAACTTCTTCAAAGTCACACAATTAGTAAATGACAGAGCCAGGAATTGAAGCCAGGTGTATCTGACTCTATAGCTTAAGCTCTTAAGCACTGTGCTGTACTGCCTTAATAAATACTGCAACAGAGCTCTCACCACCTCACAAGACACCCTGTGTTATCGTTAGCCAGCTTTGGCTGTTAGAAAAATTTCTTCCCTTGAGTCGAAACAGAGTTCCCTGTAACTCATACACACTGTTCTAAATGTCTCCTTTCAAACTTCTGAGAACGATGCCCCTCCCCATTCCATGTGATCATCCTACACTGTCTAAGGATGGCTCTCACGGGCCATCAAGGATGGAAGAATCCCGTCTAGACCTGTATGCTGGGGACCCTTGCTGAAGGAGCTCGAGTTTACCAATGGCCTTAGTACATGGCTCACAGGCTGTGCGAGGTGCAGGCGGACCAGTACAGAGCGTTTGAGGACCATTACCTCCTATCTAGACACTGCGCTGTTATTAATACCATTTCACCTCGCATTAGCTTTTTTGGCAAGAGGAGTTATTCCATGGCTTGGCTGAATGACTGGAGCTTAGCTCAGAGCAGGAAATAATATGAGAGGGCAAGAACAGCAGGCTCCCCTGGGTCTGGCCGGAGTCATGTGTGACTGTGGTCTCTAAGTCTAAGTGCTGGGGCAGTGAGGGAGGAGAGGGAGGTAGTGCACGAGCCGGGGGCTGCTCCTGGCTTGCGGGGTGATGCTTGACAATGGTTTCTTCTAGAGGGGAGCTGCAGTCTGGAGGACCTGTACACGTGTGTGTGTGCATGTACTGGCATGTCTGTGTGTGCATGCGTGTGTGTGTGTGTGTGAGATGGAGCAGGGTCAGTTCCTAGAACAGCTGTGGAGCACCTGTCTTAGCCTCACCTATCTGGGCCTTTCTGTTTTCACTTTGGGTGTGACTGAATTTCATTTCTCCGGGAAAACCATCTTGCAGACTGAACTGAACTCGGCTCATGAGATGGCTCCCGGATCTTCCGCCATTCTTCTGAGCCCCAGAGCAAAGAGATAGATAAGGAGGCTGCACCTACCTGGACGCCCAGCAGGTTCAAAAGGCCGGCTCTGGCAGCTTGCAGCACGCCTGCGAGGACTCGCCTGAGCCCCAGGCCTCCGCGCTGCCTGGGCTTGTCCCCGCAAGCTTGTGCGAGTGCGCTTGGGGTTACTGCTCTCCTCCCATGGAAATGGCCTCGGATTTCCTCTCATTAAGATTTAACATGACTCCTGACAGATAGGAAGAATGAGGGCGAGAGGTCTTGGATACTTTATCTGACTTTCCTAAGTCCCAAAATAGGGAAGGGAAGGGGAGCCACAGTGTACTCGGGGGGATGAGGGGACAGGCAGCGCAGCGGAAGTATGGGTGGGGCTTTGCTCTTCCTCACCCGCCACCTTGCTCTGTCAAGTCCCTCTTTTCTGAGGGACCCAGAGTGGCCATTGGGAGAGGGAGTCTGAAGAGCTACAGTCCTCAGAGACCTTCGGAAACTCCCGCTGGGCCTCCCCGCCTGGAGGAGGGAAGGGAAGTTCTGTGTTCTTTCTCATCACAGGCGTTTGCGCTCCCGAAGCATCATAGCTCTGCAGCCTGGTGTTTTGCCTGTAACTGGAGAAATGCTTGCTGCTTTGTCAACAGCAAAGCAATTTTATGTGTGATAGTAGAAAGAGGCTGAGATTCCAGTCTCAGCTGTGTGACCGTGGGTGGATCACCTAACATCTCTGAGCCTCGTGTTTCCCATCTGCCAACTGCGGAGACAAATACTGCTCTGCTCACCTCATGGGACTGTGGTGTGGACGGAGAAAGGCTCTGTGAACAGCCTTCCAAATGTGGGGGCTGTAGGGACGAGGATGATTACAGTGGTGGTGATGAGAATGTTAGCACTGACATGCCAGTTTGCCAGCGGATGGCGGGCTGGGAGCTTACTTTTGTCGCCACGGCTTGCATCCAGAGTTGTCAGTTTTAACGACTATCGTGGGAGACAGGGTCCTTTGACAAGGACATGATGATGAGGCTGGTGCCAGGTCAGGAGTAATTAAGAGCATGCATATGTGCATACCTGCATTTTTTTTGAGGGTGGGGAGTGGGCTGGGAGTACCTTTGATGCTAAACAAATCTGGCCAGACTCCAGCCCTGGCCAGGCCACCTGGCCACCTCTAGTCTAGGCCCTTTGGCATCAAAGAACCTTGACATACATGATTCCTATGAAATTTGTAACCATCTCGCGCCCTTCTTCTCGATGGCACAGAAAGGACTTGCTATGCTCTGCCATGGTGGGACTGCAGGGCCTGGGAGTCAAGAGAAGGATGGACTTGAATTTCTCAGCCTGGCTCTAGCCCAAAAGGACACTGGGCGGCA
Source organism: Colobus angolensis palliatus (assembly GCF_000951035.1). NCBI lineage: Eukaryota > Metazoa > Chordata > Mammalia > Primates > Cercopithecidae > Colobus > Colobus angolensis. The sequence goes on along the minus strand of NW_012117921.1, from coordinate 1,520,136 downwards.
AGGTTTTCTCTTTAAACGGAAAGGTCTGTTTTATGTTCTGGGATCTCTGATCCAATGATCCCAGTCTATCCCCGGGTCAGGGGTAATGCCTGAGGTTGGCCACCAGGGCAAGGAGGGATCCAGCAGATATCTGGGACTATGGAAAGCATCCTGGGCTTCCATTCCAACATTGTCCCTGGCTAGCTGGGTAACGAGGGTCCACATTTCACACACTTGCCACGGAAGAGGTTGGTGCTAGAGGGGAGAAAGGGCTTGGGCTCGGGAATACGAGACTCTGCTTTGAATCCTGGACCTGGCATTGGGTAAGTCACATAAACTTTCTGGACCTCTGTTTCTTTGTCTAAATGTGAGGTTAAAACCCTTGACCGCAGCACAGAAGATGTTTTGGGCAGTGAAAGTACTCTGTAGGATACTGTAATTAATGGTGGATACATGTCATTATACATTTATCCAAACCCACAGAATGTATAACATCAAGAGCAGCCCTAATGTGAACTGTAGACTTCGAGTGACAACGATGTGCCCATGTCGGTCACTGACTGTAACAAATGGATCACTCTGGTGGGGCACGGGGGAGGCTGTGAGCACGAGGGTGGGGCTGTGTGGGAACTCTCTGTACCATCTGTTCCATTTCGCCCTGAGCTTAAAACTGCTCTAAAAAATAAAGTCCATTAAACAAACAAACAAACACAAAGCAAAATAAAACAAGATCATGAATTATTCGTGAATCATGAATTCAGAATTATACTTACTCTTCTGGTTAAAAAACTTAACTTTGTATACTGCTTTAGACGACACAAACAACTCCCTGCCTCCTGGGATTGTTGGGAGGATTGAAGATAATGTGTAATAAACAATGTACTAACAGGGGCAATAATAATAATAACCCATAATAGTAGCTCTAGTTGTAGAGAGACCCCTGCCCACCGCTCCCATCCTCTCCAGGATGGCCTGGGAGTGAAAGGGCTAATAGATGTGGAAGTTCTTTGGGCGTCTGCATGCTGTCTTTAGTTAAAATAACATGACAATAGTACTTATGTAAAATTTTCTAATCCTTTGTGTCCCTAGAACGTGAAGCTCTGGTGCCCTGGGGTGAGCACGAGCATTTCTGGATGGAGCCTTTCCTCCCCTCCTCCCCCCTGAATCATTGCTCTTCCCTTCTGTATGTTCCCTGTTCAGGGACTTGCTGTTTATCAGCCACAGGAAAAGATTCAGGATGCTATAGGGGAGATTTTTGTCTTGCTAAGTCTCCATGCTCCACAGGGAATGGCCAATTAGAGTCCAGCCCAGACCCATACATCACTGTCACACCTGGCTCCTTGGGCCTCGGGGCCAGGCCGGCTCCCAAGGAGGCATCCATACATCACAGCCATCTCCTAGCAAGAGGAAGAGGAGGTGTGGGTGGGGTGGTGGGAGGTGGTGAGGGCTGGAGGGGCAGAACATGATCTTTGGTCAGAAGCTGGAAAGTCAGGGAGGGGCTGGAAGAAACCATGAATTCTTCATTACTAAGTGCCGTGCGGCAGGGGAAAGCCAGATAAATTTAAATATGCCCAATGACCCCGAGCTTTGGAGTAGCTTTCCGAAGAAACTCAAGGGTTTGTTTTTCATTTGTGTGGTCTCCGCCCCTTTTTTTGCCTACCCTCATTATCCATAATTTTCGGGAGGCACCAAAAGTCAAGAAAGAAATTGAAAGGTCTGGCTAATTTTTAACTTGACATGGTGGCAGGTTAGAGCCGTCTGTGGTCGTGTGAGTGGGAGGGGGGGTGGGAGTCTGATGCCCATCCACCACTCCCAGCTCTTACCATCCTCGTGGTTCAGTCCTTCATGTATTCACTCATTCACAGTCTTCAAAAAGCTTTTAATAGACACCTACACTGAACCAGGCCGTGTTCTGGGTGCTAGGGGAAAAAGTGGACAAGACTCTGCTCTCCTCATGGAACCGAGTATTCTAAGGACACAGCCAAGTCAGCAGACTACATCCCCAATATAATAAGTCCTATGGCTGTACTGAGAGGGGGTCCTGACTCAGAATTGGAGGACATCATGGAAGGCTTCCTGGAGGAAGTGCCATCTAGGCTGAAACCTAAAGGATGAGTAGAACTAACCAGATGAAAAGGAGAGGAAAGAGGGTGGTGTGGAGAGTACTCCAAGCTAAGAGAACATTGTGTATGAAGGCCCAAAGGAGACAGTGAGTGTGGTTTGTTCTAGCAACTGAAACACATTTAATGTGGCTGGATCTCAGAGTGACAGAGAGAGCCAGCATGAAATACTGAGGCCAGGTCATGCAGGGCTGTAATTGTGCAAGGCATTTGGACTTTAGTCTGAGGACAGTAAGGAGCCTCAGAAATGTTTAAAGCCAGGACATGGTAACACCAGATTTGGATTTTAGAATGAGACTACTGGTTGCTAACTCTCCACCACAAAGCAGAGAGGCTGGGTTGGAGGATGTCATGGTGGATGAGGGAGAGGTGGCAGCGGCATTGTACCTCCATACCTGTTCCTGCACTTCCACACCTGTTCCCCCAAGTCCAGCCTCTCCTTTCATGTCCTTGCCCTTGCTGTAGCCCATGCAGCCAACTCAGGAGGAGGTGGTGACCCACTGCTTCCTCATCCCAAATCTGTCTCACTGCTGTGGAGGCTGCTGTCTGAGACCGCTGCTCTTGGATATTTGTTTTACTCGTTGCCTTGGAAGCCCTGGTTTTCTTTGTGCCTCTCAGGGTTGCTGGAGGTCATGACTCCTCAGGGACTGGATAATGGCCATGAGATTTCTCCAGAAATGAAAATAGGGGGTTCTGAAGAGAAGGCAGAAAAGGGCTGAGATTGTGGGCCAAACCCGACTGAGGTCTTGGGTTCTCATTTCAAGGCCAGAGGTGCTGGGGCAGCCCCTAGTTCTCAAAGACTCAAACGCAAAGCGGCGTGGAGAAATGGAACCCTTGTGCACTGCTGGTGGGAATGTAAGATGATGCAGCCACCATGGCAAACAATAAAAAATAGAATTACCATATGATTCAATAATCCCGCTTCTGGGTTTCTATCCAAACAAATGGAAAACAGAGTCTTGAAGAGAGATATTTGCATATCCATGTTGATAGGAACCTTATTCACAGTAGGCAAGAGGTGGAAGCAACTCAGACACCCATCGGCAGATGAATGGATAAACAAAATGTGGTACATACACACCAGGGAATATTACTCAGCCTTAAAAAGGAAGGAAAGTCTGACATGTTCTACAACATAGGTGAACCCTGAGGACATTATGCGAAGTGAAATAAAAGACAAATACTGTATGATTCCACTTACATGAAGTATCTAAAGCAGTCACATTCATAGAGACAGAAAGTAGAACAGCAGTTGTCAGAGGCTGGGGCTTGGGGATTCAGTTTTGCAAAATGAAGAATTCAGGCTACTGGTTTACAACAATGTGAACATACTTAGTACTACTGAGCACCTATAAATGGTTAAGATGATAAATTTTGTTTTGTGCTTTTTACCACCATTAAAAATAAAAAAAGAAAGAAATTAGATGACTTACATTTTTTAAAAAAAGCAAAGCAGGGCTGGGCACAATGGCTCACGTCTGCAGTCCCAGCACTTTGGGAGGCCAAGGGATCGCTTGAGCCTAGGAGTTTGAGAGCAGCCCGGGTGACATGGTGAAAACCCATCTGTACAAAAAATACACAAATTAGCCAAGCACGGTGGTGCTTGCCTGTGGTCCCAGCTACTCAGGAGGCTGGGGTGGGAGGATTGCTTGAGCTCAGAAGGTCGAGGCTATAGTAAGCTATGGTCGTGCCACTGCACCCCAGCCCGGGCGACAGTGTGAGACCCTGTCTCAAAAAACACAAACAAGGCTGGACGTGGTGGCTCACACCTATAATCCCAGCACTTTGGGAGGCTGAGGTGGGCAGATTACTTGAGGTCAGGATTTCGAGGCTAGCCTGGCCAACATAGCGAAACCACATCTCTACTAAAAATACAAAAATTAGCCAGGCATGGTGGTTGTGTGCCTGTTGTCCCAGCTACTCGGGAAGCTGAAGCAGGAGAATCGCTTGAACCCGGGAGGCAGAGGTTGAAGTGAGCCTGGGCAAGAGTATGAGACTGTGTTTCAAACAACAACAAATAACAACAACAAAAAAAACTAAAACACACACACACAAGCCACACACATACACAAAAACGAAACATAGAAACTGCCCTTTCTTTTTTAAAAAAAAATAATAATAATATACCAAAAAAAAGCAAAGTGAAGGTAAGGGTGGGGATGGGGTATGGACAGCTCTCCTTTCCTGGGGGCTATAGGAAGTGAGAGGTCAACCCTGACTCAGACTCCCCTCATTTGAGTAGCATTGGATTCCCAGGCACTCTTTCCCCTGCCTGGGAATGGATGGGGACCCAGAGAGGCAGCTGGAGAAGAAGGCCCTGGGTGCTTAACTGGAACCAAAATGGCCAAGAATCACAGCTGCCGTTTTCCCTAACTGCACCTCCTCCACACACATACCCCACTTCTTCTCTCCTCTCTGTATGTATTTATAACTTACTTTCTCCTTGGCATTCACCTTAGCCTATTTCTTCTGTATAAAAATAGTGGGGAGGCTGAGAGGTGGGAAACGCAATGTTCCTTTGGGTCCCACCCCCATGAAGGTCTGCCTTCCTGTTCCTGCGACCTGTTTTGCCTCTCTGGGGTCCCACTGGAGGCAGAGGATGTAAGGGATGAAAGCTGGGAAGCCTCCCTGCCTATACAGGGGAACGTCAGCATGGAGGGAAAGGTTGCTAATTGCTGCCGATTTCCTTTTCACTGAGTGAAATGTAACTTTGCACTTCTCCATCCACCTGCTGGCTGAAGCAGCCAGACCTATGGGGGACCCTCAGCACAGGCCTGCTGGCCACACACCCAGATGGGCTGGACATAGGGCACCCGGGGGCTCGAGTGGTTTCTCAGATGTGCCCTCCTCCTCTACCTCCACGGGTGCCTCTAGCCCTTGGCCTCCTCTGCCGTGTGACCTGGTCCATTGCATGTCTACGTTCCTGAGATCTTGACCATATACATCACAGTTTAATTCCTCAATATGCCTGGCATGTTAGATGTAGATTTTTGGGCCTCTCTTGACTGGAGTATGGTGGGTATCCATATAGGAGGCCGACAGGAAGGTGGCGGTGGTGACGGTGGATCTACATCCTCCTTCAAAAACAAGCCCATTCCCTCCTCCTTGGCAAAGCCTTCGCCAATCATTCTAGTCTTCTTGGACCTCCCCTTCTGAACTGTTAATCTGCATTCCACTTAATCTAACTCTTGATCATCGCTGACTTGCACTTGACATAGTATAGAAATTCTTTCACTGGTAATACTGGACTCCTTAATCAAGTGTTAGATTCCTGGAGGGAAACACTCTTTATTGCTTCCTTGATTTTTTGCAGCAGGATTTTTTTTTTTTTTTTTT
>NW_012117921.1:1482270-1513296 GCF_000951035.1 Colobus angolensis palliatus | reverse complement strand
CTTCCTGGGTTGGCCTGTGCCAAGGTGGGCCGCTAGCCCAGCTGCCAGGAGGAGGACAGCGAGAGCCAGGATGGCAATGAGCCCAGGACGGTCCCCTAAGGCTCTGTGGCAAGAAGTGGCCTCTTTGGTCCTGGCCCACACACAAGCCAACTGGGTGTGGGCATCAGCAAAGGCCACTTGCAGGCAGGCCCAGTACTCCGTGGCCTGAAGGAGGCGGGTAATGTTGTAGCTGTGGGTTCCCCGAGGCAGGCGGGCCAGGGCTGTGGCCCCCTGGCCCCGGAGGGAGGAGGCGCTGGACCAGGTGAGGTTGGTGGACACTGTGTTGGGTGGGGTGACCCAAGATAGCAGGATGTGATAGGGGTGGGTCTCCTGCACCCGGAGCTCCAGCCCCCGTCCTTCGTCCCTGCCTGGCTGGAGGAGAGCACGGCCCACAACCACACTAACCGTCTTAGTGTCAGCCCCCACCAGGTTCTGGGCCACACAGGTGTACAGCCCTGCCTCTTCCGCTGTCACCCTCCGCAGCTCCAGGGTCCCCTCGGGGTACACCCGGTACCTCCTGCCTGCATGGGCAGGTGTCAGTCGAAACCCGGCTGGAGTGACCCAGTAGATCTCGGGTTCGGGTTCGGCCAGTGCCCGGCAATGCAGCACCATGCTCTCTCCACTGGCTACTTGGAGGCTTGGGGGGAAGCTTCGGGGGGAGATGAGGGGCAAACAGTGGTCCGTCATCTCCCGGAAGGGCACCTCACGGACTGGGCGGCGCTGGAGGTCCGGAGGCTCCGCGCATAGGGTGGATTGCGGCTCGATGAAGCGGACACGGGTGCCCGTGGCATTGGCCCAGCGGATGACACAGTCACAGCGGATGGGGTTGCCGTGGAGACCTACCTCCTGCAGGTTGGGCAGGGACTCCACCGTCTGCTGGTGCAAGGCACTGAGAGCGTTGTTGTTGAGCATGAGGGTTTCCATCTGGGGCAGGTGGTGGAAGGCGCGGGGGTGGATGAAGGACAGCCGTGGGTTATTGGTGATGTCCAGCTTGGTCAGCTCGGGGAGGTTCACCAGGGCGAACTTGTCGATGGAGACCAGCTCCTCCATGTTGTTCAGCCCAAGCTCCTTGAGGTGCAGCATGTTGGCAAAGTCCCCCGGCCCTACTCGCTGGAGCGGGTTCTTGTTGAGGTCTAGGAACTTGAGCCCGGGCACCTGTTCCAGTGCCCGCCTGGGCACCCGGGCCAGCTGGTTGTCGTAGAAGGAGAGGCTCTCCAGGCTTTGCAGCCCCTCCAGGGCATAGTCGGAGATCTCCCGCAGGTTCATGCCTGCTAGCACCAGGCTACGCAGGTTGGCCAGGGGCCGGAAGTTCATGTCCAGGATGGCGTCTACCTTATTGCCGCCAATCATGAGTATCTCCAAGTTGGGCAGCATTTCGAACCAGCGGCTGTCAATGGCCCTCAGCAGGTTGGAGTTGAGGTGCAGCCTCAGCAAGTTGCTGAGGCCGGAAAAGGCCCTGGGGGCAATGCGGTAGAGCTGGTTGTGGTTGAGATAGAGTTCCTGTAGGCTGGCCAGCCCTGCAAAGCTGTGGTCCTCCAGCCGGGTCAGCTGGTTCTCCTCTAGGTGCAGGCTCAGCAGCTGGGGCAGGGCATGGAAATCACAGTCTCGGGCATCCGAAAAGCTGTTCTGGGAGAGGTCCAGCTCTGTGAGATTGGCCAGGTAGCCCAGCTCACTCTGGTCCACACGGACAATGCTGTTGCTCTGCAGGAGCAGAGTCTGTGTGCCTGCGGGGAGCGCCGGGGGGACCGCCGTCAGGAATAGGTCATTGCAGTCCACAGTGGTAGCCTCGCGGTAGGACGAGCGGGGTGTATACCAGGGCCGGATCTGGCAGGCACACTGAGGGGGGCAGGGCACACGCCAGGGTACCACGGGCACAGCGGCAGTGGCACCAGCCACCCAAGCTAGCAAGAGGGGGGCCACAAGGAGCCTCATGGTGGAGCTGCAGGGCAGGGGACCATTCACGAGAAGAGTCTGGAGTCCTGCTCTTCGTGTTTTGCAGGGTAAGGGTCAGCAAGCCTGCCAGGGCTCAAGGAACCACCCTCCCAGGGCAGTCATTCTACACCGGGTGTCACTTCTTGCCCTCCTGGATATGGCTTCTCTTCCTTGTCCACCAGGGCTGGGCCTGCTCACTCATTGCCAGGCCCCATCAGGGGCAGCCCTGGAAGAAGAGGATGCAGAGTTAAGGAGGTTGCAGAGAAACAGTATCTACCCCTCCTCCCATGTTTGTTTGTTTGTTTGTTTCAAACAGAGTCTCATTCTGTCACCCAGGCTGGAGTGCAGTGGCGCACTCAGCTCACTGCATCCTCCGCCTCCTGGATTCAAGCGATTCTCCTGGCTCAGCCTCCCAAATAGCTGGGATTACAGGCATGTGCCACCACCCCTGGCTAACTTTTGTATTTTTAGTAGAGACGGGGTTTCACCATATTGGCCAGGCTGGTCTCGAACTCCTGACCCTGTAATCTGCCTGCCTCGGCCTCCCAAAGTGCTGGGATTACAGGTGTGAGCCACTGCACCCAGCCAATGCAGCAGGATCTTAAAGAGGGTCCTTGTTTTGCAAAAATATTGAGATGCTTCATTTTCCAAAGGCCTCTCAATTTTTGATACCCAGATCATTGACTTGGAGGTAACTGTGTTGTCATGATCCTCGCTGGTTTTCTCTTCTTCAGTTTAGTTGGTCTCCCCTAGCTCCTTATCTTTTCAATGGCTTTGTGGATGATGTAAAAATTTCTCTAACATTGATTTCATCAACCTCATTAAAATCTGCATTTTGGGAGGCAGGATATGCAATTTTACTTTGCAATTGGCTCGTGTATTTGTTTGTGGTGGTAGCCACCCATGACTAGCAGAGACCAATAAAGACCTTTGACACAATAGATTGGGTCAGGCTGAGGCTGGAGTTAAACCAAAAGAATCTATTAGTGAGGGATAAAGGGTAAATTGTGGTTGGTTCATTAGTGAGTATTTTTGTGTTATGTTGACTTTAGCTTCCCAGCACAAGCTGTGAGATCCAGAAAGTAAAGTAAATTTTCTTTTCTTCTCTCTTTCTCTCTCTCTCTCTCTCTCTTTCTTTCTTTCTTTCTTTCTTGGAGACAGGGTTTCACTCTTATTGCCGAGGCTGGAGTGCAGTGGCGTGATCTTGACTCACTGCAACCTCCACCTCCTGGGTTCACGTGATTCTCCTGCCTCAGCTGCCTGAGTAGCTGGGATTACAGGGGACCACCACCATGCCTGGCTAATTTTTGTATTTTTAGTAGAGACAGGGTTTCACCATGTTGACCAGGCTAGTCTTGAACTTCTAACCTCAGGTGATCCATCCACCTTGGTGTCCCAAAGTGCTGGGATTACAGGCGTGAGCTACCACGCCTGGCAGTTAATTTTCATAGAGAGAACTTCTGTACTTTGACGGGATTAATGCACCCTTGATTTTTAGGCTGTATTTTCTCCTTACCACAGAAGGAATTTGGATATCTGCAGTCTAGTCATGTGGGAGGCCAAGCCTGGGATGAGGAGCTTCCAGAGTTTAGAGCTAACGAGTAGGGGTAACAGGGCAGTGGGTTTCAGTTGTCTAAGGAAGAACTTTCTAACAAGTAGCATTGTTAAGCTGGATGGGCTGCCTTGTGAAGTGATGTGCTTTCTGTCACTTAAAGTATGGATGCTGGCAAGAGATGATGGGGAGGTTGTGAAGACAACTGCTGTGGTGGGTGGGAGGTGCGGCTGCAGGACCCTTCGGAATCTGAGAGTCTATTACTCTACATCTTTTGTTCTTTGTTACCAACTCCTGAGGACAGCACTGAATTTGACTCATCCCTGCATCCCCCAGCACCTCGTGGGTGCCGTAATGGCAGCTGGGTTGATGATGACTGAGTGAAGGAGCGCCTGAGTGGATGAGCCACCAAGTGAATGAACCAGAGCTCATCTTCCACGTGGTCCTCAGCATCCACTCTAGAAGCCAAAGCCAAGGTTAGGCTTCACTCAGGACTTCCCATGGGAGCCAGAGTGAGAGATGGTACCCTGGGGAAGGAGGAGGAGAGGGAGGTTCTCAGGATGGGGGTGGCTGGGTAGTTTATAAAGGGCATTGTAAATTTATTGAGCACTTAATTCAGTGACTCTCAACCTTGGCTGCATATGTAAGTCACCTGGGAGCTTTTCAAAAAGTGGTAATGTACGTATCTCACCCCTAGAGACCTGGATTTAATTGGTCTGCAGTGCTGAGCATCTGGATTTTTTAAAGCTCCCCAGGTGATTCTAATGCACAGCCAAGGTTGAGACCCACTACCTTACTATGTGCCAGGTGCTTTACAAGTTTTCTCATTTAATCTTCACAACAAGTTCATGAGTTAGGTCACTAGCTCTTGGTGTAGTCGCTGAACCAGCAATCGCTTGGGAACTTGTGTTAGAAATGCAAATTTCCAAGCCCCACTCCAGACTTACCGAATTGGAAACTCTGAGATAAGGCCCAGCAATCTGTGTTTTCGCTACCCTCCAGGTGCTTCTGATGTGTGCTCAGGTTTGAGAACCATTGAGTAAGGTAGTAGCCACTTATGGGTGAGGTGGGGAGGTTTGGTTACTAGCCCAAGGGTGTTACAGTAAGGGACAGTAAGTACAAAGCTGAGACACACCATACAGCTTGTGGGGAGGTCACTAGGGTCTCTTGATAGCCCTTGGTTGACTCTTTCTCCTCCTCTTCACTTGGTAGCAAAATTTAGCTCCATCTGGAGCTCAGTTGCTCTTGCCCTGGGGAAGCAAAGGGTAGGCCACCCTAGGATTCACTCTAAAACAGTTTTATTAGGTGCTGAAAATAGCTTCTGGCAGATGGTGTGTGTAGAATGGGGGACTGGAGCAGAGCTGCACATGACATCTACAAAGTTGTGTGTATGTGAGCACATGTATGTGCACGTGTGAACACAGCCCGTGTATTTGTATGTGTGCATGGTGGGGTCAGCGAGGTTGAGGAATTGGGGCAGGGGCATAAAGGAGAAATGGAACAGGATAGGTGATTCTAATCTACCCAAGATTAAAGAAGAGAAGAGCTTTAGACTAGGTTTCTCAGGGCACTAGGCTGAATCCACTGCCCTCACTGGGCACATGGTGGTGGGATAGGTGTTGTTGACTGGCTGAGTGAGCTCTAACGTGGTTCTCAGGAGTCAGAGACCCATGGATGATGCGGGGGATTGCAGTGAAATTCCAAAAAGCTTGGAGGTTTTGATGGGCTGAAAGCTTGAAGGTTAAGAGCCGACATAGGAGCCTGTGTTTTGCAAATGAAAACACTGGGAATTCACTTCATTTTCCTTATTTTAAAGGAAATGTCTATATACATAAATCTGGGTCCCATTTAGGTGTAGAGATGGTGAATGTTCATCAATCTAAACTTCCCTGGCAGACCCTCAAATTGTTGTGGGTGGTTCTGTTTCCCTTGGCAACTCCCAGCTGTAGTCTCGAATCCTGCAGCTGTAAGATTCTTGCACCCTTTAATGCAGTAGTTCTTGACCTTTCTGGGTTTTGGACCTGTTTCCAAATCTTATTAAATCTAAAGTGCCCTCTCTCTGAAATTTTACATCTACATGTACACAGAAAAATTGGTCAGCAATTCATGGAAGTCCATCTTTGACCCACTGACTCTAGTGGAGGGCCCTGAGAAAAATGGCCACCTGTCTTCCAGTGATCCTTAATTCAGCCCTTTCCTGAGTCAGGAGACCTGGGTTCTAGTTCCTCCTCCATCACTCACTGTAAAATGAATGGAGATAATGGTATTTGAGCCATTAGAAGGTAGGGGCCTACTGAGAGAGCTTGGATTTTACCGATCAATGGTCTTAGAGCTCTGGAATGGTGAAGCACACACTCAGCCGTGTCTCCTCTGCCTAGCTCAGAGCCACCGCCATGCATCCTGGGACCACCCTGTGGGCTCTTGCTTCTGCCTGCCACACACACAGCTCCTATAATCCCCATTGGTGTAAACGATACCATCTCTTCTTTATCCTCTGTAGTTAGCCCCTGATTGTTTCTGTTGAGAGTTACACACCCCTGAGAGGAGTACACGCCATCCACATCCTTGTTCTTTATGTAGAAGGTAGCGCGGTAACTGAACAGGGCATGAGAATTCGGAGTGAGAGGACCTGGGTTCAAACGCCAGCTCTAACCTTATTAGTTGTGTGACCTTGGTATGTTATTTAAATATTTCAAGTCTCAGTCTCTTTATCTATAAAATGGGGATGATAATATCTGTGGGGCCTAACTTATTGAGCTATTACTAAGAGCAAGTGAGAAGGTCAATATTAATGAGCTTAGCCGTCCTCCAGAATAGACCACACATGATCCTTTTCACATAGTTTGAGTCTAGGTCTTTCTTCCTCCCTTGCAGGCTGGCAGCCTGGCCCTTCCAATTCATAAGGGCGGCAACTAAAAGTTAAGGAATAGCTCCTTAGCGTTTTCCCAACCTACTAGTGTTCTGTCATGAAGGAAATTGCCATTTTCAAACAATGGCTCTTTCAGAACTCTGAGACATCCAGAAGCAACACAAACCAGGTCTCTTTAAGTGTGCAGTGGCACTGAAGGTGGGAGAAGGAAACTATGGTGACTGGAAATTTCTACAACCAGGTGGAGGGTTCTTTGGCTGGGGGCTGTAGATAAAGGAACCGAGAGAAACACAAAGGTTTAGAGTATGTGCTGGAGGTGGAGGGTGGGGGTACTGATTCATGTCTGTAACAGGGCCATGGAAGGTCAAGAAGAGGCAGAAACAGCCTTTTGATGAGGATAAAGGAGAATGGCTTGGGAGGGCATTGTGTATGAGAATGACACAGGCCACTTGGCTAGAAGGAGACCATGGAGACCACGTTTTCTCATCAATGCTATAAAACAGGCATGTAGATTAGGAAGCAGTGAGGGGCGACTCCTGACATCTAGGCGCTTGCTTGGTGCAGGGCTGAGCTCAGCGTTAAGCCTCTGATGAGTTCCTGACTTGCCCAGCTGACATCTAAGCTCAAAAGCAAAGGAAGCCCATGGGCAAAAGCTGTTCTGGACTTAATTCAGACCAACAAAAGAGAACTCATGGTTAAGGGGAGTGATCAGAGCCTCCAGAGGAAGCCACTACAGAATTTTAGAGTTGATAGGATGCAGGGAATGAAAAGGTGAGAATACAGAGTCAGACTTCTACAAAGCATGCTTCAAAACTTCAGAGAACGGAATCATCAGCTATGGTTCTCAAGAGAATATAGTTCAAGAGGTTTTAAAACTGAAGTCCTGACAATAAAGTCGCAAATTATCCTGAGTTAAAAAAAAAAAAAAAAAAAAAAGGGCAGCCTCTAAAAAAAAAAAAAAAAAAAAAAAAAGAGGGCAGCCTCTAAAAATAAAAGAAAATAAAAGTGGCTGCACAGGGAGCTCTCCAGTGCACACAGATCTTAGAAGTCCTTCTGCTCTCCAAAAACTTCTCACATACTTTGAAAGTACATCCTTTTTTTTTTTTTTTTAAAGTTTTGAGACAGAGTCTTGCTCTGTCACCAGGCTGGAGTGCAGTGGCTCAATCCCAGCTCACTCTAACCTCTGCCTCCTGGGTTCAAGCGATTCTCCTACCTCAGTCTCCCATGTAGCTGAGATTACAGGCGCCTGCCACCAAGCCCAGCTAATTTTTGTATTTTAGTAGAGACGAGGTTTTGTCTTGTTGGCCAGGCTGGTCTCGAACTCCTGACCTCAGGTGATCTACCTGCCTCAGCTTCCAAAAATGCTGGGATTATAGACATGAGCCATTGTGCCTGGCCGAAAGCATGTAAATTTGAATACAGTAGGGTAGAGTGGTGGAAACAGGGCCTTTGGAATCAGACAGCATTTGAATTCTGGGTCTGCCACCTACTAGCTATGCAACCTTGCATGGATGAATCATTTAACTTTTCTGAGCTCTAATATCTAAATCTGTAAAATGGGGATAATTGTACCCACTTGATAAGTTAGCTGTGAATGAAATGAAATGGCACCTGTGAAATTCCTACTATAGTGGCTTGCATGTAGTAAGTGCTTCATCAATATTAGCATTATTGCCATTCTACAAAATATTGGAGATGTTCTTAAACAAAGGGTAACTGCAAAAGAATAGTGCAAATGGGTAAGAATATACTGGATGGGTTAAAGGACAGGTTGCTCTGACACTTGTGAAAGCTGTGAAGAACACACAAGAATTCTTTGGGTAAAATCATCAAGCAGGAAGGCAGACGTCATGCCTGGACCTGTCAAAGTGTTGTTGATGCTGATGGAAGAGCAGGATAATGACTTGCGTGTGTCACTGCTGTCTCCCTTGGAATGATGTGCTTTAACAACAAACACAATTAAGATGGAGTTGAAGGCCAATCAAGATCATTCCTCACCACCTTAAGTGAGTGTCATTCTCACTGCAGGGCACTGATAGAGCTTACAAATGTGGTGGCGGAGGCTTGATCTATATGAACGACTTAGGATAAGCACTTTGAAAAATCATGGGGAAAGGGAGAGGTCAGAAGCCTGCAAAAGGGCAAATGTGGCTTCAATTTTCAAAAACAGGGGAAAGGATAGACTTAGAAAGTACAAAGGTGCATTTAGTGTCCATCCTGGAAAAGTTCTAGAGGAAATTATTTAACTGAGGTGACCGTCCTGGTAGCCTCTTATCTGGCCTCTTCACTTCTGCCCTTGCACACCCCAGACTCCCATGTTCTGGTCTCAGTCTAGCAACCAGAGGGACCCCTTTAAGTCAAATCACACCTTGTCTGCTCAGAACTCTCCACGGGCTCCCCCTCTTACTGAAAGGAAAAGCCAGTCCTTCCAGTGGTCTACAGGGCCCAACACCGCCACCTGCTGCTTCTCTGACAGCAGGTCTCTCAGGTACTTTTCCTCCACCCTGTCTTGCTCCAGCCATGCTAGCCTCCTTGCTCTTGACCTTCACTCTTGCCATTCTCTCTGCCTGGATCACTCTTCCTCCAGACAACTGCTTAGTTCACTCCCCCATGTCTTTGTTGAAATGTTAACCTTCTCAATGAGGCCTTTTATGATCACCCAATCGAGGCCCCACTTACCTTTCCTGACATTTTTTTTCTCCCTAGTACATTCAACATATTATATATTTTTACTTAATTCTCCTGTTCATCAATGTTCTCGCCTTACTAAAATGCAAGGTCTCCAGTCTCTGAGACTTTTGTTTGTATTCTTAGTTCATAGAACAGCACCTATCGCATGGTCATCTTCATTAAGTATTTGTTGATTGGAAAGGAGGGAGGAAGATGGCTTGGGTAGACTTAGAGTTCACTAGACAAGGTGGCCAACCATCCCAGTTTCCCCAGGACTGAGAGAGTTCCTGAAACATGGGACTTTCAGTGCTAAGATCAGGAGAGTCCCAACTGGTCCCCTACACTAGACCAGTCATTCTTCTCTACTTCTGTGATACGGTGATTAGACTGATGGTTCCCAGGAATGCCACACACTCATTACATCGTCATTTCAGCTCAGCCTCTCACAAAGTCTATCCTGACACCCTACAGATGAGATGCAGAAATACAGGCTGCAGGATAGTGTATTTGGGTGGTTTGTAGCTAGCTGAGCGGCCACATCAGACATGTTGATTAATGGACCCATGTCAGGCTGGCGGGAAGGCTGCAGTGGTGAGCTGCGGAACTGTCTCTGGGCCCATTTCTGCTCTGTGACCTATCTGAGCCGCGCTTGAGGACACAGAAAGCAGGACTGAATTTGCCAGTGCACTAGGGAGGGAAAACTAATACACTCAACAAATTGGGTTAGGTTTTGAAATCATTTCAATAGAAATAAACGATGGGCCATAAGCTTAAAATTTAAACAGAAGTATCATTTTCTTTCTTTCTTTTTTGAGATGCAGTCTTGCTGTGTTGCCCAGGCTGGAGTGCAGTGGCGCAATCTTGGCTCACTGCAACCTCTGCCTCCCGGGTTCCAGCGATTCTCCTGGCTCAACCTCCTGAGTAGCTGGGATTACAGGTGCCTGCCACCGTGCATGGTTAATTTTTTTGTATTTTTAGTAGAGATGGGGTTTCACCATGTCGCCAGGCTGGTCTCAAACTCCTGACCTCAGGTGATCTGCCCGCCTTGGCCTCCCAAAATGCTGGGATTACAGGCATGAGCCACTGCTCCTGGCTGTAAGTATTATTTCCTATTTAGGATTAAAAGAAAAAAAAAAAGCAATCTGAAATGTACAGAAGACACCAGGCTTAACAGCTGTTTTGTTTTAAACCCAGTACCTTTATTTTCCCACACGCCTGGTCTAGTGTTGAAGCTAAGACTTCAAATGTCACCTGTTAGGCTGTGTTAATGGACACCTAGAGCCAGAGGAGGGCTGGAGATGGTCCCACAGTCCTTCCTCCTGCTCCAAACGCACCAGAGCCACATGTCCAGCTCTGTACCAGGGGAGAGGCTGCTCAGGTTCAGCTGCTCCATTTCTGGCTATTCCAGGACACAGCAACCCACAGAGTGCCTTGTCCTCCCTCTCTCCAACTGGGGAGTGTCCCTGCGGTGTCATCTCTGTTTACAGAAGAGATGCCCTGAGCTACTTTCCTTTCCCCCACCTCACCTAACTGATCTGGTGTAGCCTAACAGTTCAGGACCTGGGGATTCAGGTGAGACACAGATTAAGTCCCCATAACTGACATTTTCTTCTGAGAAGAAAGCATTCACATTCAAGGGCTCGAGCAGCTGTGAGCCCCACAGCAGCTGAGATGCCACAGTGCATCAAGTACAGGCACATGGCATCTGGGAGCCAGAGCTGCATCCTCTGGCTTGGATGATTTCGGCCTTTCTCCAGGGTCTCACAGCTTACAATCATTCTATAACTGAGGAGTCTGGTGGAAACGGGGGTAGCAAAGAGATCAGCGCAGGCACATGGTCCTCTGGGGCTGGGAACACTCCCTCTTTCTACCTTCCAACTGCAGGCACATGTACAGGTCTTTTGGGCCCGAGAGATCTAAAGCCTTGGGACCTCTGGATCTGCAGGTGGTCCCTGTTTTGGTGGCTATTGACTGACCAGGGGCTCTTGGGTAAGTTCTGGGGTGGCAGTGGAGGTGGTGATGGGAGGGTGTTACAGGCTCCACAGGCTCTTACAGGACTCAGGAGCTTATTTAAGGGAACACCTTGATTCTCCATGTCTCATGGGCCAGAGAAGAAAGGCAGCACTGTGGATTTTCTGGGAGGAAAGAAGAGGCGTTGATTTCTGACTCCAGTTTTCCATGATCAGCACAGGCTCTGTCCCACCTCCTCCCTACAGAGCTTCCGGATCCTGGAGGATAGAGAATAGGCTACATTGCACAGGCCAGCTCCAGTCCATTGGCAGGGCTGCCTAGAACATGGCTGTGATGATCCCAAAGCTCATCAGCAGAGAACCCTGTGGGGTGCTAGGGGTGTCTGCCAGGGTGCTGCAGGGAAAGGGGAGCATGTGTGTAGATGTAGAAAGAATCTCTGCCTTCCCCTCCCCTAAAGAACATATAACATGGCCATGCAGAAAAGCACTCATGAAAGGAGCTGCTGACCTCAGGGCAGTGTGTCATTGAAATGGGGGCTGAGCAACCCGTCAGAAGAGTGGGGAGGAGGGATCATCCTCCAGCCCCTTCCCAACTCTCTTCTGGAGCCATAAGCGACAACACTGTCTATGAAAAAGCTGAGGCCTGGAGCAGAAGAAGTGAAAAATCCCAGCTCCTGCAGGCCTATGCCCAGTGGTTCTCAAAGTGTTGTCCCCAGTCTAGCAGCATCAGTGTCACCTGAAAACTTGTTAGACATCCAGGTTCTCAGTTGTTACCCAGCTCTAGTAGATGGGAAACTCTGGGGGCAGGACCAGCTATCTGTGTTTAACAAGCCTCATAGGTGACTGATGTAGCCTTGAGTGAGGACCTCAGCCAAAAGGAAGAAGGCTCCTACTGTGGCTGTTTGCTGATGGTCTTCGCAGAGCCTGCTCTCTTTGAGCTTCCTGAGAGACGGACGCTACCCTCGCTTAGGTGAGCACTCCAGATCCATGGGGCCTCATGCTCTGTCACTGGTCTGGCTTCTGCCCATGTATACATTTGCAGTCTTGATGGTGGCTTAGGATCTGCTTCCAACAAGTCTGCCAAATGTACTCGGTAACACAGGGGGATCCTCCAAATGTGCATTGCTTTCTGTCAGTCTCAGGAAATCCATTCCCTTCCCAGCCTATCTCAGAAACAGAGAGTGGTGGCTCAGTGGCCTCTGGCTCTGGCACGGCCCCTTGATGGGCCCACAGTGGCCCCTCTGCCTTGGCCCTGATGGCCCCACAGTGGCCCCTCTGCCCTTGGCTCTGATGGCTTCCCAACAGATGTTCCTCTTCACATGTAGTCCTAATAACTCAATCAGTTTAAAAACGAAAAAACTAAAAAAGCAAACCATGCTTATTGCAAATTATACTGAAATGAAACAGACAGATAAAATGCAGTAATTTCCTTATCCCATAGCCCTCCTCTCCCTAAATTCTGTATCACCCCACGCCCTGCTCCTGCCCTAGTGAGCCGAAGTTCTTGCTGTCTTGATGATTTGCAATTCTCTGCATGACTCTGCCTCTTGGGTTTGTTTAATTAGAAATAGGCTGGGAAGTGCTTCCTATGCTCTGGCATGTTAATTGCTTATCAGAGAAGGAGAAGGGGTGACAGCATTTGGTGATGGAAATTTCCGCTCTCCCCATCTCAGGGTTTGTCTCCATGGTTCTCTCCCACCCCTCTCCTTGCTTCCTGCGCTCTGCCTCCCTCCCTTCCTCACTCTGGTCATTGTCACAGCCACGGAGACTCTTGGGGACCAGAAGCAGGCCCAGGGGCCAGAATTCAAACTGAAAAGGAAAAACTGTCCCCTCTTTCACTCTGTCCCTTTTCTTGTCCATCTTCTCATATCCCAGCTGGCCACCATGCCCAGCTGGCTCCAAGGAGATTCTGGAGCAGAGCTCCTTAACTGCACTCAGTACTCAGAGGATCATTTTCCTTTCATTCCTTTCCCCCGTATTATTGTTATTATTTACTTTTATTTTTTACAAAACAGGAGAAAAGAGTGAATCGGGTTGGGGGAGGTGACACATTTCTCCACAAAGGTACAAAATTGCCTATAGAAAGTCAGCTTCGGAATACCGAGCCCGGGCTGCTGAGATGAGGCGTTCCTGGGCATCCCTCTCCCAAATGTCCTTCGGATCTGGCTGGGGTCACTCCCACATTGAGGGCAGCCTCCCCAAGGTAAGATGGAGAGGCCTCCTTTAGCCCTTGCCCAGGAGGCACAAGAGCAAGCGACTGAGACTGTACAGAGAAAGAGAAGAGGAAGAGGTGCAGCCCAGGGACACAGGCAGGGGACAGCCAAGCCAGGCCCAGGAGCCTCTGGGCAGGGAGAAGATGGGGAGGCAGCAGGCTCTAGCCAGAGTCCCTCCTGTTCCTTGGAGATGTTCCTCAGAATGGCAGCAGAGATGCCCCTAGGAGGTAAGGGCAACTTTTTGGAGGCAGCAGAAGCACCCCCAGGGCCATAAAGCCCCATCTGTCTTGGCCCAGCTGCCAGGCCTCAAGCACGTGGGTCCATGTCCCTTTCCTGGCAAGGCATCTGGCCCAGACTGCTTCTCTTTTGGTAAAAAGTAGTCCTAGTGGTTTCTCTACTGCTGAGAACAGGCTGAGCTTCAAGAATTTTGAGACAATGGTGGTGACAGTGTCTCCCCTTCTGAGAAGCTGGGCAGCTTCCTCCCTGGATTCCAGGGCAGGACGAGGGGAGCAGACACAACCCGGACAGAAGGGGCACTCCAGCCCCAGAAAGCCCAGGCTGGAGGGAGAGGCCGCCTCCCACCCACCCTCTTCCTGGGTTGGCCTGTGCCAAGGTGGGCCGCTAGCCCAGCTGCCAGGAGGAGGACAGCGAGAGCCAGGATGGCAATGAGCCCAGGACGGTCCCCTAAGGCTCTGTGGCAAGAAGTGGCCTCTTTGGTCCTGGCCCACACACAAGCCAACTGGGTGTGGGCATCAGCAAAGGCCACTTGCAGGCAGGCCCAGTACTCCGTGGCCTGAAGGAGGCGGGTAATGTTGTAGCTGTGGGTTCCCCGAGGCAGGCGGGCCAGGGCTGTGGCCCCCTGGCCCCGGAGGGAGGAGGCGCTGGACCAGGTGAGGTTGGTGGACACTGTGTTGGGTGGGGTGACCCAAGATAGCAGGATGTGATAGGGGTGGGTCTCCTGCACCCGGAGCTCCAGCCCCCGTCCTTCGTCCCTGCCTGGCTGGAGGAGAGCACGGCCCACAACCACACTAACCGTCTTAGTGTCAGCCCCCACCAGGTTCTGGGCCACACAGGTGTACAGCCCTGCCTCTTCCGCTGTCACCCTCCGCAGCTCCAGGGTCCCCTCGGGGTACACCCGGTACCTCCTGCCTGCATGGGCAGGTGTCAGTCGAAACCCGGCTGGAGTGACCCAGTAGATCTCGGGTTCGGGTTCGGCCAGTGCCCGGCAATGCAGCACCATGCTCTCTCCACTGGCTACTTGGAGGCTTGGGGGGAAGCTTCGGGGGGAGATGAGGGGCAAACAGTGGTCCGTCATCTCCCGGAAGGGCACCTCACGGACTGGGCGGCGCTGGAGGTCCGGAGGCTCCGCGCATAGGGTGGATTGCGGCTCGATGAAGCGGACACGGGTGCCCGTGGCATTGGCCCAGCGGATGACACAGTCACAGCGGATGGGGTTGCCGTGGAGACCTACCTCCTGCAGGTTGGGCAGGGACTCCACCGTCTGCTGGTGCAAGGCACTGAGAGCGTTGTTGTTGAGCATGAGGGTTTCCATCTGGGGCAGGTGGTGGAAGGCGCGGGGGTGGATGAAGGACAGCCGTGGGTTATTGGTGATGTCCAGCTTGGTCAGCTCGGGGAGGTTCACCAGGGCGAACTTGTCGATGGAGACCAGCTCCTCCATGTTGTTCAGCCCAAGCTCCTTGAGGTGCAGCATGTTGGCAAAGTCCCCCGGCCCTACTCGCTGGAGCGGGTTCTTGTTGAGGTCTAGGAACTTGAGCCCGGGCACCTGTTCCAGTGCCCGCCTGGGCACCCGGGCCAGCTGGTTGTCGTAGAAGGAGAGGCTCTCCAGGCTTTGCAGCCCCTCCAGGGCATAGTCGGAGATCTCCCGCAGGTTCATGCCTGCTAGCACCAGGCTACGCAGGTTGGCCAGGGGCCGGAAGTTCATGTCCAGGATGGCGTCTACCTTATTGCCGCCAATCATGAGTATCTCCAAGTTGGGCAGCATTTCGAACCAGCGGCTGTCAATGGCCCTCAGCAGGTTGGAGTTGAGGTGCAGCCTCAGCAAGTTGCTGAGGCCGGAAAAGGCCCTGGGGGCAATGCGGTAGAGCTGGTTGTGGTTGAGATAGAGTTCCTGTAGGCTGGCCAGCCCTGCAAAGCTGTGGTCCTCCAGCCGGGTCAGCTGGTTCTCCTCTAGGTGCAGGCTCAGCAGCTGGGGCAGGGCATGGAAATCACAGTCTCGGGCATCCGAAAAGCTGTTCTGGGAGAGGTCCAGCTCTGTGAGATTGGCCAGGTAGCCCAGCTCACTCTGGTCCACACGGACAATGCTGTTGCTCTGCAGGAGCAGAGTCTGTGTGCCTGCGGGGAGCGCCGGGGGGACCGCCGTCAGGAATAGGTCATTGCAGTCCACAGTGGTAGCCTCGCGGTAGGACGAGCGGGGTGTATACCAGGGCCGGATCTGGCAGGCACACTGAGGGGGGCAGGGCACACGCCAGGGTACCACGGGCACAGCGGCAGTGGCACCAGCCACCCAAGCTAGCAAGAGGGGGGCCACAAGGAGCCTCATGGTGGAGCTGCAGGGCAGGGGACCATTCACGAGAAGAGTCTGGAGTCCTGCTCTTCGTGTTTTGCAGGGTAAGGGTCAGCAAGCCTGCCAGGGCTCAAGGAACCACCCTCCCAGGGCAGTCATTCTACACCGGGTGTCACTTCTTGCCCTCCTGGATATGGCTTCTCTTCCTTGTCCACCAGGGCTGGGCCTGCTCACTCATTGCCAGGCCCCATCAGGGGCAGCCCTGGAAGAAGAGGATGCAGAGTTAAGGAGGTTGCAGAGAAACAGTATCTACCCCTCCTCCCATGTTTGTTTGTTTGTTTGTTTCAAACAGAGTCTCATTCTGTCACCCAGGCTGGAGTGCAGTGGCGCACTCAGCTCACTGCATCCTCCGCCTCCTGGATTCAAGCGATTCTCCTGGCTCAGCCTCCCAAATAGCTGGGATTACAGGCATGTGCCACCACCCCTGGCTAACTTTTGTATTTTTAGTAGAGACGGGGTTTCTCCATGTTGGCCAGGCTGGTCTTGAACTCCTGACCTCAAGTGATCTGCCCACCTCAGTCTCCCAAAGTGCTGGGATTACGGGTGTGAGTCACTGCGCCTGGCCCCTCCCATGTTTTTTGACTCAACAAGCCAAAAGAGCTGCAGAGGTCATGGCCAGGACCATCCTTAAGGCTTTAGTGTCCTTTTCTATGACCTGCTCACAGAGTCAGTGACTGTGAGTCTTCAGTGAAGGAGAGGAAGGTGTGTGTGTGTGTGTGTGTGTGTGTGTGTACGTGTGTGCACATGCACGTGTGTGTTTGGGAGGGAAGGAGAGTGGATGGGCTGAAATTATTGTTATCTTCAGAGTGCTTCTGAGCCCAGAGAGATGTGAGGTAGGTTCTCTAACCTTTCTTACCTCTTTCCTCCCAGCCTCCTTGGATCACTGGGTAAATGGAAGATAAAATGATAAGTTTCCAGAAATTCCTCTGGCAGTGTAAGCGGGAGGTGGGTGAAGACTGGTGGAAATAAGTACAACAGCTTCTAAAATCTGGGATGGGCTCCCCAGGACTCTAGAGGTAAAAGGCAGCGCAGACCTGATCCACATCCAGGCAGGCTGGGGTGTTCTGCTGCCTAGGATCTTCCAGGTAGGGATACTGCTTTGGTGTTTGCCAACTTCCTCACCCTGGAGGCAGGAGGTTTTCTCCTTTCCCAACAGCCTGGCAGAGTTGCCCAGGAGGAGGTAGTGGAGTTAAGAAGCCTGGGTCTGAGCTCCTCAGCTGTGCAGGTAAGGCCTTCTGTGACCTGGCCCCTTCACCTGGCTTCTCTTGTCACCACCCCACTTACCCACTGCACACAAACCTGAGGTTACCGTGACATGCCACCCTTCTGATGTCTCCTCCTCATTGTCTTCCGGACAACCCTTACTTGTTCTTCAACGCTCAACTTTAACTTCAGTCACCACCTGCAGAAAGCTTCTCCAAAACCTCCCCACCTGGCTAAGGGGCTGGCTTTATGCTCTTAAAGTATTCATGCTTCCTGCTGTCACAGTTCTCACCACACCATAGGAAAACAACTCTAACTAGAGACCTGTCTTGCCTCTTGTGCCTGTAGTACAGGATGGGTGCCTGTGAGTGTTGATTGTATGAATCAATCTCTGTGACTCCAGAGCTCCTTTCCCCAGGAGATTGGACATCACCCCTCTAATCGAGAATCCAAGCCACTGCTGTTTCCTCCATCCTGAGTGTGAGGAACCTATCCAGTTTCTGTCTTAGATCCCAGGGCCATGGAGGCAAGTATAGCCTTGGCCTAGAACCAAAGATGGAAACAAAAAGGGGCCAGACTGTGTTGCCTTCTTGAGCCTGTTCTGACTCCTGAGTGGGAATCTGATTCCAGGTAAGTTTTTAGCTACAAGTGTCAAGGAAATGCACAAACACTTACTGAGCACCCACCATTGCTCAGGACTCTTCAAAGACTCTGAATGTCTTTTTTCACATGACCCTCATAACAGGTATATGAGATAAGCACTCATACCTCCAGTTTGCAGATTAAGAGACTGAGGTCCTGAAGAGGTTAAAGAACTTGGCTCAAGTCACATAGCTGGCGAGCAGCAAGATACAAGAATCAACCCAAGTCCAGGGGGCTGTTTGCCGTTTACACTTCACATCTGTGCTCCCAGGTCTGTCTGGTCTGACTCTGCCCTGGGCCTCTGGAGGGTCTGGGATGTACTGACTGCCAAAGTTGCAGGTCATATGCCTGTTCTTGTCCCCCAGGGTGATGACTCCTTACCGGGCAGCTGCAAAAAGCTTGGAACTATGTCTCCTGCCACTATCCAGGCAGGTGCCTCTCAGTGGGCCAGAGGGGTTCTTCGCCTATCTCATCCTGCTTCCAGCATGCTAGGGCTGGGGAGGGGAGCAGTTGGAGGCAGGGTCCCCTTCCCTGAGCAGGAACAGAGCAAGCCTATTTACATTTGACTACCTCCCACTTTCCTCTGCAGCTATTTCTGAAGGTGGGAAAAACCACCGTGACTTAAAAGGCATAGAGGTTTTGCGTAGGGGTGTGTGTGCACTGACACGTAAAACTCAAGGTAAACAAACACACGTGCACACATGCATGCATGCCTGCATACATGTCCAAGGGGAACCCAGCTACCCAAGCCAGTGTATGGGGGTCAGGAAGTGGGGAGGGAATTTTGTGGTGTTCTATGTGGGTGGAAAGGAAGGAGGGAACAAGCTGAGTCTCCGAGAGGTCCCTGTTGTGGAACTGGATCTATGGCCAGTAGTCGTGCCACACTTACATACCAGAGACTACTGACTGCCACCTAGACCTGCTGTGGGAGAGCAGACCCATCAGCAAATAGATCAGGACCCAAATCTCGGCCCTACCACTCACTATCCAAGCACCTGAGGCAAAGCTACTTGACTGCTCTGAGCAACCATTTCCTTCCGTATTACATGAGATTGTCACTGGAATTAAATGAGCGTGTTGCACACAGAAAGAACTGGACAAATGTTAGCTCCCTTCCAGCTCCGACTCATCCCTCAGGGTTAGGAGGTTCTCCAGCTATAGGGCTTCTTAGGGGACAGTAGAAGTTGGCTCCTAGGGCTCAATAAGTTAGCAAGTGCCATGCTAATTGGGGAGGCAGGTTCAAAAACACAAAACAACTAGGAGAGCCCAAGACATTTCCCAAGTGGAGAGAAGGGTGAGGGCTGGAGGAGGTGGAGAGGGGTCTTCAGCTGGGCCCCAGCATCTCCCTGACTTTTAGACCCTACCTGAGTCCAGTTTCCCTTCTTCATCAACACTTGGTTCTAAGCGCTGAGTCAGTGCTCAACTGCACTGAGGGAATCAAGGAACCATTTAAAACTTAATTGAAACCCTCCAGGCACTTGCCTTTCCCCTCCACCTGAGACTGCTGCCCCTTCCTTCCCTCCCCTGGTTGGGCTGGGTGGAGGAGGCAGAGGTTGTGGCTCCTGGGCTAGGAGCCTGGGGCTGGGCCTTAGGATCCAGAGGCAGTGACTTGAAGACTTATGCTCACACGGCACCTCTGACCCCAAGGCTTGGCAAAAGCCCAGGCAAGTCCACCTCCTCACTGCTGAGCATGCAGCCCTTTCCGGGATGCAGCTCAGAGCTGCCCACTCACCTGTCATCACCATCTAAGGCTGCCTTGCACATGGCCCGCTCATGCAGGCTGATTAGCAGTTTCTATCGGGGAGCTGCAGAGAAAGCTAATTGTCTTTCATCTGTAATCTCCAGGGGTGATCAGGAGTTCAGACTGTCACGTGTATACTTTCCCCAACTGGATTCCAAGCGGCCTGAGGCAGGGGCCATATCTTACACGCTTTTTGTGTCCTCAGAGCACCAAGTGTAGGACTGAGCATGTAGCGGGTGCTTGAGAGTGGCTATAGTGAAATGCATAGAGAACACGCATTGCATTTAATCCCCCCAACAACCCTGTGTGTAGGCAAGAAGGGATTATTTAGCCCCATTTTGCCAGTGAGGCAACTGAGAGAAACATTAAGTGATTCATCAGAGGTTGCACAGCTTCTATGCAGTGGGGTCAGGATTCAAACCCAGGGTCTTCGACTCTACAGCCTGCCTCACCAGCCCAGCCAACGCGGATCAGCGCCTGTTTTACAGGAGCAGAGGGCAAGGCTGCCTCAGTTGCAAATCCCTTCAGAGAAAACCTGGGTCCTCAGGTCCTCCACCCCACCTGCCCCCTGCTGGGCCCCTCAGCTCCTGTTCCTTGACTCCTGCCCAGAACGACCCCCTTGGGGGACAGTGTGGGGAAGGACACTGTTCCTGTGTGTGTGTGGCTGGGCCTGGAACCACAGGGACAAACACAGCCAGCTGCTGCACACAGACCTCAACCTGCCTTCTGAATGGGGGCTGTGGGCTGCTTTTTGTGCAGTGACTGCTGGCCAGCTGTGGGCTTCAGTGACGGGAGACAAAAGCCCAAGAGCTGTATTCCAAGAAGCAGGGTTGGTTGCCCACTCCAAGGGCAAGTTTCTCTCTTGGAAGGGCTGGTGCTGCAAACCCTGTCAGGCCTATGTCCTCCAGGCTGTTTCTGTGGATTTAGCAGAAACTGTGGAATTAATCCGCTCTGCTCCTGATTAAACTAAGACCTTTGGCAAAGGTCTGAAGGAAGAGTTTTGGAGATGCTGTTGGTGCTTTCTCCCTTCCCTGCTTCTCAGGCCCTGGCCCCAGCACAGCCCCAGTGCTCCTGACTGGTACTGGTGGACACAGAGTCTCCTCTGCTCTCCTCCTCCCTCCTCTCCCTGGCGGTTCCCTGCCCAGCCCCCTGGGAGCTGAGTGTCCGGAGGGAGGGTGGCAGGCGGTGATCGATTGCCTGGCCTTGGCTGCTTCAGTGCCAGGACATCCCTCTCCCCACAAAGCTGCGGAGACAGATGGGCGGCATAATTGAGTGTAGCGTTGATAAACTCCAGCCTCCTCACCAGCAGATAAGCGCTGGGTGGGAGGGATGCTGAGGGTGAGGAAGGCCAGTCCTCCATCTGCATACCTGGCCTCCAGCTCCTCCTGGGAGGTGAGCCTGGCCCCTCACTCCCACTTCCCATTTAATCACACATAACCAGAACCTCGGAGCTGGAGGAAACCTCAGAGCTGGAGGAGACCTCAGCCTCAGCGTTTATCTGCTCTTCCAGAGTCTAATTCCATAAATAACTTATGTGAAGGAGGAGTGGTGGGGCGTGAGCCTGGCTCTGCTGCTCACTGTGTGACCTTGGGCAAAGTACTTAATCTTTCGAGCCCCAAATCCCCGAGCTGGGAAATGGGGATAATGCCTGCATCCCTTCTGGAACTGCTGTGAGGAGTACGGGATGTAAGGTGCACGAAGTACCTGTTAGTTCCCTCCATTGCTTCCCAGCATTGTGGCCTCTCCTTTCATCTTACTGGTTGGCACAAAAGTAATTGCGGTTTTGGCCATTACTTTTAATACTAATACCTAATACTTCTCACTTCTCAATTTTTGTAATAAACTTTAAAAAATATTGTTGAGGCATAACATATGTACAGGAGAGTAGATAAATGTCCCTGATCCCAACATGCATAGGTACAAGTGCAACCACCACCCAAATCAAGACATACACATTCCCAGCTCTCCAGAAGCTTCCTAGGTACATGCCCCTTCCCAGTCAATATCCAGCCCCCACCTGGAGCTAACCACTGTCCCAACTTCTACCACCACCAAGCAGTTTCATCTTGAAAACCCAGAATTCCCCTTCCTTTTCCACGACAAGTTGGGACCAGGGTCTTTGGAATTAGGTTACTCTGGCATTAAGGAACTTTAAATCCACTTCATTCCTCCTCCTACTTCAAAATGGGCTATAGCTTCTCAGTCTCATGTTTAACCTGTGATCTCCAGGAAGAGAGGCTGATTCTTCTCTCTCTTTCTAGAGTTCCCATATCTAAAAATTGCTCTCAGCTTTGGGGCTCAGCTCTGGGCAGCATCCTCATGGCCTGGGCCTGGGAGTGCCATGCTACCTTGAGGGAGGATGATGTGGGTGACCTCCTGGCCCCCGTGCCCCCTAGGCCTTCTCATCACAGAGTTCCGGGACACTAGGCAAGAGGATGGATTGGGGGTGGACAGGAAGGAGGGGCCCAGACCTGCACTCCTAACCATCCATCCCCTGGGCCACTCTACTCGGCAGTCTCAGAGGCTCCTCCCATTCTCTTGTCCTAAACACAACATCTCCCACCATCTAGCTGTGCTTCATTGTTCCCATTGCCATCAGCACCATCGTCCACCAAAGGCTGGAAATGCCCATCCTCTTCATCTGCCCTCTCCCACCTCACACCCCTCACTAAAATGCTCACACTTAACCTTCTCTTTTCGTTTCTGGCCTTGTCCCGTACGGTGGCCTCTTTCAGGCTCTCCTGCTCACCTGAGGGAGCCACACTTCCCCTCACTGCCTCTCATTCCCAGACACGCTACACTCTGGCTATTTTTCCTTCCACACCTCGGGCCTCTCACTCTGCCTGCCATGCCCTTCCCCAACTTCAACTCTTCAACTTCTCTTCAGCTGTGAAAACCCATCCCAAATGCCACCTCCCCTGTGATGCTTTCCCTTAGAGAAGAGTGGTTCCTCCCACAGCTGCCCCCGAGATTCTCTGAACAAACCACAGTGGCAGCTTCCTCACTGTTAGGCCATGAGTCTGTCTTCCTAACCAGGCTGAGAGCTTCTTGAGGAAAGGATGGTTTGTTATGGATTTTTGTGTCCCTAGAGCCTAGTGTCATGCACTTTCCCTTGCAGGATTGAGGGGTACTCTGCCGGGAACTGTGAATCACAACCCATTAGTAGGTCATGAAAACAATTTAACATGGGTCACGATCTACATTAAAAAAATGGGCCGAGCGCGGTGGCTCAAGCCTGTAATCCCAGCACTTTGGGAGGCCAAGACGGGCAGATCACGAGGTCAGAAGATCGAGACCATCCTGGCTAACACGGTGAAACCCCGTCTCTACTAAAAAATACAAAAAACTAGCCGGACGAGGTGGCGGGCGCCTGTAGTCCCAGCTACTCGGGAGGCTGAGGCAGGAGAATGGCGTAAACCCGGGAGGCGGAGCTTGCAGTGAGCTGAGATCCGGCCACTGCACTGCAGCCTGGGCGACAGAGCGAGACTCCGTCTCAAAACCAAAAAAAAAAAAAAAAAAAAAAGATAGGGAATATCAGACTGCATTGTATGCAGCCAGACTAAGCATTGTTTTGAGATGCTCCCCCTGCTATTTTATACACACACATTTGTGCACTGGGACATGATACAAGGCTTTTTCTTTTCTTTTTTTTTTTTGCCTTGGGCTGTAGCTATAAAAGCTTGAAAACCATTACTCTGAGAATCTCTCTTTTGGGAAAATGAGTCCCTTCAACTCTAGTTGACACCACTGGGATGCTAACAGAAAGCAAAGTCTCAGAGGAAAGATGTGGCATTCCTGAGTGTCTTCCATGTACCAGGACTTCTATTTGCTAGCCACTTTATATTCCTCATCCCATCCTTCTGCGAGGGACATACTTTTCAGATGAGAAACCTAAGCTCCACAAAGCTAAGGGGCCGGACTGAGGTCCCACAGTGAGCGTGTAGAGGAGCCAGGATCCGAACCCCATCACCAGCCCTTGCCAGTTCCATGATTTCGGTGCCAGCGCTCACCTGACCTCCAGGGCTGTCATGGTGGGAAGGGACTGGAGGGCATCTGCTGGGGAAAGGTGAGGCTTCTTTTTTCATACTTGCCCTCCCCTCCTTTCTGGTATGAGAGGGGTCAGGGTTCCAGAAAACCCCCTTGTTGGGCCTGGGAGGGGAGGGACTGTCCCCAGGCAGGAATCTCTGTCTTCTCAGGTCTCCTGGCTGGCCCAAGCAGAGAGTGTTAGAGCTCTGCTGCCTGGAAGGCAGCCTGACTCGTTATTTCTTAATTAGGAGTGGAAGGTGCCAGTAGGTAGCACAGAGTCATTGCTGTCTGCGTGCACTGCACCAAAAATGGTTGCAGGGGAGCCGAGCCATCCTGCTGAGGGCACGGAGGCAGCTCCAGGCTGTATCTCACTGCCACTTGCTGCCAGGCTTTTGCTGATCCTCAGAGGAAACTTTTCTGACCCCCTGCACCCATCTCCTGGGCTCCCATGATGCCCTAGTGTGCCTCCATCCTAAACTGGCTGGCTGGCTGTCTCCCCGACCAGACTGTGAGCTCCTCTGAGGCAGGAACTGTACTCCAAGTTGCCAGTTCTTCCAACAGTCTGGACACAGTGGTAGCTCAGAGAATATCAGGAGAAGGAAAGAAAGAGGGAGGGAGGGAAGAAGATAAAGGCAAGGCAGGCAAGGCAAGTGGGGAGGGGGCTGGCTGTCTCAGAGCTCAGGTGACTCCATTGCCTATGGGGTAGGCAGTGTCTGGGCTCAGACCCTCTGTCTCCTTCCTTCCTGACAGGAAGGAGACAAGCATCATCCCAGAGCCTGTCTTCCCTGGGCAATACCCAGGTCACTACAGGCATGGCCTCTTTGGCCCTTCCTTGGTCACTGGCCCCCAGGTGAAGAGGGCATTCTTCTCTGACTCAAGTTCTTGCCTCTGGATTTGCCATGCT
The DNA here is from genome assembly GCF_000951035.1 of Colobus angolensis palliatus. NCBI lineage: Eukaryota > Metazoa > Chordata > Mammalia > Primates > Cercopithecidae > Colobus > Colobus angolensis. Next base: position 1,488,951 of record NW_012117921.1, on the reverse strand, counting down.
CCTATGACAGTCTTCGCCCTTTGAAGATCTTTCGGGCTCCCCTACCAGAAATTCCGCAGGTTCCACCGACCTCTCTGAGAGCGTAGGCAAGTGGTTGAATGGCGGGCTTTAGAGACAGCATGGCACCAGAGTCCTGTGCTGGCTGTGTGATCCTGAACCTCCTCACTGAGATTCTCATCTGCAAGATGGAGACAGACCTGCCTCATAGCGAGGGAGAATCTGAAAAAGACGTCTAGAGAGTGCCTGGTGCTCATTAGAGTTTCCTGCCCTTTTTATCCACTTTGATTTCTTAGAGGCACATTTCCCTGGCAGGGCTTCGAGACCACCTTTGTACTAGGCCAGCATCAGGTTGGCCTATCAGGGTACTCACAGGTTGGCCTATCAGGGTACTCAGTCTCTAAGGTGGGCAGCCTCTTCCTTGGAACCTTCCCAGTGCAGGTGACACTCCTTCCTAACAGTTGCCCTGTCTGATGTCAACTATAAACACTCCCTGCAGTCTCCAACCGGGATCCTAGTTCTAGTCTTCAGGATGGCTCTAGGACTCAGTTCATTTAAAGATCACTGGTGTTGGACACAACGCTCACCCAATAAACAACTCAGCACCAGCTCCTCCTGGCTTAGGAAAGCAGCTTCGCTGCTTCCCCACATGCTCTCCAGAAGGGTCGAGAGTGCCCCTCCCCTACCAGAAGAATTCTAAATGTCCCAGCTGATGGCCTCCCATAGATGTTCCACGCTGGCCACAGTTGCAAGCCTCAGATGGGCAGCCAAGCCCGGTGATGACCCATGAGCTTCTCCACCTCTCTGCATCAGGAGTCAGGTTGGGGTGCTGAACAGACCCTGCAGCATGGCTCCTCCAGCAGTCTGGGCCCCAAGACATCCCTTTAGCCCCAGTGGATCCCTGGAACAGAGGCAAGGGCAGGAGGGAAGGGGAAGGAAGACTCAAGAGCAATACAAGTGAGAGTCTCTCCTGTCCCATGCCTTCGCACATGCAGGGACCTTGCCCACAAGTCCCCTTCCTCACCTGCGTATCTGGGGAATTCCTTTCCATCTCTGAAGTCACAGTTTATGCTGTACCCCTATGTGGTCTTCCCTGACGACCAGGCTCTACCACCAACTCAAAATAATCAGTCCCTTGCTCCTTCCTCCACCCTCAAGAATCCACATCCGCAAAGAAAATGTGCTCTACATACACTGATATGATTTGGCTGTGTGCCCACCCAAATCTCCTCTTGAATTGTACCCCCATAATTCCCACGTGTTGCGGGGGGGACCTGTGGGAGATAATTTGAATCATGGGGGCAGTTTCCCCCATAATGTTCTCATGGTAGTGAATAAGTGTCACAAGATCTGATGGTTTCATCAGGGGTTTCTGCTTTTGCATCTTCCTCATTTTCTCTTGCCGCTGCCATGTAAGAAGTGCCTTTCACCTCCTGCCATGATTCTGAGGCCTCCCCAGTCATCTGGAACTATAAGTCCAATTAAACCTCTTTTTCTTCCCAGTTTCAGGTATGTCTTTATCAGCAGTGTGAAAACAAACTAATATATGCACCATGGAATACTACACAGGCATCAAAAGAACATGGCCTTTGCAGCAGTGTAGGTGGAGCTGGAGGCCATTGTCCTAAGCAAATTCACGCAGGAACAGAAAATCAAATACCACATCTTCTCATTTGTAAGTGGGAGTTAAGTATTGAGCACATATGGACATAAATATAGGACCAGCAGACACTGTGGACTACTACAGCGTGTGTGTGTGGGGGGGTTAAAAACCTATGTATCAGGTATATGCTCACTACCAGGGTGACAGGAGCCATACTCCAAACCCCAGCATCATGCAATATTCCTGAGTAACAAATCTGCACATGGATCCCCCTGTACATAAAATAAAAGTTGAAATAAAAAAAATTCACATCAAATATGATGCTCATCTTCTCTCTCTCAGACTGCGAGCTGCTTGAGGACAGGGACAGTGGCTTTATGGCCCTGGATGAATATAGGGAAGCACCACTGCTTTCGAGGTGAATGAGGCCTTAGCTAAGGAGATGGGTTTCCTGTCTCCAAGTGTCAGTGGTACTGAGGAAAGGACCCTCAGGGCAGGGTCGGGTGGGGGTGAGTGAGGCCTGGTCAGAGGGGCTGGGCTCTGGCGGCTGAGGAGAAAGGGAGGCAGAGAATGGGGAGCAGCCCAGTTAAACACAGAGAAAGGCCAAGCCCCTTCTAACGGAAAAGGAAAATGAAATCAGAATGAAAATTGATGAGGCGGAGAGAAAAGGAGACTCATTTCATCAGCAGGTTTGCCAGACGAAGGTCTAGATAAATCAAGCCGTGGAAGGAGTCCTGGTCTCGGGGGCGCTGCCTGCTCCCTCTGTCAGCTGTCCAGGAAGCCTGGAGATAAATGGCTGCAGCTGAGGCCCCGTGGTGGGTTTGTCTTTCCTTCCCACTAACTGCAAGACAATGGCTTGCCATCCTGGCCACCTCTTCCAATGCCCTGGCCATTCCCTCTCCCAGGCCTTCTCCTGTGCCCCTCCTCAGTGCCACAGACCTCTCCCTGGGCAGTCCCTCTGCACCCCACCTTGCCAGGGCAGGCCAGTGGATAGTGTTTCTCAGAGGCTGCTTCCTGCCTTCCACTCCTCACTCATCTCCAAAGCCAGATGGGGGAAGCAGAGCTGGTAGACGCAGGATGGGACAGGGCTGGCTCTACTCCCGCCTTGGGGACAGACTTTGGATGGTGTCTTCTTCCTTCTCTAGGCCTTGGGTTTCTCATCTGCAAAATGAGGGGGTTGGGCTAGAGCAGCGGTTCTCATACTGTAGTCCATGGACCATTAGAATTCACATCACCTGGAAACTTGCTAGAAATGCGGGTTCATTGGCCCACCCAAGACCTCCAGAATCAGAAACCCTGAGGGTGGGCCCCAGTCACCTGTGTTTGAACAAGCCCTGCAGGTGGTTCTGGTGTACGCTGAAGTTTGAGGATTGCTGGCTAGCTAATCTCTAACCTCCTCTCCAGCTCAGATTAGAATTCTACAAGCCAAGAAGAGTGACACCTAGAGTGTTCAATCTAACATATATATATGTGTGTATATGATAAGCTGCTTATACCCTGACAGATTAGGTTGGGTATTCAAGACTTCCCTCACCTCCTCTGTCCTGGCCACAAGGGAACTCTTATCCATTGAGCATGAAATGGAGCCCTGACCTTATCTCAGGCACTGTAAGTATGTGAGGGCTGCAAATACAAAGTTATGGGGGAGGGCAGGTGGGGATTCACAGGTTAAAAAGAAAACCAAACCAGTCTACTAGAGGATGATAAAAGTTGTCACACAGCAAGGGCAGCAGGGCACAAGCTAGGGGAGATGGCCTGATTCTACCTTGTATAGGAAGTTAGACAAACATTCAGAGGAATTTACTAAAAATCACTGTACACTAAAAATGGCTGAAGTTGATGGTATGCGAATTATACTTCAATAAAGCCATTGGAAAAATCCACAGGGGTAGTGTTGCTGGAATCCACAGGCCAGTAATGCACAGATAGGAGGCACTAGGAGCAAAGCTCCCGAGATTCAAACATATGAGGTGAGTTCCAAGCAGTGAGTGGCTCCCCTCGGGGCCTGAGAGTGTGGGTGATGTGATGAAGACGGCGGAGCAGCACGCCAGAGGCAGAATGGTCTGGACACGATAGCCAGGCAGAGGCCAACCAAAGGAGGCATATAAGGCAGTAACCAGCTGGGCGCAGGGGCTCACGCCTGTGATCTCAGTGCTTTGGGAGGCCAAGGGCGGCTCATTTGAGTCCACGAGTTTGAGACCAGTGTGGCCAACACAGTGAAACCCTGTCTCTTCCAAAAAAACAAAACACACACACACACACACACACACAAAACACCTATGTGGGTGTGGTGGCTCATACCTGTAGTTCTAGCTACCGGGGAGGCTGGAGTGAGAGGATCGCTTGAGCCCAGGAATTCAAGGTTGCAGTGAGCTATGACTACACAACTGTACTACAGCCTGGGCAACAGAGCAAGACCCTGTCTCTAACAATAAAAGCAAACTCAAACCCAAACAAACAAAAGGCAATAGCTACAATAGCCATCAATAATAATACGTCGTTCAGATCAAATGCACCTTGCAATGAAAATTATTCCATAGGTGTGGTGGCTCACACCTATAATCCCAGCACTTTGGGAGGCCAAGGTGGGCAGATCACTTGAGGTTAGGAGTTTGAGACCAGTCTGGCAACAAGGTGAAACCCCGACTCTACTAAAAATACAAAAATTAGTAGGCCTGGTGGCATGCACCTGTAATCCCAGCTTCTCAGGAGGCTAAGGCAAGAGAATCACTTGAACCCGGGGGGTGGAAGTTGCAGTGAGCTGAGATCGTGCCACTGCAATGAGACTCTGTCTCAAAAAAAAAAAAAAAAAAAATCCTTCTGTATTCACAATCCTATGTTGCCATGGTCTGAATATATCCCACAAAATCCAGGTACTGGAAACTTATTCCCCAGTGCAACAGTGTTGGGAGGTGGGGCCTTTTGGGATGTGTTTAGGTCATGAAGAAATAAATTACTATTATAAAAAGGCTTGACAGAGAGAATTTTTTTTTTGTCTGTCTACTTTCTGCCATATGACGACGCTGCATTTGAGGCACCATCTTGAAAGCAGAGAGTAGCCCTCACCAGATGCTGGCACCTTGTCTTGGACTTCCCAGCCTCCAGAACTGTAAGAAATAAATTTCTGTTCTTTATGAATTACCCATTCTGTGGTATTCCGTTAAAGCAGCACAAATCGACTACGATGTATGTGATTCTCATGGTAGCCCTCTGAAGTCAAAGGGGCCATTATCCTCATTTTAGTGGAAAGAAGATAAGTGACTTGTCCAAGTTCACACCTAAACAAGTAACGAGGCTGAGGCTAGAAGATACAGTATGCTTCCAAGTCCAGTCTTTATTTTTCCAGTGAGAGGGCAATTATGCTAATGGTAGTCATTGACTGAGCACTGGTTAGTAGCCAGGCCTTGGGCTAGATGCCTCACCAGAGGGATTATGTTGAACGCTCACAGTAACACCGTGATGTGGAAATTACCAGCCCCACTTCTCAGATGTGAGAGGGAAGGTACCCAGCCCAGAACATTCAGTTGGTAAAGCCAGGACTCAAACTTGCTTCCGGCTGGCCCTAACACCTGTGCTCTAAACCCCAACCCCACATCATCCTCCTCCAGCGCCTGCGGCCCAGCTCTCCTTCCACTTCCTCAAGCCTGGAATAGAATGAGGAGATTTCCAGTTGACTTATTCAAGCTCCGTTGGGCCTGGGCCAAGCCAAGAGAAAGAAACTGGCCCCTGGCCTAAGCTCAGCAGCCCTTCTTCAAGAGAAGGCCCTTTCCAATCTGGCAGAGGCTTCGTCTCCTCCACACCCATCCATGCCTTCTGAGCCCAGTGCACCCGCTGCGGGAGCAGCGGCTCCCAGGGCCTCCAAGCCTGTGGAAGGAAATGCTTCCATCTGTGATCAATAACAGGCATAATTCAATGACTGCGGCAAGTACAAAAGAGTATAGGTTAAATCAATATTTAGAAGCTTTGAAATTAAACTAATTAAGAGCAAGCCTTAATGATTTTTACTGTCTGGGAATAAAACAGACAAAAAGCCCACCAATATTTCATGATTTTACTTTAGTAGCTTGTAATAATTTGGGAAGAGCAGAAAATGAAAAGTGCTCTCAGCCAGCCCTACATCCTGAATTGCAGGGGAGGGAAGCACCTGGTCCTTGGGAATAGAAGACGTGGAGGAGAGAACGAATGGGATGGAGCCCACTGTGCAAACAGCATGTTGTAAAAGGCCCTTGGCTTGGAAGTCAGGGACTGTTTTTTTTTTTTTTTTTTTTTGAGACGGAGTCTCACTCTGTCGCCCAGGCTGGAGTGCACTGGCCGGATCTCAGCTCACTGCAAGCTCCACCTCCCGGGTTTATGCCATTCTCCTGCCTCAGCCTCCTGAGTAGCTGGGACTATAGGCGCCCGCCACCTTGCCTGGCTAGGTTTTTGTATTATTTTTTAGTAGAGACGGGGTTTCACCTTGTTAGCCAGGATGGTCTCGATCTCCTGACCTCGTGATCCCCCCGTCTCGGCCTTCCAAAGTGCTGGGATTACAGGCTTGAGCCACCGCGCCCGGCCTGAAGTCAGGGACTGTTATGGGTTGAAGTGTGTTCCTCAGAAAGATATATTGAAGTCCTAACCCCCAGTACCTGTAAACATGACCTTATTTGGAAATAGTGTCTGAAGATGTAATCACCTGATGATGAGGCTATTGTGGAAGGCCCTAATTCAATATGACTGGTATCCTTATAAGAAATAAAAAAAGCCATGTGAAGACAGAGGCACACAGGAAGGTGCCATGTGCCATGGAGACAGATGGAAGTGCTGCAGCTGTGAGCCAAGGAACACCACCAATTGATGGCCACCACCAGAAAGCAGGAAGGGGCAAGAAAGAATCCTCCTCTACAGGTTTCAGAGCGAGGATGGTCCTGCTGACACCTTGACTTTGAACTTCCAGCCTCCAAATCTGCAAGACAATACATTTATGTTGTTTTAATCCATCCCAGTAAGATAGGCATCCTGAGTTCTAGTTCCCACTCTGCTGCTTTCTAACTGTGCAAGTTTGGGCAAGATGCTTTATGAGCCTCAGTTTTCTCTACTGAAAA
>NW_012117921.1:1473412-1477365 GCF_000951035.1 Colobus angolensis palliatus | reverse complement strand
ACTCACTTAACACCTTCCACGAGCATCATCATTCTTCTCCAGCCACTGTCACAATCCTGGTCATCATAGCTACCCTGATCACCATCAGAACACGCGTATGGCCTCATTGCTGTGATGTGTACAGAACCTGAAACAGACGCAGCTTCTGTAATTGGGAAATACACATTGGATAATGAGACCCCCAATGATGCCAACATGAAAATAAGTGGATTCACATGCACACAGAGGGGCACACTAAAAGAAGGATGACCATGGACATACAAATGACAATGATTTGCATCCTGTTATCTCTGTTTTTCAACTCTGGCTGCACCATAGAATTACACGGGGATCTTTTAAAATATACGAATGCTGGCCAGGCTCATACCTATAATCCTAACACTTTGGAAGGCCAAGGCAGGAGGATTGCTTGAGCCTAGGAGTTTGAGACCAGCCTGGGCAACATAGTGATCTGGAAGACTTAGGGGCATCCGCACAGAGCAGAGCTGGCCAACTGGTCTTTCTGTGGGCAGTGGGCTACAAGGTACATGCCTATAGTCCTAGCTATTCAGGAGGCTGAGACAGGAGGATTCCTTGAGCCCAGGAGGTCAAGGCTGCAGTAAGCCATGATTGCACGACTGCACTTCAGCCTGGGAGACAGAGGGTGACTCTGTCTTTTAGAATAAATAAAGTAAAATATATTGATGCCTACCTCCCACTCTAGACCAATTAAATCAATCTCTGAGGCGTAGGATCCACACATGGTGTTTAAAAAAAAAAAAACTTCCCAGGATTTCTTTGTAAATTTTATATTTAAAAAAAAACATTGTAAGCAAAAATTGAACCCCATAGTTGTTGCTACTGAAATATTTAGGGAAAAGTGTACTGATGTCTGTAATTTACTTTGAAATGCACCAAAATTAAGATGGATTGATAGAGGAATGGATAGATGGAGAGAGATGTGATAAGGCAAGTCTAATAAAAAGGTTAATGGTAGAGTCTAGGTGGGGGGTAGATGATTGCTCACTGTAAAATTCCCTTGACTTTGCTGTATGTTGGAATTTTTCATAATAAAGTATTGGGGGGAAAATCCCCAAATGGTTTGAATGTGAAGCCAGGACTGAGAACTATTACTTCTGAAGGACAAATCCATAAAGCAAATGAGCTTCTCTTTCCTCTACCGTCCACATGTGAAAGAACATTCCTACTTTCTCATCAAAGCAATCAGATCTAGCCCAATGCTTCCCAGTCCTTCTCAAGTGAGGGCACATATAGATGAGTGTAATTGTACAGTGTACCAGGGGAGAGGGTGGTGGCTGCTGGCAGCTAGAGGGAGCGGCTTGGGGAGACGCTTGGTTGCCCCAGGCCCCACAGGGCTGCCCTGAGTGCCAAGGGCTGTGCCTGACGCCCACTGTCCACAGCCAGACCAGCTGACCAGCTCTGCTCTCTGCAGATGCTCCTGAGTCTCCCAGTTCTAAAACACAGCTCAGCATTCTTAGCAAGGATTAAATCCTTTCCCAGACCAGAGTCTGCCTACTGCAGCATGTGATGTGTGTGTGTGTGTCTGTGTGTGTGTGTGTGTGTGTGTGTGTGTCTGGGGGCAGTCACTGAGAGGGTGATAGAGAGGACTCTGCGGGAAGGCCCCGACCCCCGGGCCTCATCTGTATGCTCCTCCACACCCCGCTCACCCTGTGGGGGAGTGCCATGGCAACACCGTGCTCTTTAAACACAGGAGTTTGTGCTGCCATCGCAAAGCAGCATTAGGCAATTTAATTAAGGAGCTGGCAGCAGACAAACTTTGTGAGTTAAAGGCATTTTATTAAATCCCATTGTATTATGCAGCTCAGTTCCCCCAGGAGCTGCGGAGCTGGGGGAGGACAGAGGAGAATGTGCTAGGGTTTTCTTTTCCTTTCCTTGCTTTTCTTCTGGTCTTCCTCCTGCTTTGTGAAAGCATTCACTGAGTGTAGGGGGACCCCAACAGTGATTGCCTGCTCTCCTCCCCGCTCCCCCGCTCCCCCACCCCACCTCGAGCATCAGGCCTTGGCATGAGGCCTGCAGGCAGAGGCCTGGGGAATATAATCACCAGTGCTGATCTCACGCATTACTGTTCGCAGAGCCCGAGCGCTGTCGTGGTGATCTGGGGCCAGGCCTCCGGCCTGCTTTAGTGTTCACAACAGGACTCAGCTCTGCGCTTCTGTGCACCATTTCATTGAATTCCCCCACACCGTTGGAGGCAGAACTACTAGCACCCCTATTTTGCAGGCAAGGAAACTGAGGCCTACAGAGGTGAAGTAACTTGCCCAAGGTCTTCTAAGTAGTACATAGGGAGGAAGCAATCCTAGACTTGCCAAGAGGTCATGTGGAGATCTTTAGGGCCCCATGATGCCTAATCTGTGCTAAGTGAAGCAGGGCTTCAGGGCTTTAGGGCTTTCAGTGAAGTCCCAGACCGAAGAAGCTGTCTATCTGCCTGGCTAGTGGGACACCACCCCCAGGCTCCTGCTCCCAGGCTGGGGAAGGGTTGTGGGGCTCTGTAAGTCTGCTGAATGACCCTGCCCTGAGATGGCCATCCCCTGGCAGGGCAGCCTCAGCTCCCACCTTTGGAAGTTCTTCCCCTGTTTGCAAGTGGTGGCACGGCCCCCTAGGTAGCTCTGGAGAGGGCCACAGGCCTCCAGGAGGCTCCTGGCCATAAGGGTCCGCTCAACCTCCTTAGCTGGTCAGCCTGGCTTGATGGAGAGAACCCAGGCTAAGGAGGCCAGAGCTGTGCATTCCAGTGCCAGGTCTCCACTGAGCAAGGGGTGACACGTCTTTTACTCTACAAAGATTCATTGAGCCCAATCCTGTGCACAGGATCACAGAGACGAATATGCTGCCCTCCAGACATGTACAGAGGAACATCCTCCTGGGCTCAATTTCCTCAATTCTAAAATGGGAGTAATGGCCGGGCGTGGTGGCTCATTTCTGTAATCCCAGCACTTTGGGAGGCTGAGTTGGTAGGATCTCTTGAGGCCAGGAGTTCAAGACCAGCCTGGGCAACATAGTGAGATCCCGTCTCTATAACAACTTTTTTTTTTTTAATTAGCCTGTTGTGGTGGTGCACACCTGTAGTCCTGGCTACTTGAGAGGCTAAGGCAGGAAGATTGCTTGAGCCCAGGAGGTGAGGCTGCAGTGAGCTAAGAATGCACCATTGCACTCCAGGCTTGGATGACAGATGGCACTGTCTCTAAAGTAAGCAAGTAAATCAATAAATACAATTTAGGTAACGACATATGCCTTGTATAGCTAAAATAGATGCCATAAAATTAGCTAATTTCATTAAGGGCTTACTCTCTGCCAGGCCCTTACCATTCACTATCTCTTTTAATCCTCATAAAACTCTATTATATTATTATCCCCATTGTGCCAATGAGAAAACTGAGGTTAAAAGAAGGTAAGCCTCCTGCTGCCCAAGATCATACAGTTAGTAAGAAGCAAGAATCCATGCTCTTAACAAATCATATTACGATTTTACACACATACATAATGTGTATATATTATATAATTATATATAAATAATAGCTTTGAAATATAATTCATATACCATAAATTCACAATCACATCATATTTGAAAAGTAAATTAAATAGCTGGATGTGCCATGGTCTTAGTCCATTTGGGTGGCTATAACGAAATATTATAAACCAGGTAGTTTATAAACAACAAAAATTTATTGTTCACAGTTCTGGAGGCTGGGAAGTCCAAGATCAAGGAGCTGGCATATTTGGTGTCTGGTAAAGGCCTGCTTCCTGGTTGACAGATGGAGGGCCATCTTCTCACTGTGTCCTCACATGGCAGGAAGGGAGAGGGAGCTCTCTGGGGTCTCTTTTATAAGGACACTAATCCCACTCAGGTGGGCTCCACCCTCATGAGCTCACCGTCTGAAGGCCCTGCCTTGTAACACCATCACACTGAGGGGTTAAGATTCAACATAGAAACTTTG
>NW_012117921.1:1465427-1473362 GCF_000951035.1 Colobus angolensis palliatus | reverse complement strand
TGTTTGCAAGTGGTGGCACGGCCCCCTAGGTAGCTCTGGAGAGGGCCACAGGCCTCCAGGAGGCTCCTGGCCATAAGGGTCCGCTCAACCTCCTTAGCTGGTCAGCCTGGCTTGATGGAGAGAACCCAGGCTAAGGAGGCCAGAGCTGTGCATTCCAGTGCCAGGTCTCCACTGAGCAAGGGGTGACACGTCTTTTACTCTACAAAGATTCATTGAGCCCAATCCTGTGCACAGGATCACAGAGACGAATATGCTGCCCTCCAGACATGTACAGAGGAACATCCTCCTGGGCTCAATTTCCTCAATTCTAAAATGGGAGTAATGGCCGGGCGTGGTGGCTCATTTCTGTAATCCCAGCACTTTGGGAGGCTGAGTTGGTAGGATCTCTTGAGGCCAGGAGTTCAAGACCAGCCTGGGCAACATAGTGAGATCCCGTCTCTATAACAACTTTTTTTTTTTTAATTAGCCTGTTGTGGTGGTGCACACCTGTAGTCCTGGCTACTTGAGAGGCTAAGGCAGGAAGATTGCTTGAGCCCAGGAGGTGAGGCTGCAGTGAGCTAAGAATGCACCATTGCACTCCAGGCTTGGATGACAGATGGCACTGTCTCTAAAGTAAGCAAGTAAATCAATAAATACAATTTAGGTAACGACATATGCCTTGTATAGCTAAAATAGATGCCATAAAATTAGCTAATTTCATTAAGGGCTTACTCTCTGCCAGGCCCTTACCATTCACTATCTCTTTTAATCCTCATAAAACTCTATTATATTATTATCCCCATTGTGCCAATGAGAAAACTGAGGTTAAAAGAAGGTAAGCCTCCTGCTGCCCAAGATCATACAGTTAGTAAGAAGCAAGAATCCATGCTCTTAACAAATCATATTACGATTTTACACACATACATAATGTGTATATATTATATAATTATATATAAATAATAGCTTTGAAATATAATTCATATACCATAAATTCACAATCACATCATATTTGAAAAGTAAATTAAATAGCTGGATGTGCCATGGTCTTAGTCCATTTGGGTGGCTATAACGAAATATTATAAACCAGGTAGTTTATAAACAACAAAAATTTATTGTTCACAGTTCTGGAGGCTGGGAAGTCCAAGATCAAGGAGCTGGCATATTTGGTGTCTGGTAAAGGCCTGCTTCCTGGTTGACAGATGGAGGGCCATCTTCTCACTGTGTCCTCACATGGCAGGAAGGGAGAGGGAGCTCTCTGGGGTCTCTTTTATAAGGACACTAATCCCACTCAGGTGGGCTCCACCCTCATGAGCTCACCGCCTGAAGGCCCTGCCTTGTAACACCATCACACTGAGGGGTTAAGATTCAACATAGAAACTTTGGGGAGACACAAACATTCAGACCATAGCGGCCACCAAACATAAGGATGCATTATTATCAGACAGAAGAAACAGGTTTCTGAAAGTGGGACTTCTCCTCCTGGAAGGGCGTTCAGGGACTGTAGCAAGTGGAGTCTATGGAACAGGCTATGCAGTTCCTCCCGAGGAGACTGTAGAGCCTGGCTCCGCTCTCCCTTCTCCACCTCTTTCTTGACTCTCCTGTCTCTTCTCTACCCATTCCCCATGCTTGCTTTCCATCCATCACCATCTTTTCTGACCCCATGAGGCCCTGAAGTTTCCACGGGGTTCTGGGGTCTCCTCTACCCATCTCCACTCCCTTGCCCCACCTGGCAGAGACTGAGCAGCCATGAGGTGACACCTTCAGAAGCCCCAGATGGATGGATGTGTGGGGCAGGCTAGGAAGGACAGAGCTGGCTGCAGGGGAAGCCAAAACGCTAACTCAAGACTACACAGTTCCACACCATTACCGCCCAAGTCTCCCAGGAAAACAGCGGCATTTGAGGGTTTGGCATTAAGAGAGTTAATCTGGATCTAAATCCAGGAGTTCTAATAACAGCTCTAGCACTTACCAGGGTTAAAAAAGAAAAAGAAAAAAAAAAAGCCACCATGACAAATAGAGCCAGGGAAGGCCATGAAGAGAGTTCTCATGCTTGGATGCCTGATAACAAAAACTATCAAAAAGATTGCAAAAGCCATAATATTGCACAAAGCCCATTGAAACCTTACACAAAAAATATTTCTGCAAGGACATCTGTCCACAGCTAGCTATCCAACCTCAGACTGGTGTCACCCTTGTTATTGATCTTTGTAGCCAAGGATAATTATTTCAAAACAATTATGTAATCCTCCTCATCTTTTCTTTTAAAAATCTTTGTCTTATTTAACCTTCCTGAATACACACATGTAGTTTACTATGGCATGCGGATTCCCAGTGCAATGCTCTATTCCCAAATAAGTATCTTTTTCTTTTGCAGAGCCTCTCTGTTCATTATTTAGGTTGACACCAGCTATAGGACAATCTCACTGATCCCAGTTTCTTTTCATCTATAAAATGGGGAGAAAAATATCTGCCTTGAATTTTAATAGGCACCATTTATCAAATGCTAACTATGTGTTGGGCCTTTCACAAAGCTTTAAAAAAATTTTAATCCGGCCGGGCGCGGTGGCTCAAGCCTGTAATCCCAGCACTTTGGGAGGCCGAGGTGGGCGGATCACGAGGTCAGGAGATCGAGACCATCCTGGCTAACACGGTGAAACCCCGTCTCTACTAAAAAATACAAAAAACTAGCCGGGCGACGTGGCGGGCGCCTGTAGTCCCAGCTACTCGGGAGGCTGAGGCAGGAGAATGGCGTAAACCCGGGAGGCGGAGCTTGCAGTGAGCTGAGATCCGGCCAGTGCACTCCAGCCTGGGCGGCAGAGCGAGACTCCGTCTCAAAAAAAAAAAAAAAAAAAAAAAAATTTAATCCACACAACAACCCTACGAGAGTAATATTACATTTACTGATGGTGAAATGGAGGCTCAGAGAAGTTACGCAACTGACCCAAGGTCACACAGCTAGTACATGTATTAACAGAAGCCACAATGTCAGTCCAGTGCTGTGTGATGCTGAAGCTCTCACTTTTCACCACCACACCAACTACCTGGCTGTGAGGGAGCCTACGGGATGATGCATGTGAAAGTGTTTGTAAGCGGAAAACTCCAGAACAACTAAAGCACGGGTCTTCCCCCACCCCTTCACATGGTTCTACTATAGCTCAGTCAGTTTTCTCCCAGTGAGGTAGGAACAAGGGCCAAATCCACTCTCTAATGCTGTAGGAGCTATGCATCCTCCTCTCTGCAGCCAGGGCTGCAGGTGTGTATGTGTAAGTGTGTGTGTGTTGTGTATCTGTGCACATGAGTGCACATGTGTATTAGGGGAGGTGGCAGGCAGAGGTGTGCAGTGGCAGACCAGGTAAAGCAGCTTGGAGGCGAGCAGATTTGGAGGCTGTATTAGCCAGTGCTCTTTCTCTCCTGGGCACAAGGCCCGGATGGTGCCAGCTCATTTTCACAGCATTTTCCTAGGGAATTAACAGGGGGAACATTCTCTCCTGTAATAATGGTAAAAATAATAATAATTAACATGGCTGTAACTTATATTTCTCTAGTACCTCTCTCCCCAGACCTCAAAACTTTGGGCAAACAGCGAATCTACTGGCTTTATAGTCACACCCCTGGGACTGGGAAGCCTTAGGTATTGCCAGATTTTCTGTCTTCTCCAGCTGGGGGACAGGTGCAGGTGTATGTGGGACTGACCTGTGCCAGGAGCTATCCTTTGAGTGCCACTGGCAGAGGGGTGAAATGATCCCAGGCACCCTGCCTCCCAGCTCTGCACTCCCATTAGCCCTCACATTTGGGTCCATCCTGTGCACAGGAGTAGCAGGGTAGGCAAGGGAGGGAAAGAGTTGCCAGCTCTCTTTGCCAAACTTTCAAACAGTCCCCAATCCACCCTCTATGCCCCACCACACAGCTGGCTCTCCCTCAGGAAGTACTGCTCCGGCCTCTGTAGCCAGCAGGGACCATGTCCAGCAGGACTCGTCCCTACAGGGGATAGCCGATGGCTTTCTCTGGTTCCAGCCAGGAGTCATTACCCCCACAATGCCTAGTTTAAACAAGTGATTAGGCAGTCTATTAAGAGCACAGGTGCTTCCTGCCAGGGAGGAACAGGAACCTGCAGAGGTAGCTGAGGATGAGAGGGAGGAGGACCTCAGGGGTCTTGCAGCAACGGGCTCTTCTACAAAGCATTTTCCAGCCCATCCCCTGGAAGGTGTAGCACCTAAGTGTTTCACAAGCCAGCATCCTGAGGGGCTCAGAGCCTGATAGACTGATTTTCAGACATGGAGCCAAATCCTGATTGTCAGACAGTCCACCCACACCATGATGGACATGAAGAACCCTGAGCCATTTAAACAGACAACCCAAAGCTCCCATTGTGCCTCAACCTCCCCACACAGAGCGTTGCCAACACACTCTTCTAAAACAATTACTTCATCTGAGTTACATTTCCTTTGTTTTCTCCAGGAGCTTAGGAACAGAGAAGGGATCAGAAAAGGAGACATCGTCAGAAACGATGTATTTTGTAAATGTATTCCCCCCAGCATCTCCAGAGAGAAAGCCTTCTTAATCTGAAGTCCTTAGTTGGACTGCTGAGGCTGGGAATTATCTGAAATTGCATGCAAACATGTTTGTGTGTGAATGTGTGAGCACAGGTGCATTTTTCCAGCGAGAAGGTCCATAGCTTTTATCAGCTTCTGAGAGGGGTCTGTGGCCTCCCAACATGTTAAGTGCTGTTCTAGTCCTTGCTTGGTTCTGAAGATGGTGGGTTGGCCCCTTTCCACAAAGATGACTCCATATTTTGGAATTCAGGGGTGCATTCTGAGGCCTGGATTCCACCCATTTGAAGAGGGGGCAAGGATGAGGTTGGGGTGCAGCTGAGGCAGAATCATGACAGGGTGTGTGTGCCAGGCAGAGCTGTGGCCGCCTCTAATCCAGAGGCGGTGATGGAGTGCCTTCCTCATTGCCTCATTTTTCCCATTGTGACAGCTCCGTATCTACTGTTCGCTGTCACCCTGGTGACAGCCTTCTAATGATGAAGGCAGCAACAATGTCATATAAATTCCTCCAGAAACCCTGGGGCTAGAGGAAGATCAGGCTCAGGGAACCAAATGCTCTGCACCACAAAGTGGAAAGAACAAAGCCTTTAGGATGTGAAAGACCTGAGTTCAAATCCTACCCTGGCCTCTTCCCACCAGTGTGACCTTGATCAAATTACTGAACCTCTCTGGGTGTCAGTTTCTATATTGTAATATGAGAGTATTATATCACAGAGTTATCATGAGGATTAAATGTGATAATGCTGGCAGAGAATCTGACATCTAGCATGCAACAGGCACTCAATAAACGGGTTCCCTTTCCCAGCAGGCATGGGTGGGGACATGCATGCCCCTACCCATCTGCTGCACCACTGCAATATCAGAGAAAAGTGAGTCCCAGGGGGAACAGCTGTTTAGTAAAATGGGAATGGTGGTCAGAAGCCACATTCCCCCTACACTGTTGACCACATTCTACCAAATCCTCACATCTGGCCCCTTCTCCTCCACGAAGCCATCCTCACAGTGCTCTTCCCTGAGATTCCACAGTTGCTATCTGGGCTTTCCATCTGCACCATGCAGCCTCCTCCCTCTCTCTCCTGGTGATGGAGGAGGTCACTTTCTCTCCTTTCTCAAAGGGTAGAGCTCTTGGCTGGCCTGGCAGCACTCCCCACAGCCCCATCCCTGCCCACCTCTTCAGATCCTCTCCTCTTCTTTTTCCCCTGTCCTGGACAGGAGCCGGCTGTTCTCTTTTGTGATTTCAGGTCTTTAAACCTGTTGTTCTGGAATGTCCTTCCATTCTCTGCTTAGGGAGCTCATAATTATCCTTCAAGTGTCAGCTCAATCGTCATCCCCTTTGTGACACCTTCCTTCTCTCCTTGCTCCCGCAACACCTACCCTTGTTTACCGTGAGCCATAGTGAGTCCTCCTGCCTCCCCAGACTGAGCTTCTCAAGAGCAGGGGCTGGCTGGGCCTCCCTCATCCCTAGCATCCCCTCACCTGGCATAGGGTCTGCACAGGGTCAGTGCTCAATAAATGCGGCTTGGGGTAAAAGAACAAACAACATGGCTCCCAGGGCTGGCAGTGGAATCTCCTTAATAGAAGTTTCCTGTAAAGGTGGCAGTCCCTCCCCAAGGGTGGCTAGCTTGGGTCCTGCTGGAGCAGGCCTGTGTGTAGACTAGGTATGTGGAGGTTGATGGTTAGAGGACTGATATGTTCATCCCATCTGGATTCCACACCTATCTACTCCAAGCCACAGGGCAGGGCAGGGCAGAAGGCTTTTGTCAACCATCCAGGTACTTTCTCCACCTTACACCTGCACAGAGAGGGAGACGGTGAGGGTGGGGCGGGGATGAAGAAGGGAATTCATAGTCATGAGCGTTGACAGTGTCATAGGTCCAACTCTTGTGTAACTGATATTCTTAAATCATTATACAGATGGGGAAACTGAGGCGGCTTATTTGCCCAGAGGCATACAAGAAGTTGCACTGAGCTAAAATTGGAGCCAGGTTGGTCTGGCCCTAGAGTAACAGTTCTTTTCTTTATAAGATGCTGCCTTCTGCGGAAATCACAAACCGCACCCCAAGGAAACAGGAACAGGGAAAGGCTCATGCTAAAACATGTGTGTGTGTTGGCATCTTTCTTTAAAGAATTGGTGGAGAATGGGCTGGGTCAGTTGCTAAGGTGGCACTGGGCAGCCTTTCCTCCATCGTGTCTGGACATGGGTAAAAGAATGATTTCACAGTAGGGTTTAGGTTGACAAGGCACTTTCTCACATGTGTGATTGCATGTGGAATCATCATGGCAACTCTCTGAGGCAGGTGTTACCATCTCCATGTACTGATGAGGAAACTTCAGAATGTCTGTGTATTAGTCCATTTTCACACTGCTATGAAGAAATACCCAAGACTGGGTAATTTATAAAGGAAAGAGGTTTAATTGACTCACAGTTCTGCATGGCTGGGGAGGCCTCAGGAAACTTACAATCATGGCAGAAGGAAAAGGAAAAGCAGGAACCTTCTTCACAGGGCAGCAGGACGGAGTGAGTGCAAGCAGGGGAAATGACAGGTGCTTATAAAACCATTAGATCTCATGAGACTTATTATCATGAGAACGGGCATGGGGGAATCCATGCCCATGATTCAATTACCTCCACTTGGTCCTACCCTTGACATGTGGGGATTATAGGAATTACAATTCAAGGTGAGATTTGGGTGGGGAGTGAGAGCCAAACTATATCACTAAGTTAGCACAGTGATTTCTCTCAGTAACAACCCAGGGCCTTTAGAGACCTGTCATCCCACCATGCTTGGCTACTTGCAATACCTGGCCAAAGTCTCAACCCCAAAAGAATGGGAGGAGGACCGGAGGAAAAAGTGGTGGCAGGGAAGGAAGACAGTGTCATAGGTCTGCACATGGTCTCCAAGGTGAGAAAAGATGGGGAGGGGGGACTCCAGACACAGGTGAATTAGGGGAAGGGGCGGGGACCAGGCGGCCTGGACTGAAACAGCCCATCTCATTAGGGACCTGACTGCCTGCATTTTAGATCAGAAATATATGAGCTGAAAAAACTTGGGATTTGTTTCCACGCTTTCTTGGGGTAGGCTGTGTGTGTGTGTGTGTGTGTGTGTGGTTTTTCGTTTAGTTTTTAGTGAACGTTCCTTAAAAAAAAACCTACTCTTGTCTGAGCTGAAATTCTGGGGAAACAGGGATAGTAGCACCTGGGTTAGTACGGCCCAGGAGCAGTGCAGCCCATCAGAGATGGCAGCTACAGTGGCAGACTCTGGGAGAGCTGGGGGAGCTGTTGGGGAGGAGGTAGCAGTTACATCCAGGGAAAAACACTGTCAAGGCTGGATTTTCTCCCTTCATGAGAACCTGGGAGTCTGGATTCAGGCAAGATTCATGGGCCAGTCCAAACTGAGACGTGCTG
>NW_012117921.1:1455988-1462123 GCF_000951035.1 Colobus angolensis palliatus | reverse complement strand
AACTCCCCTGTGGGCTGGGTCGGAGGTGCTCTCTTCTTTCCTCCCTCCTTCCTGCCAGCACCTGCCCAGCCTGGCCCTGGGCCCTGTGCCAACCCAAAAACTTCCTCAGCCTCTGATGCAAGCTGGGCAGCTGAGGGTTAAGTGCCCGCTGGCAGGTGAGGGTTCAGGGCCTAGGGGCAGTGGGAGGGGATGGAGCAGGAATCACTTAGCCCTCATTAGTCCAAATTAAAATCAGGAGTGAGGTGACAATTACAATTTGCAGCTGGCTAATTGTTTTCCCTCAGAAGCTGATCGTTTTGCAGATTGGGGAAATTAATTGTTTGAAGTCCCAGGTGGATTGCCTTGAACCCAGCGCAGGCCAGACAGGCCCTGCCTTTACCTCATCACCGCCCCTCAGGGACACACTCAGCAGTGGCTTCTGCCCTTCGGGATTCTCAGGCAGGGAGAGACTGAGGGTCAGGGGTGAGGATAGGGATCCTACTAGTCTTACCTTCAGGTGGGAAGAGGGGAGAACACTGGCAGAAAGGTAGGCTGGGGGATGCCAGCAGCTGGGGCCTGGCATCCAGGAGGGGCGCTTTGCCCACCCGATGCCAACTGCTCTGCAGAGGGGTGTATCTAAGAAACCTCCTTGGACCTGCTGGAAGTTCCCACTTCCACTCTGCATCCAAAAGTCCCTGTAAAGTTCACTCACTCATTCAACAAACATCGACAACCCACTGTGTGCCAAGTGTTGCTTCAGGAGGGCTGGGGACAGGGCACTGAACAGCTCAAACACAATCCCTCCGCTCATGGATTTTACTTGGGGGGATAGATGGACAATAAACGTGTAAGTAGACATCAGAGAGTGGTAGGGGCTCGGAAGGAACGACGGACGGCAGGAGGGATGGGGCTCCAAAGACTCCCATACCCTAATCCCAGAGCCAGTGGAATCTGTCACCTTCCAGGGCAGAAAGAATCCTACAGATGTAATTACAGTTATGAACTTTAGAGAATGTCTTGGATTATCTGGGTGGGACAAATCTAGTCACATGAGTCATTAAAGCAGCTTTCTCCAGCGGCAGGCAGAAAAGGGATTCCAAGCATGCGATGATCTGATATTCTGTTGCTGGTTCTGAGGAAGCTGTGCACAAGGACTGGAGGGCGCCGCCTAGGAGCGGAGGACCATTCTCAGCTGCCAGCCAGCATGGAAGCAGGGACCTCAGTCCTACAGTCACCTGAATGAGCTCAGGAGCAGATTCTCCTAGAGTCTTCAGATAGAGTCCAGCTGGCTGGCACCTTGATTTTGGCCTTTTTGAAACCCGGAGCAGAGAAATCGGCTGAGCCAACCCAGACAGACTTCTGGCTAACAGAGCTGTGAGATGGCAAATGTGTGTTTCTTTAAGCTGCTACGTTTGTGGCGATTTGTTATGGCAGCAATAAAAAGCTATTTCAGGAACTAAACAAGGTCACAGGAGAGTGACTTGGTGCTGCGTTAACATGGGTGGCCTCTTTGAAGAAGGGACTGACACCTGGATGATGCTGAAGCAGAGTGGGGTGACCAACTTGTCCCCATTTCCCAATTTCAGCATTTAAGTCCTGTATGCCCCCAAAATCCTCCAGCCCCAGGCAAACCAGATTTCTTGTCAGCATTTGGCAGAAGGAATGGCCTGAGCAAAGGCTTGGGGAATGGGAGCTTTCAGGTGAGTTGCCACAAAAAGCATCCCAAGGGAAGTTCTGTCGGATATAGGAGCGGGTGATGGGGGCTCCTGGGGAATCGTGCAGAAAACTCTTTCGAATGGGGACTGAGCAACTCTACCCAACGATAGGTGAGAACTCCCAGCCCTCCTTCCAGAACCCCATCCTCCTGCTATAGGGCTTAAGAATCACCAGCCCCTGCCTGCCCTGCCCTGAGGCTGCTTCCTTTCTCCCCTGGCCCAACTCCCTTCCCCAGCCGGCCCTGCCAGGGCCCAGGTGTCTCCCAGTGGCGGGGTACCAGATGCCTGCTGTGGCTTTCCCCAGTGGGATGCTGGCATTCTGCCAAGCAGCACACAGCAGGGGGAGTTTTTCAGGACGTCTTTAATTAGTGAGACAATAGGAGACTGGGAAGCAGAGAAGACAAAGGTTGCTGATGGCTTCACACCCTGTCAAAACAGTGGCTGTGAGCCTGAAGAATGCCTGCAAGGCAAAGGGAGAGGGATAAACAGAGATGGGCCATGGGACTCTTCCCCCACCTCTCTCCCCTTCTCCCTCTCCTCTCCACCCCTGCCCCCTCACCTTCTTCCTTGCCTCCCTGAACCGCAGCTGCAGCCACCTTTACATTAACCCACCCCTCTCCCAGTTCAGCTGGTCACCTCCCAGCGCTGTTTCAAGTCAGGTAAGAGGCGGCTGTTTAGGAGCTCAGCAAGGAGGCAGAAGAGCAAAGAAGGACCTGAGCTAAAGTTTTGGCTCCTTGTCTCATTATCTGGGTGATGCCTGGCAAGTTAATTGCTCTGGGTCTCAGTTTTCTCTTCCCTACAATTAGAGTAATAATGCCTACTTTGCAGGGTGGTGGTTGTAAAGATTAGAGATGTCAAAAAGTGCCCCACACGGAGTAGGTACTGGATAAGTGGCAGCTATTTCTGCTATGACAGCTTGCACCTCCCATCCTGGATCCCAGCCCTCCAATCCAGTATTTCCCAAACTCAGAGCGTGCTCAGGGATCACTCAGAGAGCTTGTTAACATGCAAATGTCCATCCCACTCCTCAGGGTGGAGCCCAGACACCTGCAGAGTGAAAAGCTTCCAAGCAGGTGATTCCAATGCAGGCAACTGGGTCTGCTTCCTGGGAAAGGAGCTAGCCCAGGGCTGTCCTGCACCTGGGTCCATTTCAGAAGCCATTCCCCTACAGATGGAGGGCGCTGGCAGGGAAGTGAGGTCTTGCCTCTCCCACCAACCTGCTACCTTCACGTGAGTGTCTGTCCTGGGGGCAGCTTCCACATCTGAGCAAGGTGAGCTGGTCCTCAGGTCAGAGCTTCTGCGGAAGGGACCTCGGTGTCCACCTCATTTTGCTTCCTTGTTTTTCAGTGGAAGAAGCAGAGTCCCAGAGCAGGGAAGTGACTAGTATGAGATGGTGCAAAAGTAATTGCAGTTTTTGCCATTGAAAGTAACAGCAAAAAACTGCAATTACTTTTGCACCAGCCAAATATTAATATAAGGGCACACACTGAACTCTGGGCTTCTGATTCTCATCTGCAAGATAAAAGTACACAGCTACAAGATGGCTAGCCCCTCTCAAATCAGAAGTTCTAAGTTCCTCTAGGAGTTGGTTCCATTGAACCCAGGTTGGGAAACCGTGAAGGAAGCCTGAGGCTGATTGCCTTCTTGATCTCTAATCAACTTCTTCACACCTCTCTGATTTCTGGGCCAGGATGGCTGCTTCTCCCTTGCCAAATAATGACAGGCTGACCCTTACTGAACACTTGGTATGAACTAGGAACTCTTCTAAGCACTTTACTTGTATTAACCCATATAAGCCTACAACAACCCTGTGATGCCTTTACCCTCATTTATAAATTGGAATCTAAAATACAGAGATTGGCCCGGGTGCAGTGGCTCATGGCTGTAATCCTAGTGCTCTGGGAGGCTGAGGCAGGAGGATCACTTGAGACCAAGAGTTTAAGACCAGCCTGGGCAACATAGTGAGACTCTGTCTCTACAAAATATTTTAAAAATCAGCCAGATGTGGTGGTGTGCAACTTTAGTCTCAGCTACTTGGGAGGCTGAGGCAGGAGGATCACTTGATCCCTGTAGGCCCTGTAAGGCCCAGCCTGGGCAACAGAGTGAGACCCCATCTCAAAAAAAAAAAAAAAAAAAGAAAAACTATTTAGCTGGGCATGGTGGCATGTACCTGTAGTCTCAGCTACTCAGGAGGCTGAGGTGGAAGGATCACTTCAGTCTGGGAGTTTGAGGCTGCAGTGAGCCATAATTGTGCCAGTACACTCCCTCTTTGGTGACAGTGTGAGACCCTGACCAAAAAAAAAAAAAATCTAAGATTAAGTAACCTGCCTGAGGTCACATAGCTGAAGCTGGGATTTGAATCTCAGCAGTCTGTCCCCAAAGTCTGCGTGCTTAACCACTGAAGAACATTGTCCTTGAAGCCATACTTGTAAGTACATGATATACTGCCAACCCAAAGTCAGTAAGGACTGGTGTAAAGAGGACTGGATTAAGAATTAGAAGACCCAATTGCCCGAGAAGGGGTATGAGGAGCCTTCTGGATACTGGAATGTTCAAGCTGTTCACTTAAGATTTATGGGTTTGAGGCCGGGTGCGGTGGCTCACACCTGTAATCCCAGCATTTTGGGAGGCCGAGGCGGGTGGATCACAAAGTCAGGAGATCGAGACCATCCTGGCTAACATGGTGAACACCCATCTCTACTAAAAATACAAAAGATAAAAATAAAAAAATAGCCAGGCATGGTGGTGGGCACCTGTAGTCCCAGCTACTGGGAGGCTGAGGCAGGAGAATGGCGTGAACCCAGGAGGCAGAGCTTGCAGTGAGCCAAGATCACGCCACTGCACTCCAGCCTGGGCGACAGAGCAAGACTCCGTCTCAAAAAAAAAAAAAAAAAGATTTATGGGTTTGAATACTATAGACAAGTTTAATCTAAATGAAAAATCAGAAGGCTTGGGTTTGTCCCAATGGTGGCCTGTTAGCTGTGTGACCACTAGCTTGTTAGGCCTTGGTTTTTTTTTCATCTGCAAACCAGAACAATTAGAATGAAAGCCTGCTTTCTTAGTCGATAAGGAAGTTGTACAAAGTTCTTTCTTTGTATAGCGGGTCCCATCCAGCTGTCTTCATCCTTTTTGCATCCCCCGATCGAAAACTCTCTGCCAAACTCTCCCTGGTAGTACTCACAGCACATGTGGCTACTTGTATCCTTCCCTGGACCAGAAGCTCTTTGATTCCATCCAACCATCCAAGTCATCCAACTTTGTGCTCATGCAGAAGTGGCACTTGGTAGTCACATCCATCACTGGCACTAACCAGTGCGTGTTGGAACCAGCTTGCACCAGTCCCTGAGAGCTGACGGGGCTCACCTCTTCCCAACTCCACCCTCAAAAACATTACATCGTAGGTTGAAATTGGCTGTGATGGAAATACTGAAAACTATGAAAACTGTCAAACACTACAAATTAGGGCTCCCTTCCTTGCCACTCCCCCAGCATAACACCCCTACCATGAACCCAAAGTGTTCCTCTCAAATGGGCCCCAGGAGGTTTATGAGAGCTCTGGGACTACCAGTAGCTGGGGAACTGTGGTGTGAGTGTAGTTGTTCTGAAACTTTAATGTGTGCAGAAGACATTCTCCATTCCCTAGCCCCTGTGGACATTCCCAGCCCCCCCAGGCCTTGGCTGAAGAAACTGCCGAGTGGGAGTGGGACACAGGTGGCTGGACCCAGCTGAGGCAAGTTCTCCAATGGTGGAACTGACCACCCTAGCAAGTGGTGCTACAACCTTGATGGCATCCCTCCTTCAGGTCTCACCAAGTTTATGCTCTATGTTTGGTGGGTTTTCGTTTTGTTTTCTTGAGACAGGGTCTTGCTCTGTCACCAAGGCTGGAGTGCAGTGGCGTGATCTGGGGTCACTGCAGCCCCCATCTCCCAGGCTCAAGTGATCCTCCCACCTCAGCCTCCCAAGTAGCTGGGACTACAGGCATGTGCCACCATGCCCAGCTGATCTTTTAAAAAATGTTTTGTTTCTTAGAGAAGGGATCTTACTTATTTCCCAGGTTGATCTTGAACTCCTGGGCTCAAGAGATCTGCCATACCAGGCCTCCCAAAGTGCTGGGATTACAGGCACGAGCCACTGCGCCCAGCCAGGTGAGGTGTTTTTTTTTTTCTCCTCCTTCCTTTCTCTTCCTCTCTACATTCATTCAAACACCAATTCCATGTATTTTCTCTGCCAGGCACTGAGAATAGATACAAGATGAACAAGATCCAGCCTCTGTCCCGAGGAAGCTCTGTACCTAGCAGGGCAGACAGACTCACAAATATGACTGTGGCCCTGGGGGCTGCCGACAGGACAAGGGCACCAAAACGCAGGATAACTCTGTTCAGAGCAGTACAGTGGCCCTCAGAGCTCCACGTCTTTCCTTTCCTCTATTCTTTCTTTCTTT
>NW_012117921.1:1426257-1455682 GCF_000951035.1 Colobus angolensis palliatus | reverse complement strand
TCTGCATCCATGTATGACAAAGATATAGTAACTGGTAAGTACAGTATGACATTCTTATCGAAAAATTAGAAGGTATAGAAAAACATGGAGAAAATTTAAATAATCCCCTTTTCTACCTCCTGGTGCTAACCACTGTTAACATTTTGATGCATATCTTTTCAGGCTTTTTCTTATGACAGCAAATATTCTTACGAGTTGTCTTTCCCTGGGGTTCATGTCATCTTTCTTGTTTTCCACCTTGTTTTGATAGAGTACATCTTTTTTGAGTTGCTTTTGAAAAAGAGGTAAGTTTCTTGAAAGTCTTAGTGTTTGAAAATTTTTGCATGAACATTTTTGCAAATGTTTGCATGTCTTTATTGAGCCTCCATATCTGACAGTTTGACTGGAAATATAATTTCAGACTGTAAATAACATTCCCTCACATGTTGGAAGACACCGTTCCATGACCTATTTGCTTCTAGGGCTGCTGTTGAGAAGTCTGCTCTATCCTAAAGCCTGTCTTTTTCTTCCTGGCTTGTGGAATCTTCACCTTATACCTGACATTCTGAAATCATAAAATGTTGTGTCTTTGTGAGGGTCTCTTCTTCATTAATTGTGCTAGGCACCTAATGGACCCTTGCCATCTGGAAAGTAATCATCTTCACTGAACGAAACAACGTATTTTAAGTTTCCAAGAACTTGTTCTGTGCATCTTCCTTAAAAAATAAAAATCACCCAAATGTCTATCAACTGATAGATGGATAAAAAAATATGGTATATCTGATGGGCGTGATGGCTCACGTCTGTAATCCCAGCACTTTGGGAGGCCACGGCGGGTGGATCATCTGAGGTCAGGAGTTTGAGACTAGCCTGGCCAACATGGGGAAACCCCCATCTCTACTAAAAGTAAAAAAATTAGCCAGGCATGGTGGTGCAGGCCTGTAATCCCAGCTACTTGGGAGGCTGAGGCAGGAGAATCACTTGACCCTGGGAGGCGGAGGTTGCAATGAGCCGAGATCAAGCCATTGCACTCCAGCCTGGGTGACACAGCAAGACTCCATCTCAAAATATATCTGTGTGTGTGTGTGTGTGTGTAGTATATCCATATAATGCAGAAATATTCAACTACAAAAAGGAACGTAGTAATGGCACATGCTACAACCCAGATGAACCTTGAAAACATGCTAAGTGGAAGATGCCAGACACAAAGGCTACGAATTGTATGATTCCATTTATATGACATGTCCAGAATAAGCAAATCTATACAGACAGAAAGCAGACTAGTGGTTGCCAGGGTCTGGGGGAAGGGGAGAATGAGGAGTAGCTGCTGATGGATATGGGGTTTTTTCGGGGCGATAATGAGAATGTTTTAGAGTTAGATAATGGCAATGGATGTACAACCTTGTGAATATATTAAAAACTACCAAATTGTAAACTTTAAAAATGGTGAATTTTATGGTATGTGAATTATATCTCAATTTTTTAAAAAGGTCCCATGATCTTGTTTTGTGGGTATAATTTCGTCTCTCAACTCTCTGAGGATATCAGTTGAGGTGGCGATGGTGGTTTTTATTTGTTCTTTTGCTCCCTGCATAGTATTTCCTTTCTTCAAGTTTTTATTTATTGTTTATTTTGGCTTATGCTTTTTTAATATTAGATACCTCCCTTAAAATTCTAGTAAGCCTTAGCCAATGGTTCTTTTTTTTTTTTTTTTTTTTTTTGAGACTGAGTCTCACTCTGTCACCCAGGCGGGAGTACAATGGCGCAATCTCAGCTCACTGTAACCTCTGCCTCCCAGGTTCAAGCCATTCTCCTGCCTCAGCCTCCTGAGTAGCTGGAATTACAGGCACATGCCACCATGCAGGGCTAATGTTTATATTTTTAGTGGAGACAGGGTTTCACTGTATTGGTCAGGCTGATCTCAAACTCTTGACCTTAAGTGATTTGCCCACCTTGGTCTCCCAAACTGTTGGGATTACAGGCATGAGCCACTGTGCCTGGTCAATGGTTCGTATTTACAGATGAGGCATTTAAAGCTGATTGGAATGGGCAGGGCTTAAGTGAGAGGGAGGGGGTCTCCCAAATGTCATCACTTGTCCAACTACCAATATTTTTAGACCCAACTGGAAGAAATGACCAAAAGGCTTCCCCCTTTAGCTTGGAAACTTTGAGCAAATGCTCACTTTTCCAACCTAGTGCCTCATCTCTGCCCATACTTGTACCCATATCCCCAAGTCAGCACTTTTTGGGTTCAGTCCCTTTGGAAAGCAAAGTTTTCTTCAGGATGCTCTAGGTTAAAGCAGGGACAGTCATGGGGTGAAATGGGGTGAGGAAGGGATCTGAGGTATCAGTCTCCTGTTTCTGGCCCTACTCCATACCCTGTCTTCAGATGCCAACCATTTCTCAGCCTCTCTGTGGTTTTATAGCAGGAATCTGCCCATTTCTCATTGACTCCCAAAGAGGGGCAGTCAAGAAAAACTCTAGGTTTTTCTTGCTCTATCAAGCCAAGACAGTTACCTTCTCAAGTTCCAAAATTGTACTGACATTTCTTATTTGCTTTGATCTCCTCCTCTGCCCTTGTGGGCCTGCATCTTTTTTACTTCTTTACTCGTAGTGTGGTTTGGGGAGGCAGTGCAGAGCACCAGGGATGTTAGTCCATCATGTTTAAACAGAAGTCCCTCCTTGCTATTGTCATTCAACAGAGGCAGTCACTGGTATTCTCTGTTTATCATAAGGTGGCTTCTGCCATTATGACCAACCTCAGTCTGACATGACATAGTATGTAATGCTGACTTGCCAGTGCTGTGAGACCAGCAGGCAAACCTCCTGGCAAGCTGAGAGTTGGGTGACTTTGCCCTCGATAGCCATTCTCATTATATTTTTCAGTCATACTTTACTGCATTTTATGGGGGAAATTATGTGGTAGTCTCTAATCCATGGATTCATGAAGGGCTATGATGTATCCCTTGAGAATGTCAAGGGCCTACTGTACCTCTGTCACTATGGAAACTAGTTCCCTGGTAGCAATTACGCTTAGCAACATCCACAATAGTGCAATGCACATGGATTCTGGCTCTGGTAATGGACAGGGAGCAGTCCCTGGAGAGAGGGCCACACTTACCCTAATGACAGTCTCCAGGGTCTCCATCCAGCCTGAGCACCCTGCATGGAGCCTGGCCTGAAGTGGTCCAGCTCAGAGGAGGAAGAGGGGGAAGGTAAGCCTGTTTGGCCCACTGCAATCTGGAATCATTCAAGTGCTCCTGGAATGGCTTTCCAAACCCAGCCTCCCAGGACATCTGTCTTATGGCCACCTAAGAGAGAGAGGTTTAAGGTGGTCAACAGTTCATAACACACTTTCCGGGGTGCGTGTGTGTGTGACGGATAGTTCAAAAGTCACTTGTTTGGCTTTGAAATGCATTGTAGGATTTTTTTCTCTAGGGTATTTACTATGCAAATGAGTTACTATGTGTGAAGTGTTTAGAAAAGCCTGGCTCATGGTAAGTGCCTTATAAGTGTTTGCTATTATTATTATTACTAAAACTGTATTTAGCTTGGATCCACATGAAAACAAATTTGTATTCCTGGACTCTTTGCAATTCACTAAACTCAACAAAAAATAGATGAGACAGAGACCCAGGGACTAAGAACTCCTGGGTCATTGGCCCCTCTTTACATGATAGAGAATAAGCCATCATCCAAATATTTTGTTCATTGGTTTGCCCCATTCACTGGATTGGTGAACTCCCTGCCAGGCCCACTCCTTGACACTTTACCAAGAACCAAAGAGTTGATGCCTGTAAAGACATCTGTGAGCTGTCTCTTTCCAGAGGACCCTCAAGGCTGCTTCTCCCCGGTCCAGGGGGTGACAGCAGGCTAAGCTCCACGCCCTTGGCTTGTTCATAGGGCTCCTGCTCCTCTCCAGGTCTCCCGTTCACCCGCATTTCTCCATCCAGCTGGCCTTCCTCCTGTTATAGATGTGTCTCCATCTCCCCTTGCCTTTTCTGTCGTCATCTCCATCATCTCACTTTCTTTCTTTTCCTCCTCCGGGCTGGGAGTTCCTTAAGGGCAGGTCTTGTTCATCTTGACAATCTGAACACCTAGAATGGGGCCTAGTAAATAGCAGATGTCCAACATATTTTTTTCCTTTTTGGAATGATAAATCCTCATTCTTTACTGCCTTGCTTCTGAGGTATCCACCTTGTGTCCTTTACTTTCCACCCCCTCCCGCACTTACTCTCTCTCTCTCTTCGTCTTAGAGCCTCTTGGGCTGCTCTTCTGCCTGGCTGTGCGTGTGAAGGAGGTGGTGTTTCCCATCCTTGGGAAAGCCCTGCTGACCTCAGTGGCAGGGAGAGGCCTAAACAGGTTGCACAGCTCAGCATGTCAGGACTGATACCTCCTGATGAGAAGCAGTCTTGTTCTGTGCAATTTCCATCTCATTTGTCTTTTCATTTGTAGCTTAAATTGGCCAATTTCATCTGGAATGTGCCTGGACTCTCTGACAAGCCATATACTACAAATGAGTGTCCTAGTAGCAGTCTACAGAGGGACTGGCAGGGGAGGGGGCCCAGGTCCTCCACAGCAGCATTGGTGACAGCTCCTGGGCCTCTGGAGACACTAATGCTTGGAGGATGGGGTCCGAATGTGATCTCCCCGAGGCCTGAGGAGGGGAGGATGGAGGAAACTGCCATAAGAGGGATTTAGGGCGAGGTCCTAAAACATTCAGTTGATTGATTGATTGATTTTTTTCTCTCTATCAGAAGAGGGTAAGGTACATGGGATGGAAGAGGAGTTGTTTGCACATTTAAGAATGGGAAGCAGTGATACGATGTGGAGCAAAAAAGACAAATACTCCATTCCCATGAAATTCAAAAACAGGCTAAACTAGTCTACATTGCTAGAACGCTGAGTGTAAGAGAGTCTTTTAGGGGGCTAGAAATGTTCTACATGTTGTTTTATATCTTGATTTGGGAGTGGTAATATGGGGATATTGTATACTCCATATTCAAACTCAAGTTGCCCGCATGATTTGTTTGCTTCACTGTATGAGTTCTACCTCAATAAAAACGGGGGAAAAAGTCACACCAATGGTTTTCAAACTTTCCTGTACATAAGAATCCTGTAGGAGCTTATCTACAACGCAGATTTCTGGCCAGCCTGGAATCTATTTAGTTGGTCTGAAGTGCTGTCTGGGAATCTGCGTCTGAGTGCCCCACACCCCCAAGGGTGATCTTGAGACAGGTGTTCCACAGACCAGAAAAGACCACACAGGGGCCTGAATATCTGCCCAGTTAGATGGTCTAAGCACCATGCTGCTGGGAGTCATGAGGGGCAGCTGGGTGGCTGAGAGCTCCCGGATGCCCTTGGCAGGGAGGGTTAGAGGTTGGCCACACTGCAGCACAGAGAAAGTACGGTCAGCACAGCAGAAGCGGTAGCGGGAAATGAGGGGCTGCTCTCTGGGCTAAGAAGGATTAGGACAGGGAGTGGATCCTCTCATCAGGGATGAGAATCTCTCTGAGCAAAGAATGCTCTCGTGTACCCCTGCACCCTGGGTACCCTGACACAGGATGGCTGGGCAAACCTCATGGAGTGGCTTTGGCTCAGGAAGGGTAGCCGCTGCGGAAAGTTGGTCCCCAGTAGAGGTGGAGTTTGACGGAATAGCCTGATCCCTCTGTAGGGTCTGGAGACTGGATGTGATCAGTTCTGTATCTTCAGCAGGCACCATCTGTCCAAAAGGAAAAAGGAACCCAAGACTGAAGACCCACAGCTAAAGGTGAGACCTTGGGGAGGGTGTAGACAATGTGGCACTTCCATAGACAAATGCCAGGATAGTCTGAGCATCTGAAAATGTAGACAAATGATGACTTGAGCTGTCCTTGACTTGAGGGTCTGGAAGGGCTAAGAGGTAGTGAGGGGGAGCTACACACAGGGAGTGGGAAAAGGGGTGGGGGCATCTACCATATGCCAGACCCTTTACAAACACCATCCCATCTAATCCTCCAGTAATTCTCTGGCGTAATTTACTTATGTCAACTTTACAGATGACAAAACTAAGACTAAGAGATGTTCACCAACTTGTCCAAGGCCACAATTCACAGTGGAATCTGAACTTGGCTCCACATGACTTGAGTCCCACGATCTTTTCATGTTCCCTGCTACCTCTCCCTCTCAGCCTCCTACAGTGATGGGACATTTATGAACTTGTAAAATGCTTTCTCACACATTATCTTACTTGATTTTCACAGACATGTGTGAGGCAGGTATAAGTTCTGTTCTATGGATGAACAATTGGTCTTCAGGTAAAGCACAACTTGTCTAAGGTCAAATATAGCTGGTAAGTATTTGGGAACTGGGACCTAAATACATATTTGATGAGTAACTTTGCCACAATATCTTATCCGGACACTGGAAAACATACTCCAGCCCTGTCATAAACCCAGGAGAATTTGAAGATGTCTCTCCCTACTTACAGCCTGGTTTCATGATCACTAGAAACGGATTTAACTAAACCCCTTTCTGTTCTCAGGATGGCTCAGGGGACTGAGCTGGGAAAAAAAAAAAAAAAAAAAGCCTCAGAAGGGAAATGGAGGCCCAGAAAGCTTTGGTGAGCAGCTCGAGATTACACGGGACATGGAGACCAGAATTCATGTTTCCTCAAATAGTTCATTTCCAGAGGGCTTTTAGGCTATTCTATCATCTGCCCTCTGTCTGCCTCAGGGGCTCTCCCCTCCATCCCCCATTTGGACCATGAACTGATGCCAATGGCACCAAGGAAGCATCAACTGATACTGGGCAGAAGGTCAGGGCAGTGGCCCCTGGGAGTCTTCATGGCTCCTCTGGCAGAAAATACCTGGAGGCATCAGCTCATGGACCTGGAGCATATCAGCAAGGGTACAGGTAGGAACAGGGATACACCGTACCAGATCATCACCCTGGCACTACTCATGAGAAACTTTCCCAGCCATTCTACTTGGTTGACTTGGCCAGGAAGGAGTTAACACACAACATGTGAGGAGTACACTGAGTAGGGAGGTATGTTCTGGGGTGAACTGTGGGTATCTGGGTCCATTTAATGCACCAAGTCTTCAAATAGTGGCAGCCATCACAGACTCTCCTGTCTGCTTGTGCCTGCACATGGGGATCTTTCACTTGGTGGCTTCTCCCCAGCAAACATTTTTAGCCCATCTTGGTTTCTCCTCACTGCCCTCTCTACCGTGGGAAATGCAACCACATTGTCCAAGTCAGACCTAATTAGACCAGCAAATCGGTGGCACTCAAGTCATCACAGCACACTCCAAGCACAAGAGGAAATGCTGTGTAGGTTATCCTGTGAGCTGTTTGTTGTGTCTGTTTGTATTTCCTTGGATTATCCATTCTCTGCTCCCTGCCTTCCATCACCTCACTAATGGAGAGGCAGGTTGCAGTCCCCCACAGGCCAGCATTCATCTTCCCAGTCTGACCCTCTCGGAGGCTATTACGCTGCTGTTGCAAGATTGACGAGGGGAGAAAAATGAAAACAGTGCACAAGGAGCAATGGAGGGCAAATGGGACTCTTTTAGAACTGGATCCATTGATACGTCAGGCCAAGGAGAAATGACCACAAGCTCTGAAAAATGGAGAGCTCCCTCAGACAGCAAAGCCAGCGGAGTGGGCTTCCCCACTGGGCTGCCCACAGGAAGCGGCCAGGCTGGTGGGGGAAGGAGAGTGTTTCTCTGCAGAAGACTGGGCAGCCTAGGTCCCACAAAATGAGGTGAGGGTTACTGAGGTCATTGCTGCCCCTGCTTCAGTTAAAAACTTAGAAATCCTCCCCAACCATCTCTGTTCCTCTCCCCGCAAAGCATTGCGGAAGAAAACACGGAAGCCGCCAGCCCTATTATGCATTCATGATTCCAGCTTCACCCAATCCTCTCTGCGGCAATCCCTTTATTCCTCCCCTGCAGCTGCCCCGGCACCTCTGCACAGTCCTTTTCTGGATCTGCCCCTCACCGTGTTCCCATCTGCACCCCGTCCTCAGAACAGATTGCCTTGCCTGACCTCCTGAGGCCGATGGAGATGGAGATCGTGATGTAACCCCCTTTGCCCTCCATCACTGTGCCTCCCACACCTCTGTGCAGCTCGTTCATTCTCTCCCTTCACTCTGACTTAAGGGAAGAGGAATTTTAAAACCAACCTCATCCCTTCCCACCTCCTCAGGAAACTCACTCCTTTGCTTACCCTCTCTCCACCTTTAAAAATAACAATAAAAACGCCCCTTTCACCTGTGATTCCTTCTAAGCACAGACCCTTCTTGCATAAGCCCCTGTGAGTTAATTTTCAATCCCACAGCTCTTCTCAATCCAACAGCACTTTTGCAGCTTTCAGCCTCGGGGAGCTCTTGATGGGATCATCTGCCATGCTACCAAATTCCTTCTTGGAACTCCCTCCCCATCTTCTGTGCCTGCCTTGTGCCCATTCTCCTTCTGGGGTCAGTTCTCTGCCATTCGGCAGGCCCATCTTCCACTCCCCATTATGGTCCCTCTTTACAGCCTCATCTGGTCTCTCATTACACTCTGCAGTAGCCTGATGGTCAGCTCTTTAATCAAATCCCATTCAGTTCCCTGAAGTCACGAAGTTCCCCATGAGTCCCTAGAACAGTGTCCTAAATCAGACACGTCACCCTCTCTACCCCAATACTGGCCCCACTTCCTCACCAGTCCAGCCTCCCCAACAGTCCATTTTGTCTTCCCAGGTGAGATTCCATTCTCGTTAGGAAGATAATGCTTCAACTCTTCCTCTGAATTGTCCCTAACTTGGATCACAGATGGACATGAAAGAAAAAAAAGACAAAATTTTTAGAAAGAACTGCCCCTAACAACAGAGTGATCATGCATTCCTTGGGGGTCTGAAGGCACAATCCCACATGGCCCGCCGAAAGGCCAAAACTACTTTAAAGTCTCATTTTTCATTTTTATTTTTTCAGAGACAGGTTCTCCTTCTGTCACCCAGGCTGGTCTTGAACTCCTGGGCTCTAAGTGATCCTCCCACCTCCGCCTTCCAAAGTACTGGGATTACAGGTGTGAGCACCCCCATAGCCAGCCTCTAATTGCTCTGGAGGTGAGTCCACATCATTAGTAGTTCCTTGAGGGCAAGGCCCACAGTTTTACCCTTTTTATCTGTCCCTCCTACTTATGGCCTTAATTGGCCAAAACCATGGGTTCCCCCTAAGGCCACAGGGTACTCTCTGTGAAACGCTACCCTGGAGACTCCACTTATCTCCAATGTGTCCCTGGAGGCTGGGGTTGCCTCTCTTGTCATCTCACTCTTCGAAAGGACAGTGGGAGTTGCTCAAGCAAGCCCATCTCCTGGGCGCTGTGCCCAGGACAGAGACTAGTCCAACTTGTGGTTCCTTTCCAATCACTTAATCACATTTGGCTCTTCACACCTGAGGTTGAGGACTTCCAACAGCTCCACAAATCCTCTGCAATTAAACCTCCTGAGACCCCCGCTGAGTGAAAATAACTCACTGCTTCCACAAGCAAAAACACCCCAGTAGACTTTTTAGCTTAGCATGGACACTTTCGGAACCCAACCAATTGTTTCTGCAGACTGCATCGGCACAGTCTGACCCAGCACCTGCTGGGAGGGCGGTGGTACGGGAAGAAGCAGGAGTTGGAAGGGTTGCTTTGCATTTTGATAAAATGAGCAAACTGCAAATTAGATGCAAAATACTATGAAAAGATGGCATATATTAATTTGAAACCAAAAGCTCTCGGCATTTTAGGCAATAAAATGCCAGCCCTGTATGTGATCATATTTACTGCCCCAATTTTCCTTTCCTGATATTCTAAGTAAAACGGAAAGTGTACGCTATTGAGAGGGACATATTCCTCTCCTGTGAATGTCTAGGCATAGGAATAAGTTGGTCATGATGCTAGTTATGTAAATATAAATGTCATCTCATCCACATCCTTGCTGGCACACATTTATTGAGCACCTACTATGTGTAAAACACCATGCTAGGTGTTAAGCAAACAGCATAAAGTACCCTCATTCAGTTGAGCTCGTACAATAAACATCTGTTAGGTGCTTATTGCTAAACATTAAGTGCCACTTGCTAGTCATGTGATCCTGGGCCAGTTAGCTTTCTCACTTGCAAAACGAGGTAATGCCAATGTCCTTCAGTGAGTGGATGGTTAAATAATTGTGGCATATCCCTATCATGGAATACTACCGATATAGGCAACTACTCGATGAACCTCAAGGAAATTATGCTGAATATAAAAAAAGCCGCTGGGTGCGGTGGCTCAAGCCTGTAATCCCAGCACTTTGGGAGGCTGAGGCAGATGGATCACTTTAGGTCAGGAGTTTGAGACCAGCCTGGTCAACATGGTGAAACCCAGTCTCTACTAAAAATACAAAAAATTAGCCAGGCGTGGTGGCCTGCACCTATAATCCCAGCTACTTGGGAGGCTGAGGCATGAGAATTGCTTGAACCTGGGAGGCACAGGTTGCAGTGAGCCGAGATCGTGCCACTGCACTCCAGCCTGGACGCCAGAGTAAAACTCTGTCTCCAAAAAAAAAAAAAAAAGCCAACAAAAAATTACAGACTCAGTGTTCCCATTTATATAACAACTGCAAAACAACATAATTATAGAGATGAAGAATAGCTGAGTGGCTGACAGAGTGCGAGATGCGGTAGCATGGCTATACAGGGGCAGCACAAGGGAGTCCTGTGATGGTGCAGTTACGTAGCTTGATTGTGGTGGATTTACACAAAACCAGGCACACACAAAGGAGTGCATGTATAACTGGTGAAATTCAGACAAACTCTATGGGTTATACCAATGTCAATTTCCTTGTTTTGACACTACACTGTAATTAGGCACGATGTTGGTGCTGGGGGATGCTGGATGAAGGGTACTGTGGACTTCCCTGCACATTTCTTTGTATCTCCAGTTAATCTATTCTTTTTTTAAAAAAAATTAAAAAACAATTTAAAAATAGGGTGCAAAACATACAACATATGGTTATTCTGAGGATTCAATGAGTTAATATAAAGCACTTAAATAGCATCTAGTACATAGTAAACCTTCAATATATGTTGTGATTTTATTACTACTACATGCGGGACACTGGGAGTTGCCCATATAAATAGCTCACAATCTCTGTTTTTGAGGAGTTGCTAATCCAGTAGAAGAGAAAGACCCAGCAAAGAGAGACTTTTAATAGAATGTGCTGAATGTGCTCCGTTCATGGGAGGAGTTCTCAGGGCTTTAGGGAGGGTTTCCTGGAAAAGATGCCACTAGAGCTGAGTAGTGAAGTCTGGTAAGAGCCAGCCAGGAGAGGAGACTATGAAGGGCACCCAGGCAGAAGGAACAGTCTGAGAAAAGCTCAGAGGTGTGAAGCTGCGTGAGATTGCTGAGCAACTGGGGACCACTGGTTTAACTTGGGCATCTGGGAGGCAGTGAGGGGTGGAGGAAGAGGCTGGCAAAGTAGGCAGAAGCCATGCCAGGGAGGGTGTGCATGTCTCAAGAGCTTGCATGTTATCCTCCTGGAGTCTGTGGTGAGGAGCCACTGTCTTCTCTCAGCTTTGACCATCCTCGTTCCTCACTCTATGGACTCTCTGGGCACTCTTGTTCCAGAGTACTCCATTCCTGGCATAGAATGAATCCCCATAGACCTGTGAAGATCTGAGAAAAGCAAGAGGCCAGTGCTGGCCCCACCAAGCCAACTTGGTCTGCTCCAAACCATACTGCACATGACATTCCAGACCCACCTTTTTCCCAGCCCCTGTGGGTGGTGGTGGTTGTTTATGGTGCCACTTCTTCTTCCACTACTGTGGATAATTTGAACTTGCAGCAATCTCTTTTCTATAAAGCACGGATATGCAGCAGTAGAGAGAGCATGGAAGGGCTGGGTGCGGTGACTCATGCCTGTAATCCCAGCACTTTGGGAGACTGAGGCGGGCAGATCATTTGAGGTCAGGAGTTCGAGACCAGCCTGGCCAACATGGTGAAACCCGATCTCTACTAAAAATACAAATATTAGCCGGGTGTGGTGGTGCGTGCCTGTGAACCCAGCTAATTGTGAGGCTGAGCTAGGAGAATCGCTTGAACCCGGGAGGTGGAGGTTGCAGTGAGCCAAGATCACGCCATTGCACTCCAGCCTGGGTGACAGAGCGAGACTCTGTCTCAAAAAAGAGCAAGGAAGTGGGGCCTGAGTACCAGGCTCAAGTCCAGCTCTTCACTGATCAGCTGTGTGACTGTGGGCAACCACCACTCCTCTCTGGGCTGCGGTTTGCTTCACTGCGAAACAGGTGATCATAATACACACCCCAGCTTCCTCATGGGTGTAGCTCTAGGGAAAAAGAAAAAATCAAACACCATAATATATGTGAAAGAGTTTTGTAGGTTGTAAATAGTTTTTCTTCTTGTTTTTGAGACAGGGTCTCACTCTGTTGCACAGGCTGGAGTGCAGTGGTGCTACCCTAGCTCACTGCAGCCTTGACCTCCAGGGCTCAAGCGCACCTCCTGCCTCAGTCTCCCAAGTAGCTGGAACTACAGGCACTGGCCACCACACCTGGCTACTTTTTAAATCTTTTGTAGAGATGGGGGTCTCACTATGTTGCCCACGCTGGTCTTGAACTCCTGGCCTCAAGTGATCCTCCCACCTCAGCCTCCTCAGAGTTCTGGGATTATAGGCATGAGCCACTGCACCTGACTGTAAATAGTTTTTCACATGTGAAAGATTAATGCTATTGTTCCTGAAAAATCTATTGGTGAGGAGGAGCCTACATTGGAAACTCAAAGTGAATGACTTTTGAATCTTTGGTTGGGGAAGGACGGGGAAGGGAAGGGAGCAGGAGCATGGTCTTCTGGTCTACCGATGCCACACACAAGGAATAGCTTTCCTTTTGGACTTTTTCATGGATCCTTTTTGTATTTAAAGACTTCTCATGGATGAATTCATTCTCCCAAGATTTTCTGGAAAAGCCAAATCTGTGCCAGGCACCAATGATAACAATAATACAATGGATAGGGTCTCTACCCTCATAAGGTCACAGCCTAGTGGCAGAGATGGACATTTCTCTAATAAGCACCTAACTGTATAATTAGATATAATTATGTGTGTTATGAAGAAAGCTTACAGGACATTGTGTTTAACTGGGGCCTGGTAAAATTCTGAAGGCACAGGGATGCTTTTCTAAGGAAGGGCTACTTGAGCTGAGATCTGCAGGATAACTAGTATTTAGGGAGCAGAAGTAAGGGATGGGAAGAGTGATTAAGGGCCAGGAAACAGCACATGCGAAGGCCATGAGGCCAAAAGGAGCTCAGCAGTCAAAGAGCTGAAAAAGGCCAGGGTGCAGAGTGCAGAGCGTGAGGGAGGGGAGTGCGGATGCCGCAGTGCAGGCACAGGTCAGATACCACAAGGGACCATCCCACTGGTCATCCTAAAGAGCACGGGAATCACTTAAGAGTTTTGAGAATACAACAGAATGTGACTAGGTCAGATTTGTGTCCTTAAAAGGTCATTCCAGCAGCAATTCAGAGACCCAATTACTAAAGCCAGGGAACATTTTTTAGTTCTCAGAAGCATTTCCACTCTATTTTTTTTTTTTTTTGACACTTTCTTTTCCCTTGGCTTCTCTGACAATTGGGGATTCAAGAGTGGATACAACCATACCAATGAGAAGATGATTCCACAGCCTGGAGAAGAGGCAAAGTCAGTCTGAACTAGTGTGGAGGCTGTGGAGATGGGGAGGAGTGGAGTGGATGGGCCCAGGTGCTTTTTAGGAGGTAGACAGAGCCTGGTGATGGGCTGGATGTAAGCGGTGGAGAAAATGGAAAAGATGACAGTGACTCCCAGTTGATGGCGTGCAGAACTGAGGTTTGAGGTTATGCCATTCACAAAACAGGCAGCACCGGAGGAGGATCAGGCAGCGGGTGAGAAGGCAGTGGGAGATGCAGCAGGAGAATCACGACTCTGGCTTTCAGTATGTTAAGTCTGAGGTTTCTTGAGACATCCAACTGAGTCAACTAGGCAGGTGAATATAAGGATATGGGGCTCAGAAGAAAAGACACCGACTAGGAAGCTGGGTGTCATCTGCATGTGGATGACAACGGAAGCCATTCGTGTGGCTGAGATGGCCCAGGGACAGAGTATCCAATCAGAAGAGAACACCTTGAGCCAGACCATAAGGAACACCAACATTTAAAGATCAAGACGGGAAGGATGAGTCAGCAAAGACGACTCAGGAGTACCAGAGAAGCCAAGAATGTGAGGTCAGAGAAGCCAAGGGAAAAGAAAGTGTCAAAAAAAAAAAAAAAAATAGAGTGGAAAATGCTTCTGAGAAGTAAAAAATGTTCCCTGGCTTTAGCAATCTGGAGAGCTGCTTCAGCAGAGTGACGGGGGAGGAAGCCAGACTGAAGCAGGGCTGGGGAAGGAGTGGGTGGCGCAGAGATGGAGAATGCTGCTGCAGCCAACCCTTTCAGACATTTGGCTTGTACAGAGAAGAGAGACAGTGTGGTGGCAGCAAGTGGAGTCGGGCTTCAGGAAGGTTTTTGTTGTTGTTTTGCTTGTTGAAGGCATGAGAAACTTGAGCATGGTGAGAAGGCTGTTTCTGAGAAGGCAGAGGAGAGGATCTAGAACATGGGTGGTGGAAGAACTGGCCTGTGATGGTCATGCTGTGGCCTCTGCAGACACAGGAGGGAAGGAGGAGAGGACTGGCCCAGAGGCAGGTAGTTTGTGGGTTTGGTGGGGACAAGTTGGGGAGTTTTGCCTGGTGACTTCTCTCTCTCTGTGAAGTGGGAGGTGAGGTCCTCAGCTAAGCATGAGGGTGGAGGCGGAGGTTCAGGAAGGAAGGTGTGAAATAGTCATTGTGGAGAGTGAGGGGAGAGAGAACCAGAGGAACGTGGTAGGGAACACCAGGCACTTTTGAAGAGCAAGTTGGGTTGGTGATGGTGGGTTTGTAGAAGTAGCAATCTGTTTCGTGTGTGTGTGTGTGTGTGTGTGTGTGTGTAGGTAGAAAGAAGCAGAGAGAGCAATTAATCCAGAACTGGGACTTGGTCAAACTGGGACAATAAAAAGACAGAGGCGGCCGGGCGCGGTGGCTCAAGCCTGTAATCCCAGCACTTTGGGAGGCCGAGACGGGCAGATCACAAGGTCAGGAGATCGAGACCATCCTGGCTAACACGGTGAAACCCCGTCTCTACTAAAAACTACAAAAAACACTAGCCGGGCGAGGTGGCGGCGCCTGTAGTCCCAGCTACCCGGGAGGCTGAGGCAGGAGAATGGCGTGAACCCGGGAGGCGGAGCTTGCAGTGAGCTGAGATCCGGCCACAGCACTCCAGCCTGGGCGACAGAGCAAAAAAAAAAAAAAAAAAAAAAAGAGGCTCAAGAGAGTTCAAGATATTGGCAGGAGGATTCTTAAAAATAATGGACCATGGACTCTACCTGGACTCAGAGAAGGGAAGGCAGAGGAAGGTAATGGATGGTAAAAAGAAAAAAAGCAGAGGTGCCAATGGAGCAAAGGTCCTAAGGAGGTTAAAGAGTGGGGGTGTCATACAACCCTCCCACTGCTAAATTTGACTGACTAAAAAAAAAAAGTGGTGTGAGAGTCCTTGGACAAGCAAGCTGGGAGACCAAAAGGTGTAGAAGATGGTGGCCAGAAAGCTGGGTACTCTACTAGGTAATTTTCAGGGGATGGCAAGATACAGAGTATGAACTTGCAAGTGAGTGGCTGAGACACGTGAGCCCCTGAGGGTCTGGGTTAGAAGAAGCTGTCTGCGTCGTCACTAATCTCACCCAGGATGATGGACAGACACAGACTTGGAAAGGGAGAAGGTCTATGGGCACATGCCAGAGGCTTTCCTGAATGAAGAGGGTGGCTAGTGAGAATAAAGGTGAGTGGGGAGGATGTTGCCTTATTTTGTGAGGTTTGGAGAATAATAGTGTCTCAGAGACATTACATTCTCTTGCACATGAAGTAGGCCCTCCAGGGTGAAAGATCAGGAAAAACAGTGGAAGAAGGAGTCTTGAGGTAGTAGATATAGCACAAAGCCAGAAGTTAGGAACTTTCTCTTTAGCCCCAAGGGCACTAATATGCTCTGTGATCTCAAGTCCTTCCCCCTCCCCAATGCTTAAGTTTCTCATAGATAAAAATACACTGGGGCCGGGCGCGGTGGCTCAAGCCTGTAATCCCAGCACTTTGGGAGGCCGAGACGGGCGGATCACGAGGTCAGGAGATCGAGACCATCCTGGCTAACACAGTGAAACCTCGTCTCTACTAAAAAATACAAAAAACTAGCCGGGCGAGGTGGTGGGCGCCTGTAGTCCCAGCTACTCGGGAGGCTGAGGCAGGAGAATGGCGTGAACCCGGGAGGCGGAGCTTGCAGTGAACTGAGATCCGGCCACTGCACTCCAGCCTGGGCGACAGAGCGAGACTCTGTCTCAAAAAAAAAAAAAAAAAATACATTGGGAGAACCAGCTAAGGTAGAGCTTTCCAAGTGGTGTTAGGGAGCAACAAATGGGTACAGGTGTGCTGAGATCATGACCCCCTTAGCCCTTGGGTCAGTTGGGGTCCCTGAGCCATTATCACTGTGTTTGTGTGCTATAACGTGAATGAGGACAGCAAGAAAGCAGTGGGAGAGACGCTCTCCAAGGCCCCAGCTATCTCTGACGTTCTGTTTGCACATCTCTGTCGCGCCGTCTTGGAGGAGGCTGCAGGGAGGCTGATAGAAGAACAGACAGACTCCTGCTGCAGGCAGAAGTCCATCTGCTGGCAGAGATAGAAGCCAAGTTTCCTAGCTCCCTCTTGTTCTCCTTCCCTCCCTCCCAGCACTAGTTGAGGGAGCTGTGATCTGCTCAGATGCCCAGGTGAGAGCAGGTGCACCTTGCTCCTCTTCCAGCTGATAGTTGGGTGGTCACTGGCCCCCTCAAGCCTCAGCAGCAGCTTGTGAAAGTGAAGGAGTGACCACCCACTGGTTCCATCAATCATCCACTTCATCCAGCGCTAAAAACAGACTCACCATTTCTGAGAAACCGGGCAGTGTATCTCACTGCACACCACCCAGACAGAGCCTTCACAATGCAGATCTTTCTCTTAGGGCCAGCCACTTCTCAGAAGTCCATGTAAGATCCACCTACATGGTTGACCGAGGGCCACCCCCTCTCTGCTACTAGCCTTCCTAGGGGCCCTCCCTCTCCCTCTGTCAGATCATACATGCTTAGAGAATGCACCAGCAACTTAAATTCACCCTAATCATAAAACACCGGGAAACACCCACTTGGCCCTGTACTTTGCACACAGATGTTCAATAAACATTTACTGAAGTAAATGAAGACTATTCGCAAATATTTAAAAAATGCCCTACCAAGTCTATCAGAATTATTTAAATTATCCATCACATTATTCCTGTTTATTTGGGTAGATAATTAAAAGATGACTTTTAAAATTCTTTAATATTTATTGGTACCTGCTGTGTGCCAAGCATTTTACAAGCATGAGCCGGTTTCATTTTCACAACACTGTGAACTGGGTGTGTTAAACCCATTTTATAGATAAGTGAAATGAGGCTCAAAGAGAGACTCAGACATGTCCAAGGTCATAGAGCTGGGAAGCAGAAGTCACAGGATTCTAATCTAGATGGATCCAACTTTCAAGAGGGTGCTCTTTTCAGCACATCAGGCTGCCTCCCACAAATGCACAACAGATCGCAGCATCAAGAGTGACCTAAAGGGACAGAGGCAGCAAAGTAGTATGTAGGAAGACTGTAGCCACACAGCAAATCTGAGGCTTCCCACTGCCTTGCCCTGGGGAAATCGTTTTGAGGTTGGCTAAGCTTTGCCAAAGAAAAGTGGAGAGGGGACTGGCCCCTGCTCCTCTAGGCCCCTGTGATTGCTAGGCTGGTTCTCCCCCTCCCTGCTTTCCCCCACTACCCATGTGATCTGGTATTTCATTTAGGGCTGCCCTGCTTGGTTGTCTGAGTGTGTGAGAGGCCTAGAAGCAGCAAGGATCTATCCTTGGATACTCCACTCCCACCTCTCTCCCCACAGGACCAAGCGACTCCTGGGCCCAGGTACCCCTTTGTTCTCAGGTCCCAGGAGACAGATAGGAGAGTGGTGGAAAACATGAGTGGTCTGACCTGCCACGTTTGAACATGCCTGTCACCTCCCATGCCTGCCAGAATCTGCGTGACAGGTGAGCAGCTGTGCACCACATCTGTCTGTCCATCTGTCTCCCTCTCAGGGGCCTGCAGAGAGCCAGTACTCCTCAGGGAGGGGAGGCCCTAGACCTGAAGCAGCTCCCTTACTTCGGATGTTACTCAGCAGGGACTAGGAAGGGTGGGGCAGGATAAGTGTGCCTCAAAACCCGACCCCCGCCCCGCCAACTGCCAAGTCCCCTTCACTGCCTCCCCTCCCCTCCCCTCCCCTCCTCACTACTCTCCTAGCTCTTCCTGCCAAGCTCTGCAAATTACCACACATGCCAATAAGTCATTAGAAACCAGAACGGCAAATGTGGGGTTGCCATGGAGACCAACACCAGGGAGCTGGCAGCCCTGGGGGCTGGCCGGTGGCTCAGGTGTGCTTCAGGGAGAGCTGGGAAGGTCAAAATGCCTGGCAGAGGGTATATGCACTACTGGGGCGCTGATTTTAGGCAAGGCTCTGCCTCTGCCTGCTTTTCCTCTCCCTTCCTTCCCACGGCCCTGGGTCCTGCCCACCTGCAGCTTGTTATGGGTGATAAATGCTGTACAGGCTTCACGAGGGCAGGTGCAGCCGGGGCCAGTGGGCTGGGTCCTCTCCCTTCCCAGAGCTGTGTCTCTACCCAGAGCAGGTGGCTGTGAGAAAGCCCACCTGGGGACCAGTTCCAGGACAAAGAACACAGACAGATCTGAGCAATCTGAGCTGGCTGCAGATGTTTGGAGAAAGCTGAGGCGCAGGGAGGGGCTGAGGTCAGGACTGGAACTCAGAGCTGCTCATCTTCCTGCGCCAGTGCTCACGTTGCCTCTGCCCAGTTCTTAGCACAGTGCTTGGGCCTTTATATGCACACGTTTGTTGAACATGTAAAAATATACACATACAATTGTTGTAACGGATGAGTTCATGAGAGAATTCATGTAAGCATCTGGGATTTCTGACAAAACAGGAGTGGACCGTGGGTTGCTGTCCCAGCTCATCCACTAACTCAGCGTGACCACACACAAAACCACTCCTTCCTGGGCCTCGATTTCATTGTCTGGAGAATAAGCAGGTTGCATTTCAGACACAGTGTATTTCCAGCCATGTTCCTTTGAGCCACCAAGTTATGAAGCAATCCCTCCAGGGTGGCTGGGAGGTCAGAAGGAGGCCAACTGGGTTCTGATCCACCACTTGGCTTTTGCCTTGTTTCCTGATGCTGCTGTGAGCAAAGGACCGCAAACTTAGTGGCTAAAAACAACACAGACATATTCTCTTACAGTTCTGGAGGCCAGAAGTCCAAAATGGGTCTCCCTGGCTTCAAGTTAGCTGTCGGTAGGGTTGTGTTTCTTTCTGGAGGCTGGAGGGGAGACTCTGTTTCCTGGACTATCCCAGCTTCTCACACAGGGATCTACAGGCTGCCCACAGGTCCTGGCCCATGGCCCCTTCCATCTTCAACACCAGCACTGGCAGGTCCAGCGTTTCACACATGGCATTACTCAGATGCTGACTTCTGCCTCCCTCTTCCACCTTTAAAGGACCCATGTGATTACACTGGACCCACCCAGATAATCCAGGATAATTTATTCTTAAATCAGATATCAGCAATCTTCTTTCTCCCTTGTCATGGAACATAACATATTCACAGGTTCTAGGGATTAGTACATGGACATCTTAGGGGGCCCATTATTCTGCCTACCACACATTGAAAAATGGATTAACTTCTATAAATGTTTGAAAGCCATAGAACCAGAGGGCTTCCTGTTGCCATCAGTTCTGAAGCACTAGGACCTAGGCTCTTCTCCTTTTCTTCATGGGGGATACGCAGAGGAGCTCTGGGTCTGCCCATCAGAGGTGAATGTTGGCAGGCTTAGGCTATTTTGTGGGCTGTGCAGAGATGGGTCTCTATGCCCACCAGCAAAGAGG
This sequence comes from Colobus angolensis palliatus, assembly GCF_000951035.1. Taxonomy (NCBI): domain Eukaryota; kingdom Metazoa; phylum Chordata; class Mammalia; order Primates; family Cercopithecidae; genus Colobus; species Colobus angolensis. Next base: position 1,435,627 of record NW_012117921.1, on the reverse strand, counting down.
TCTCTGGGGAGTAAAGAATGAGGACTGTTTCAGGGGATTGGCCCTGTCTCAGCTTCTTCACCTCCATTCCCTATATACCCCCAAATTCAGATGACCCTGCAGTTGTCTGCTCATTTTTATTTCCATGTGAGGTTACATGCAGCAGTGTGTGTGTGTGTGTGTGTGTGTACCCACCCACGCACACTTTACCTGTTGCAAAAGGTATGCCAATCTAACAGTAATAAAGGTGAGATAGCATCTTGTCTTTCCATACTTTGACCTTCAACGCTGTCCTCTTCCAAGATTCATGAATGGTCCCAGATTGTTTAGAACAAATTCTAGAAACAGCAGCTAAGCTCAGAAAGCATAGGGTCTTAGACCTTTCTGAGCTTAGGTACTGTTTCTGCTAGCAACTTTCCAGGCCCATAATGCTCAGCTCTCATCTCTGCAGGTGAGACAGGCTCTTTCTTGCCCCTGGGGGAGATGGTGGCCTCTCATTCTTCCATACAGCATAACCTCTGTTCTCATCTCCACAAGACACCCTCTGCCAACTGCTTGGGACCCAGTAGGAATCAATAACTCTTATGGGCAAGGCGCCCTGGGCAGTAATCACAGCCCCACAGTTTTATGATTGTATGCAAATTACTCACCTCTCTCAGCCTTATTTTCTTCCCTCAGTATAAACTGGCAGCTCATTCCCATTCCCATGTCTACCATATGTCCCAGGGGATCCCGGAAAAGAAATGTGATGAGGTAGGGGACGCTGTTCTCTAGAGGAGTGGCCCTGGGGAAATTGAGAAAAGGAACTAACATTTATTGAGCTTCTACTTTGTAGCAGGTACTTTACACAGATTAGCTCATTTAATGTGGTAGCTGAGAATCAGGGCTCCGGAGTCAGAGAGATTTGGGGGCTGAATTCTGGCTCTGCCACTTGCTGGCTGTGTATGGCCTCCAGGCTTTAGTGTCCTCAACTGCAAAATGGGGGAAAATAATACCTACTTCACAGCGTTATGTGGATGAAATGAGATAAATGCAGTGAAGCTTCAGGCACTTCATAAGCACTCAATAATGTTAGCTCTTATTATTATTAACAACCCTAGGAAGTGGATGTTATTAACTCAGATTTATAGATGAGGAAACTGAGGCTCAGAGCGGTTAAGTAAGATGTCCAAGGGAAGGTGGCTAGGGACCGTGAATTCTGACCCAATGCCAACTGATTCCACTTCCTCTGGATTGTAGCCATAAGGACAAAAGCCTCAGGCTCAGCCTCTGCGTCTTCCAGGGGGTTGTGCTGGGGTACCGCGGATGTGCCCCTCTTTCTCAGGTTCCGAGGACCTAGAGGAGGGGAGAAGTCTGTCTAGTAGTGGACTGCTTTGCCTATGGGTCTCTTGGCTCCTGCATTTTGCCTGGGGGCTGGAGGCAGGGAGGAGAGCATCTCCCCCCACCATGTCTTGGGTGGGTGAGGGCACTACCAATGGATCCTAGTCTGCTCCACTCTGGCGATCTCTCTCTATACTTCAGAGGTGAGCTCACACCCCCAAGATCCAGGGAGAGGACACACTCACCCCTCATGGGGGAGGAAGTTTGCTCATTTTGGTGCAATTTTATTTCCAGTTCACGATATCTGGAACGACCAGGAATGTCACAGGAGTAACCTACCCAACAGGGGCCCATCCAGGCAGTGAGAGGAAGGGAGAAGAGAAGCTGCTGGAGCCTGGGTAGATACATGGAGCCTAAGGGAATTCCAGAGAACATGGCTCCAGACACCAGTGAGCTAAGAGGCCAAGATTTCCAGCGTGCAGACCTGGGACAATGGCCGGAGCTGGAAATGGGACTCCCTGAAGCCAGAGGACTTCCAAGATCAGAGATCATCTGGTCTTGGGCAGGAGAGGGCAAGGACACTAGATAATGGATTTCCTTCTGGAAAGGGTGGCTTTCCATGTCTCTGGAGAGAGTACATGGGGCATCGGAAACCCAGGTGGGAAGCAGGGACTGCTCAGAGATAGAAGACCCTGCCCTTGCAAGCTGCCACGTGGGCTGCCTTACTCCCACTCAGTGCCCTCCCCTCCAGCGGCGCCACCCTTCTCTCCTCTCACCCTGCCAGCTCCAAGTTCTCTGTGCAAGAATCCTTCCCACTGCAGAGTCGAACCTACTCCATTTTCCAAGCCTAAATCAGCCGCGCCCCCCTGAGGAAGCGTTCCCTATATAACTCCCACACAAAGCTCACAGTTCTGATAACATTTATAGTCTAAATCACACAGTTTAGCACTCGGTTTTAAATACTGTCTGGTATTATTCCCTCATTATTTTGTGTGAGTATAAGTTCTGCCTCCCCAGCTGATCAGTAGGTTTCCTTACCAGTAAAGACTGTGTCCTGTGCTTTTTTATTTCCTTCCCAACCTCACACCCCACACTGCCTAGGACAGTGCTCAGAGAATCCTTGGTGGGGATGTACTGATTGGCTGAAACAGCTCCAATGGCTGCAGAGGGCAACCAGGCAGCACTTACTGACTAGCTGCTGAGGGAAACGCTGGAATGGATGGCTGACGATCAGGTTGTTAAAAAGTCAAATCATGCCGCTCCAGGCCCCAACCCTGCAAGAGCCCATCTTACTCCGAGGAAAAATGCCCCGCCTCACCAGCTCCAGAACTTTCCCAGAGCTAGCCTCCTTCTGACCCTCTGACTTTATCTCCTGCAACTCTGTGCTCACCACATTCCAGCCGTGCCATCCTCCACACTGCCTCCCACTCTCCAGGCATGGCCCTGCCTCCCTGCCCTTTCACCTGCTATCCCCTCTGCCCAGCTTGCCCCAACTGCGGTGCCCCCTCTCATCTCTCCTCAGATGTCACCTTCTCAGTGAGGTCTCTGCAGCCACCCTGCACAAGATAACAAACTCCCCCTCTCCCAACTGACCCTCCCATTTCCCTTCCCTGTTTTTTCTCTTTAGCATTTACCAGCCTCCAATATGCCATTTCCTTTATAAGCATCCCCAGACAATAAACTAAAAGCTCCTGAAGGGCAGAGGTCTGTCTGGTTGTTCACTGCTGTCTGCCCTAAGTGCCTGGCTACATGCTTCACAAATACTTGCTGAACGAAGAGACTCCAGCCCCACCCCATGTCTGAGATGGCTGAGGCCTGGCGGCACTCAGAGATGGGCAGCGGACAAGATGATTCTGCAGGTGCCCTCGCAATGTAGATTCCACCATTCAACCCCTGGGCCCAATTCTGGGCAGGCGCTTTCTCAAGTTTGAGGCCTGAAGCTGTCTGAGCCCCAGCAGAAGGCAGGGGAAGAAGAGTGGTGACAGCCAGGCAGGGTGAAGTGTCAGATTCTCTCTTTCTTCTTTCCTCCTACACAGCTTTTAAATGTCTTGCTTCCCACCAGCTGCCTCTCTGTGGTCATTCCCCCTTCTGGGCATCACCACCTTTGCCCTCCCAGGCCAAAGACAGACACTTTCACCAACCACATTTGAATGCTTATTTTGAGAACATTTTAGAGAGTGAAGTAACCTTTGCTGCTTTTCTTTTCACTTCCTCCTTTTTCCTTCCCCCTGAAAAGATGAGATAGGACGGACCCATTCTTCCTGGGGAACCCAGGCTTGTTGCCTAAAAATCACTGCCCTGCCCCCTTCTTCCGTATGTTTTTCCCTGAAGGACCTGCCTTGTGAGATGTTTGTAAATAGAGACAATTGTACCTGTTTTTCCTGAAACACGAGTCTGCCTTGTTAGAGATATCCCACCGACAGCACAAATCACAAGCCTTCCCCATCTCTCTCCACCTTATCTGGGGTCTGGGCCCCATTCTCACGTCTCCCAGCGAGCCACCTTTGCCTTGGTTCCCACCATGTGTCCATGGGCACTGACTCTTAAGGTCCAGCTTCTCTGAGGCTAGTGGCTCCATGTAGCCCCGAGGCACTTAGCTGAGACAGAAGAAAACAATGTTGGATCTTAAATATCACACCCTGCAGGAGCAGCAGGAAAAAAAAGGTCATAGAGACCCTCTCTGAAGATCCCAAAAAGGAGAAAGGCAGCCACTGGCTTGGACAGGGCTGGCTTAGGGAACTTCTTCCTGGAGGGAGGGAAGGAGGAGAATGGGCTGGATGACCCAGAGCACCCTCCAGGCCCAAGGAATACCAGATTCGGGGGTGGTGAAGAAGCAGGAGGAGTCCTAAAGTCAGAGAGAAGGGCTAACTCCCTCTCTTGGATCTTTCCTAGCTATACGTCCTTGAACAAGTCTGAGTCTGTTTCTTGGCTTTTAAGATTAGGGATAATGAGAGTTAACTACCTATCTAATAGGAGTATTTTTGAAAACTTAATGGGATAAGGCAGGTAAAGCAGTTGGCGCAGTGCCTGGCACATAGTAAATGCTCAATAAATGCTAGGTATCATAATTAGTGTTCTTACCCTGTGAGAGGTAGAAGCTGAGAAACAGTTATTGCCCCAGGAACCCTCTGCCTGCGCTTTATCTTGGATCTCACTTCGGGTCCATCAAATGCTGAGCAGCAGGGAAGGTGTGGGTGGAAGAAACACACAGAAAAAAACTGAATTCCAAACCAAACCTGGTTAAACTCACCTCCTAAAAGGCAGCCCCCTCAGACCAAGGCATCTCCCAGGTCCCTAGGAAGTGCCAGAAGGCAGAGTGCAAGGCCTAGCAGCCCTGGGTTTGGAGCAGAGTCTGCTTGATGAGGGTTTGGAATGTGCAGGAGACCAAGGTCATGAGACTAAACCCCAGCAGGGATGCACCAGGTCCCCTGCACCAAAACATGTGGGGATGTTCTGGGTGACCAGCCAGCCCCACTGGAAGCCCAGCTCCCAGCACTGGAGACAAAGAGGCTGAGGGAGACGTGTCAGTGGTGATGGTGACATCCACAAAGAGCAATCAACACATACACACCCTGGTATCTTTTCATACACAATGCCTGTGCCCCAAATACCCTCATCACCAGTGTCCCCAGACCCACCATCTCTGCCTGGTTGATTCCTTTTCAAGCCTTGGCCCAAATATCACAGCCTTTGGCAATCCTTTCCTAATCTGCAAACAGCAAACAGAGAGTCACTTTTTTTTTTTTTTTAAGACAGAGTCTTGCTCTGTTGCCCAGGCTGGAGTGTGATTTTTTTTTTAAGACAGAGTCTTGCTCTGTTGCCCAGGCTGGAGTGTGATTTTTTTTTTTTAAGACAGAGTCTTGCTCTGTTGCCCAGGCAGTGGTGTGATCTCGGCTCACTGCAACCTCTGCCACCTGGGTTCAAGTGATTCTCCCACCTCAGCCTCCCGAGTAGCTGGGATTACAGGCGTGTGCCACCACGCCCGGCTAATCTTTGTATTTTTAGCAGAGATGGGGTTTCACCATTTTGCCCAGGCTGGTCTTGAACTCTTGACCTCAAGTGATCCACCTGCCTCAGCCTCCCTAGGATTACAGGAGTGAACCGCCATGCCTGGCTGAGAGTCACCTTTTTATCTACTTATCCCTATAGTCTAACACTTGTTTCATTATTGTCTATGGGACTGACTCCTCCATCTAATAATAATAACAATAATAATATTACTTACATGGCACTTACTATATATACCACATACTGTTCTAAGCTCATTACATGTAACACCTCATGTAGTCCTCATGACAACTTTATGAAGTAGGTACTTTTATTATCCCATTTATAGATGAGGAAACTGAGACAAAGAGAGGTTACATGACTTGCTCAATGTCACCCAGCTAGAAGTGGTGAAGCCTGGATTTGAACTCCAGCAGTGTGTCTCTAGAATCTCTACTCTTACGGTGAACTCCTTGAAGGCAGGGAGATCTAATCTGTCTCTTTGTCCCCTGCACCTAGCACAGAGCCAAGCACACAGTAGGTACTTAGAAAAGATGGGTTGACTGAATAAGCAAATGCCTGATTGAGGCTAACTTGGTGAAATTTCAGCCTCTGAGCTGTAGGCCAGGGAGACCCAGGCCCCGCACCGGAAAGTAATAGATAAAGGCATCTTTCTGACTCGTCCTCTCTCAGCAATCTAATCACATGCTGCTGTCTGTCTTTTTTGCATATCTCTTGTCTTCTGTTTTGTTTTGTTGTCTTTTTTAGCTACTTCATTTTTGTCAAAAGTGTTTTTTGTTTCTCAGTTTATCTTCTGCCTTTGTCTTCCTTCTCTTCTGTTCCTTGGTCACTCTCCCCATTCCTGCCCCATTCCAGCCTCCAACCATTGTCCTTGCCCTTCCCTGGAGTCCTTGTGGGCTTGAAAGCTTCCAGTCCCCATCCTTTGTCTTGGAGCTTTTATAAAGAGTCCAAGCCATATAGATTAAGAACACAAGTGACACTTATTCATTAGACGGGCCGTAGACCAAGCTTCTATATCCTGACCCTGAATCAATTCTACCTGAATGCAGGTGGGGTGTGGGCTGAGGGACTGCCTGCCTACAACTTGTCACATACCTGTGTAGGATCACACAGTATCCTACACAGGGCAAACGTCATTGCCCTCCCTGTCTCCTCATTCAGGGTCCCAGTTCCTCTAGGAAGCCTTCCTTGATCACTTAAGAAAGCTTATTCACACAACCGTTCAGCAAATCCTTATGCATATTAATAGTCTAACTGGGAGATAAGGCCCCATGAAAAGGCAGGTTATAATGTAAGCGTTAGTATAAGTGTACAAGTTACCAGATGTCACAGATATCATAGGGCCAAATGAACTGCAGATATAAGTGATTTCAAAATGGAGATCTATATGACCTGGAGCAAGTGGTTTCTCTTCTCCAGGCCTCAATTTCCTTGGCTAGAAAACAGGGGATGGTAATGCAGACATCAGAAGGTTGTCAGCAGGACTGAGCAGAATAACTTTTGTAATGTTCCTCACATAGACTGGTGCATAGTAGGTATTCAATAATAAATTGATTCCTTCCCCTTTCTCTGTCTGAAGTACCAGCCTTCTACTCAGCCCTGGGCTGCCAGATAAATGGTGAGATGTGACCTGGTCCATCCTTTTGGGTCAGAAAAGTATCTTAAGGACACGATGACTTAAGCGGTACCTGGCACTTTAGAGGTCACTCAGTGTGATAATTCACTAGCATTGTTCATGTTCCTCACCTCTGCCCCCTCAAGCTGTGGATCTTTGAACGAGCCTGGCAGGAACAGAGCTAATCAGCCGGCAAGTCCAGATACAAGTGTAGTCTGCCTGAGATATAGAGGTTTGTTTACCGCTGTATCTTCAGCTTCTAAAATCATGCGAGGCACACGGTAGGCACTCAAGAAATAGTTGTTGAATGGGTAAAATTTTCAAAAAAGCAATGGAGTTTCCTTTTCCTTTCAAATAAACAACATAAGGGTATGGGGAGTAGGAGGGGCAGGTGAGTAAATGACAGGGTGCAAGGGACACCAGGGCCAGGCAAATGCAGCTGCCAGGCCCACCAGCCCAGGCTCCTCTGCAAAAGGGATGCAGCAAAGCCAACAGTGCGTGTGCTCCCACCAGCAGGATGAGCGGGAGTGCGTGCACGCCTGGCTTACGGTTTAAGCTGCAGTTTACAGGAGAAGCGGGGCAAAGGTGGAGACAGAGACTGGGAAGAAACGGAGATATCTGGGGAAGAATGAGGAGGGTAAGAGAAGAGGAAGAGCAGTGTGAGGGGGAAAAGGGACGTCAAGAGTGTTAGAGGAGGAAAGTGAAGAGCAAAGGAGAGGAGGATGAGGGGGAGGAGGAAGAGGGGAGGCACAGGAAAGAGGATTCGGAGTGGGGAAGAACTGTGTTGAATTAGAGAGGGAACCTGCTGTACTAGCCTGGGTGGAATCAGCAGATCTCTGAGTTCTTACTGCCACTCAGTGTCTCCCTGGGAGGAGACTGCATTAGGGAGAGGGTGTGGATTTGGGGGTGTTCCTAGGTGCCAGACCCTGGGCAGATCTCAATCTCCCAAGCACTGAGGACTTTAGTTCCATCCTTTGCAAATAATGAGGTTCCATCCCAGGTCCAGAGAGAGCCCTCCACAAGAAGGAGAAGTCTGAGTCAGCCCAGGGGAAGGAAGAAGGCCTAGGAGGCTCAGACCCCTAGCTCTGCCCTTCTGTTTCCATCGTTTCGCCACAACGGCACCCGGCCAGGAAAGTGGGTCAGGCCACCCACATGTGACTTTTTCTGGTAGCAACAGGGCCCAAAGGCAAGGGAACTCCAGTGCCTAGAACAGAGCCCATCCCCACTCTCCATGCCCAGTGCTCTTTTTTGGAGGGAGCTTTAAGAAGCAGTGGGCAATGGGAGGAGCTCCTGGCCTTCTTATTCAGGGACAAAATGCTGGGCCACAGCCCATGCTAGAGTGGCAGGAAAGGGGGGCATGGAGCCTGCTATCGGCCTGGGTGCATAGGGAGACCTAGATCTTCCCCTTTGATAGTGACCAAGCTGGCAGGAGGCTACCTCTACTGCCCTGACCTAGGGAGGCTGTTCTCCCCACCACCCTAGGTCCTGGGGTTCTCAAGCAGAGGGCCTGTCAGTACATCTCTGGTACATTCTCAGTACATCCCTGCTCAGTACAACTGAGCGCTGTGCCCAGCCCACCCCCTCCAACCCTGCCAGTCGCCCAATTAGAAGCTGCGTTGGCTCCAACAGATGGGAGCTGCGGCAGCCTGAGGAACAGAGCACAAAGCCCAGCTGACATTTTCCTTCCTGTTCGTTTGGGGTGGGGGAGGAAGGGTAGGGAGCACAGTACTACCCCCAGGGCCCCTCCCCAGGGTCCGGGTCTCCTGCACCTCTTTAGCTTCTCCGCTCGGCCCTAGATGGAGCTCAGTTCCCCCTCACCCCGCGGCTCCTCGCCGGTTGGGCAGCCAGAGCCTGCGCCACCCTTTGCCAGCAGGACAGACGGCCCACCTGTGGCTGGCCAGCGCATCCTGTCTCCTTGGTGCTGTGGTGGGCTCAGAACCACCCTTCCGTTTCCGCTTCCCCCTGCCCGAGTCCCCAGGCTGAGCCCCAGGCCGGCCCATCCCCCACCCCAAATGTCCCATCCCAGCCTGCGGTCGGACCCCAGCCGGCCGGCCCGGGAGGAGCCTAGCTCCTGGTTCCAGATACTTCAGGCAGACCCAAGGCCACCTTGTCCCTCCGCACAGACTCCCGAGCTCCAAGGTGGAGAAAGTCCCCAGGCTCTGGAGCGCTTCCAGCCTGCCAGTCCGCCCGTGTCACGCCCTCCCTAACCTCGCTGCCGCCTCTCGGCTCCTGGACATCTCCAGGGCCCCGCTCTACCCAGCAACAGTTTAGGGGAGGTTCTGGTCTCTCCGGGCGAAGGCCAAGGCGCCCCCTTCCTGGCCGCTTCTGGGCATTCTCCAGCCCTCCGTCCCTCTCCCCTTCGGCCGCCTCCCTCTCCCAAGTCGCCGGCTCCCCTGCAGGCGTCTCGGCGGAAGGCAGCGGCCGGCCCTCCCCCGGCCCCCACCCAGG
>NW_012117921.1:1349109-1425692 GCF_000951035.1 Colobus angolensis palliatus | reverse complement strand
CGCCCGGCACCCCCTCCACGCGCGCCCCTCCTCCTGGCTTCGCGCTCGCCCTCCTCACTCGCTTCTCCGCCGCTCTCCCAACCTCCCCAGCCCACTCCGGTCGCCTCCTCCCAGTCTGCATGCCACGCCAACCCCCTCCAGTCCCGCTGCCATTTTAACTCCTGAGTGGCCAGAGGCCCCCTCTACCTAACGCACACACGCCCGGGAGGAAGGAGTTGGGTGGGGCCAGACGCTAAAGCTTGAGCTGTCGTTGTGCCTAGAGACACAAGGCTTGGCTGAGAGAAGGGGCACAGCCCTTGGGTCCGGGAAGAGAAGGGTTGGCTTCTCTCATACTGCCTCGGACCCTCTTGCAAAGGCCAGGAGGACAAATGGGGAATTCAGCAGCTTTGTGAGGACAGGTGCAGCTCAGTCACAGCATTCACCTAAGATCACGTTTTTGCTTTGCATAGTGCTACCCTCCCGAAGTTAACAGAGGACTAATGAGTGTAGTGGGGTGGGTGAGAATTGTGTCACTGGGCCCAGGCACCTCTCACCCTAAAGAATGAAGTGGAAGACCCCTTTAGTTGTCATGCTTTTCCAGCATTGCATCCTGAGCCGGGCAGCTCTAGCATTCTGGAAGATTCCATCCTAGCTCTCAATGAAGGAGGTCAATTTCAGTCAGGAACCGGCAGGCCCAGTCAGGGGTTTGGCTTCAGGGTTCCCCACTCGGCCAGCTAGACATCATGAAGACTGGGCAAGGAAAGCAAGAAGGTGCCCAAGGTGAGTGCTAGGCTGCTGGCTGCTGCCTGGTGGCTTAGAAAAGCTGGGTGACTGCCACTAGTGGGGGCTTAGGACAGTGGAGCTCCTGCTGGGACAAAGGCCCAATGCCCAAAGCCCATGCCTTGGTGGAGCCTTCAGCCTGGACCACTCAGAAGAGACATCACAAACTCAGCTCCATGGCAGGCCACACCCTATTGATGGGTCTGAACCAGAGCCTGCAGAACCAACAACAGAAGAGTGGATGAGGTGGAGCCCAAGGTATGGAGTCCTGTGAGGAGTGGCTTCCCTGGGCTGCCTGCCATCATCCAGTGCTTGAACTTCTGGCCCTGTCTTTTCCAAGAGTACAGCCAGTGGTGACTGCCACACCTGGTGGCTTGAAGTTGGCTTGAAGGTCTGTGAGTTCTGTATGCACAGAGGGGATTCTCACCTTCATCTATTAAATGAACACATATTAAGTTCCCACTAAACCACCCCCATGTTCCCACTCTCCATCCCTGCTACGGAGCATAATGGCCTCAAGGAGCTCAGAGTGACAGGTTGGAACTATATGAAACCAATTTTAACATTTCAAGGCAATGGAAGTTCCATAGAAATACAAAAAGAAACCACCTTAATGGACTGGCGTTATTCACAAAAGGTTTAACAGAGGAGCTGAGTCTCCAGCTGAGCCTAGTTGGAGAGATAGGATTTGAACTGGAAGAGAATATGGGGACAAGCAAAAGCAGGAAAGCGGAGACAAGCAGAGTAGAATGGGTTATCTGGAGAGTAGGAGGCAAGGGAGGAAAATTATAGAGCTACTATTAGATACCAGCCTTTTCTCATCTCTCTCATCTTAGACTCTGAGCTGACTAATATCCCCATTCAACAGACCGGGGAATGGAGGCCCAGAGAATTTAAGGCAGTAGCCCAAAATCTGTAGGCAGAATGTGAGACCTCATTTTCACAGTGTGACAATGCCACATTGAGTATACAGGGTGGGAGCAGCTGATGAAGGGTCTGAATTGCCAGGCTCAGCAGTTTAGTTGTGGCCCTGTGCTCAAGTGATTTGGGATGAAAGAGGCAGGAAGATGGGAGACTATTGAGGTAGCTGTTGCAGGAATCTAGGAGGAGGGGAGCAGTGAGAATAGAGTAAATGCATGGGCCTTGGTAAAGAGGACCTGGCAGAACTGTGAGACTGATTGATTGAAAGGGGTCAAAACTTGACTCCAAGCTTTTAACCTGAGCACTTGAGTCCCTTGTCAAGTCACTGGAGCCACCTTTCCAGTCTAAGGGCCAATGTCAATGTAGACAGGCTGATGGTGAAAAGGAGGACATTTTAGCAGTCCTTTACCAACTGCATGACCAGAGAGAGCACTCATGCCAGCACCCCAGCTTCCCAATAACTATGCATACTCATATGTCTTATCTCCTAACTAGAGGGTAAGCTTCTGGAGCCTACGACTATCTTACACCTTAATAAGATAAGACCAGTCTTTTATAGTAGATGTCCAATAACTGATTATTGAAATAATAAATGGAATAAATGCAAGTAACATTCGCTAAGTGGTTGACCCTGAGTGGCAAAGCCTGTGAGATATACTAGGTGAGGCATAAGGGAATTTCATCAGCTGTGGGAAGAAAACAGGGGAAGCCTTCTCTTAAGCTGACTCCAAACATCTTAGAGCCCAATGAGATTGGAGAAAGAGTGTAGCTTTTAGAGCTGGAAAGATTTGGATTTGGAACTCTACTTGTCCATTTACTCTGTCTTGCTTCAGGAAGAGTATTGACCTTCTCTAGCTCTGATTCTTTCCTGGGTAACAATATTAATTCAAGTAATAGCAGTTAACATTTATTGAGCACCTACTACATGCAAGACAAGGTGCTAGCACATTTATGCATCATCTCATCAAAAATTTGACCAATACCAGGACTCTAGTGATAGGAGAAAAACAAGGTCCAGTGTTTACCTAACCAGTATGTAATAGAGCTAAGATGAGAACCCATGGTCCTCAAATGGCAGAGTTCAAACACCAAGCCAAGTCTCCCTAGCACTTCTTTAGGATGAGGATAGCAATAATGGAATAGATTCATACTTATAGGTTGCTGTGAGATGTAACGGGGACTATATGGTTGGCATGAGCATGGTAGCTGGCGCATGGTACATGGTCGACATTTTTCTCCCAACCCTGCTCCTATTGCTGCCATTCTGAGTCTCATACTTTCCTGGGAAAATCTGCCCAAATTCACAGTCCTTTGAATTACCCAGAGGATTTAATGGCCCTGTTATTGACCTTTCACCCTCCAAATTTAATTTCTGGGCTTGGCCATGCATAATTTCCCGCCAGGAAGCCTGGGACTCTGAGACATCGGAGTGTCTTGGGAGAAGGATGCAGGGATTACATGCCACTAGAAATGATCCTTAACTCAATTCCAGGTGGCTCTCTCATACAGGGGTCAGGACACGGAACTGGTGGGCATGCTATTTGTGTGGTGGGGGCTGTGAGGAGGGGATGGCTTCTACTGGCGCCTGGCAGATGAGCCGAATCAGAGAAGGGAGGCCTGGGATGTAGCATGGGTCACTGAGGGTCCCTCAGTGGACCCTCCACTGCTATGTGTTGTGTGCAGCCTCCACTCAGCCTCCTTGGGAGATGTGGGGTGGGGCCTGGGGAGTCAATGAGGACTGCTGTCCCACCAGTGACCCAACTAGGCAGAGAGTAAGGCACTAGAGCAGTGATCCTTGGAATCACCTGGAGAGTGTGGGCCAATGCAGGTGCTGAGGTCCTACCCCAGCATCAGATTCTGTAATTCTCAGAGTCTACATGTCAGATAAACCATCCAGGGGATTCTGATTCAGGTGGTTGGATGGACCTCACTGTGAGACAGACTGGCCTGGGGGTGCCCATTGCTCTCTGGCCCTCCCCTGCCCGAGCACACCATGTGCAGAGCCTTGTTCTCTGGGCTATTAGAGAACAAGTGAAGGCAGAGGCAGAGATGAAGGGAATGAAGCTCAAGCTTTAGGGCTTCTTGACTTGCAGGATGGTGGGGTGAGGGTGGGCTATGAGAGCTGGGAACTGCAGAGTGTTCTAGGTGAAGAGAAGCCAGTTTACGAACAGGAAGCATTTTTATGTAAGCATTTCTGGTAAATGGAATGAAGAAATGTCAGGAGAAAGGTACCCTGAATGTCCAAGGCTCATGCAAATTGTTGTCTTTTTTTCCTGGCTGTAAGTAAATATCACCATTGTACCTACTTTTGTATTTGGAATTTTGCGGGTTTTTTCTTAAGATGGCCCCACAAAACTGGAATCTTCCCCAACCCCTGCCCTCAGGTAGCTCCCAGGATCCACAGACACCCTTGCAACACAGAGGAACCACAAAGGCAGAGAGACACACATTGCTGATGGCAGAGCGGTGTGGAACTGCAGGGAGTCCTTAAATTTATCTTGGGTTATATTCCTGGAAAAGGCACTGCAGGTAAAAACTATGTAGGTTGAACCTGTTTTTGCCCAGAAACAATGTGATCATAAAAATTACATTCCTCACCAGCGTCCCAGTGCCCAACTTTTTATAGGCATAAGCACAAACACCACAGACACCATATTTAATCAACCGTAAATGATACACCTGTACTCCGTTTGTTTGTTTGTTTGTTTTGAGACGGAGTCTCACTCTGCCACCCAGGCTGGAGTGCAGTGGTGAGATCTTGGCTCACTGCAACCTTCGCCTCCCAGTTTCAAGCGATTCTCCTGCCTCAGCCTCTCAAATAGCTGGGACTACATGCACGCGCCACCACGCCCAGCTAATTTTTGCATTTTTAGTAGCGATGGGGTTTCACTGTGTTGGGCAGGCTGGCCTCAAACTCCTGATCCATCCGCCTCAGCCTCCCACAGTGCTAGGATTACAGGTATGAGCCACCACGCCTAGCCCTGTACTTCTTTTTCTTTTCTTTTTTTTCCCTGAGACAGAGTCTTGCTCTGTCACCCAGGCTGGAATGTGGTGGTGCAATCTTGACTCACTGCAACCTCCGCCTCCCGGGTTCAAGCAATTCTCCTGCCTCAGCCTCCCGAGTAGCTGGGATTATAGGCGCCTGCCACCATGTCCGACTAATTTTTGTATTTTTAGTAGAGATGGGGTTTCACCATGTTGACCAGCCTGGTCTTGACCTCGTGATCTGCCCACCTCAGCCTCCCAAAGTATACTTTGTATTTCTTAAATCGAATTTGAGTATCTAAAACAGTTAAACCGGGCAATGTGGTAACCAAATCCTATTCTGTTTAACATATTCAGAAGATTCCTGAAGGAAAAGCTAACTTAGGTAGAAGGGACCGTGGGAGGGACTGGAGTAACCCCTCTTCCCCCATTCAGAACCTGTGTGGGCAAAAAGGCAGGCCTCAGAAGTCTGAAGCTGGGGGACAAGGGTTTTGTGCGCCATGGCACATCTGAAAACAGACCAGCCAGCCAGCACCATTTGTGAGTATATCTGGCCTACTCCGAAGTGCATGACTTTTAAGTCAAAGGCTGCCACACATACATCAAAACCAGGGGACACTTGAGAGGGCTCTAAGAGCTGAAGTTGGAATGCCATTTGGAGTGCTCATCTAGAAAGGCTTTCTGGAGGAGGAAAATCTTGAGAAGATGCTTGACGATGGCAGGACAAAATAGGCTTTCTGAGACGTCACTCCCAGGGACCCTCAAGTGTCTCTTGAGTTGACTTTTGACCCACCTCACTGAGACCCATCATAGGCTGTCAAGAAGACTTCGTCCCCAAGTGCTCATCACCCACACCTCCCTTCTACTTTATTGATTTTCAGACTGCAGGTAGAGACCCATCAGTGGGTTGCAACAAGCACTCTTTTAAAAAATGAAAACAGACTGGGTGTGGTGACTCACGCCTGTAATCCCAGCGCTTTGGGAGGCCGAGGTGGGTGGATCACGAAGTCAGGAGATGGAAACCAGCCTGGCCAACATGGTGAAACGCCATCTCTACTAAAAATACAAAAATCAGCCAGTGTTGTGGCACCTGCCTGTAATCCCAGCTATTCAGGAGGCTGAGGCAGGAGAATCACTTGAACCCAGAAGGTGGAGGTTGCAATAAGTTGAGATTTCACCACTGCACTCCAGCCTGGGCAACAGAGCGAGACTTCACCTCGGAAAAAGAAAAAAAAAGAAAATAAATTTTTGTTGAAATGAAAATGAAACAGGACATATTTCATGAATACTTTTGTTTTTTTTTTTTCATGTAAACATATGTGTGTGTGCTGAGTCATGGTGTTCAATGTATATCTTTCCAGAAGTCACTATCAAGCCTTGGTTCTTTATTTCCAAAGCTTGCAAATAAAATATACACGGGGTATCCCACATGTTAAGAATAAAATATTTACCCAAATCCAGCCTTTTTATTTCTGTTGATTGTCTTCTTTTGTAATCAGATTCTACTCATTTCTGAACATTTCACTTCAGAAATGGTTCACAGGACAGAGAAACTGCGACTTCATGTATCCTAATCCTGTTCTTTTCTCTTTGTACTGTCTCTGACCTCTATATTTTCCTTCTTATTTTCTGTCAGAGAAGGAAGTCTTTGTGGTCTTATTTCCAATATCTGAATTAATTCCAACATAGATCTTAGAGCTCATGGGGATGTCCAAAGATCTTTCCTAAGGTCTTTCCCAGCAGCTACTGCATGGATCAATTTTATTTCTGTCTAAACTAGTGTTTCTGAAACTGTGTGTGCAGAAGAACCACTTGGGGAATTGATTAAAATGCAGATTCCTGGGTTTCACCCAGTAGGTCTCAAGTGGGACTCACGAACTGCATTTTTGACCATCTCCCCAAGGGATTCTGATGCAGGTGGTCCAAAGACCCCACCTGGAGGAACACTGTAAACCATGGAGAAAATTCAGCTTCTTCCAGAAAGCTTTCCGCCATTCACTCCTGATTCTGGTCACACCACTCCACTTCCCATCTGCAGGAATAGTCTTGATCTATGCCACTTTGTGTTTATTTGCAATCATTTGCATTTTGCCTGAAAAGTTACTTTCTCTGGGTATCCTGCCTCCCTATTAAATGATAAATTCCCCCAAAGAACTGTATCATTCATTGCTATTTCCCTAGAGTGCCCACTGGAGGGCCTTGCTCATGGCAGACTTCCCATAAACTCTCTCTGCCTGGGACGGAAGCCTCCCTCTACCCCCTGCCCCTACCAGCCCCTACCTGCTGGGTGGGGATCCCCATCCAGGAGTGCTCAGAGCAGGGGAAGTCAGTGTTATTCGCTGGATCAAATAGCATTGTTGATTGGGTGCTTTGGCTCTGACTTTGTCCCCTCCTCTCACCTCCTTAGGAAGAAGTGAGTCGGTAAAAACTACTGAGTCCAGATGACCCCCTGGGGACTGTAGCTTCATCAAGGGCTATTATATTCTTTCTTGTGTCCAGAAACACATCTAATAGTAGCAAAGGCAGAGGACTGAGCTGTAGGGCTAAAACTCGGTAAGGCAAGCTAGATGCCCCGGGGCACAAAATTTAAGGAGGCACTTGCTTTGAGGTACTGACCCTGTGCTTGCAGAACCTGAGGGTTGAGTGCCTCCTTAACTTTTGGCCTAGGCACATCTCCTGCCTCACCCTAGTCCCAGCCGCACTGGGCAGCCTAAGGCAAGCATCCTGAGGCCTGGATCCAGACAATGAACACAGAGAGAAGGTTGAGGGAGGTGTGGCCTGGAGACAGTCTTGTTCCTAGATGAAGTGGTTCTTCAGGCAGTGGACAGCTTGGCCCATTCTCCTGTCCGTAGGAGCTGGCCTGTATGATAAGCAGCTTGGGTAAAACTGACCCGAGTCCCTGAGTCTGTGCTGGGAGCGGTCGGTGTTGCCTCATTGGTCCTGATGAGGCTCACATTGCCTATTCCCCCAGCCAGGAAGAGGCCAGAACAAGCCTCAGGCCCATGTCCTCTGACACTGAGTCCACTGGTTTTGTTTTTGTTTTTTCCCTTCATTTTCCTTCCACAACTCTCCTGCCTTTCATGGAAAAGAGATCCCATATCCCTGAGAGCTGCTTGTTAAAGGGATTAAAAATCTTGATTGTCAAAAAGCTCATCCTTGTATTTTATTCTTACTCCTGCCACAAACCACATTCCTTCCTGTTTTACCCTCAGGGGACATGAAGAACAGCCCGTCACTGGTCACTGGCCTTGGTATGTCGTATGTCGGCACCTGGGGACCTTTTGGTTCGTGAAGTCTTTTCTGTCTTCTTTTTTTCAGGCACATTAACCCATCTCCTTTGCTGAAGATTGTCCTTTTTTTTTTTTTTTTTTCTAAAAGAAGAAAAATTAAAAGAGAAGAGGAAGAAAAACAGTAGGAGAAAGAAGAGAAAAAGAAACTCCCATCTCCCTGAGCTGAGGGAGACTGTCTGAAAGCAGGAGATGAGGAGGTGACCCCCAAAATGCTGGGCAGCCTCCATGCAGGCCAGGACCCTGGGCAGAATAGACAGCAGCTCTGCCATTGCTGAGCCTGTCCACATAAGTGGCTCTTGGACCAAATCCCTTCCCAGGCCCCAGATCCAAACCTCTGCCTTGGCAGGTCCCACCGTGAAGGGAAGATGGTAAAGTGGCCACTGGAGAGAGATGTCTCTTCCCACCTGGCTTACCTGGCTCATTTGGATGCCTCTGCCACGGAGGAGTGGGATTTTCAGACTCCAGATGAGAGAACAGAAAGCTGAAGACCGGGGTCAGGAACCCTCCCCTTTCCTTCTGGCAGCCCTGCCATCAGAGACGGTGTGGCATCCCCATACATTGAGTCGGGTGGCTGGAGTGAATGACTAATGTATGTCATTTTCAAGCTGCTCTCTCTGAACAGGAAAGTACATTCAGATCCAGGTTTTAATTGTGTGTGATTTTAGCTGAGATGGTGTTAATTTATTTCCTTTGCTACTTCAGCGCTTCTTCCTCTTTCATCATGTGAAATTATCTGGAATGTATCTTTTTTTTCTTAAGGACAAAGAGAAGAAGCTGATCTTGCTCCTTTTCCACTGATGAGGTTTAGAACATTTTAGGGGCTGCCAGATGCTATTTAGTGGGAGCTTCAGGATGGAGACCCTGTGGTCTCCTGCTGCCTGCTTCCTGCTCTCCTACTACCACATTTGGCGAAGGGAATGCTTCATGCTGCGGCACCCCTACTGCCCAGGTGAACCCCCTGACAAATCCCCAACACAGGGGAGTTTTCAGTCAGGTCTGGATCCAGGCAGTTTCCAAAGCAAGGGGAGCTTTCTTCCTAGTATGACCTTCGGAGAATAGCAGAACAACCTGACACTCACAAAAGACTTCTTGGAGGAAGGAGACAGCATTTCAAAGAGAGATGAGAAGAGAGGCATCCTAGGCCCCCGACTGGTGTTCCGAAGGTTGCACTTTCTGACTTTAGATGGGAGAGGGTCTGTCATTTGAGAAAGTGCGTAGGGCCAGGTTGATTATGATAACCCCCATAATACAATATTAATTTTTTTTTCTTTTCACTCAAACTTTATTTGTAATAAACAAAAATACTATACATACTTTTGGGAATTCTACTGCATTTTGCTCCAGAATTTGTCCTCAGTTGAGAGTTAGTTCTTTTCTATATCTCTGTGCTAGCTAAGACCATTTTATCAAGCCTGACTTACTCTAGTTTTTATTATAAAATGAAATTAAAATACTTTTTATTTTAATATTAATTTCAAGTATAGAATTATAGTATCATGTTGGATATGCTTTTTCAAACTCTACTTAAATCCCAAATTGGAGATTCAGCTCCCTCACCCCTCCCTGCTGGAGAATTGCTGAATGGCTGCCTTAATTTCTAGCGCAGGAAATCAAGAAAGCATTGGCCATGTTGGGCTGGGGCTATTAAAGCACCCTTTTGTCTCTTGTCCCAGTAGCTCTCCCTATTCTGTGAAATCAGCATCTTCTTTGGTTATTCTGGCACATAGTAGGAAATTCAATAAACAAATGTTGCATAAATGTTACCCTTTTAAGTTATTGTGCTGTGCCTGGCACAGGGCAGGCACCTGGCACCTGACAAGGTGCTCAGTATTAGCCATTGCTCCTAAGGCCCTGACACGCTGCCTCATCCGCATACCCTATAACCTGCCCTGTGTTAAGAAGCTCTAGCTGGTGGGATGCTAATTTTCCTAAGGTATCCTAGGACTTCAGAAGACCAAAGCCCTCAACATCCTCTTGACTGGCACAACTTATGATTCACCTCTAAATGTGACCACTTGTCCAGATATTGGCTTCTTTTGTTTTGGTCTGAGGCCTGTGCACATAGTAGGGCTTCAGCAAATGTTCGTTGAGGGAATGAGGGAATGAGCTGGTGTCCTCCACTTGGCAGCTCCTCCAATCACGTGAGGTAGAGCCTGAGGGAGGCTGGGGCTGGACCACAAAACTCCTTAGTGAACAATTAAGCCTCTTTGATTATGCTTTTTGTTCACAGGGCTCTGATTTACCAGTACACTATTATGGCTTGAGAATCATTCTGAGCAGTGTATTTTTCTAGCATGGTTAGAGATTTATTGGAGGCCAGTATCACTCTGCTGATTAAAATTTGTTTCTGAGTTCTCCGTAGGTTGCTTTGAATAGCTTTGGAGTTCAGATAGCTCTCCCTTCCAATTGCCTTTGGTCATGTCCCAGCTGTGTCAGCTGCAGTCTCAGTCTCTTTAGGGCGATCATTATCTGTTCTCCTCCCAGCCAGGCCCCAGCCAAGACTTAATGGATGCCTCTGACCCTGCAATAGAGACCCCCTGCCATGGTTTCCAGATGTTCCTAACTGTCCATTTACTCCCAGCTGCAGTTTCTTAAAAACTAAACATATACTTAACCATATGATCCAGGAATCACCTTCCTAAACATTTGCCCAAAGAAATGAAAACATGTACACACAAAAACCTGTACATGATGGTTCATAACAGTGTTTTTGTAATAGCCCCAAATTGGAAACAACCCAAATGTCATTCAATGGTTGAATGATTAGACAAATTGTGGTACATATTGCCACTGGATACTATTCAACAACAAAAAGGAATGAACTATTGATACGTGCAACAACTTGGATAGATCTCAAGGGCATTGTATTGAGTGAAAAAAAGGTAATTTCAAAGGTACTGCATGACTCCATTCATACGACATTCTCAAAATGACAAAATTACACAGATGGAGAACAGAGGAGTGGTTTCCGGGGCTTGGGGATGAAGGATATGGTGTGACTATAAAAGGAGAGCATGAGGGATCTTTGTGAATGGAACAGTTCCGTGTCTTGATTACAGCATGATTACACGAATCTTCACACGTGGTACAATTACATGGAACTAAACACACACACGTGCGCATGCGCACACACAGACACACACACACACACACACACACACAATTGAGTTCTTTAAAACCAGCAAAATCTGAATGAGATCTGTGGGTTGTATTGTAACTGTAACAGGTCCATGGCCCGATGTGCATGGCAAGTCAATATGCTGAGACACCAGGCTGCAGCTGAGAAAGAGGTTTAATCTTGGGGCCACCAAATGAGGAGATAGGAGAAAACCTCCCCAAGGAGTCCAGGGCTAGGGTTTTTAAGGGTTTTGGAGTGAGCCAAAGTGGGGAGATTGGTCAAAGAATACAGAGTGCGGCCGGGCGCGGTGGCTCAAGCCTGTAATCCCAGCACTTTGGGAGGCCGAGATGGGCGAATCACGAGGTCAGGAGATCGAGACCATCCTGGCTAACACGGTGAAACCCCGTCTCTACTAAAAAAATACAAAAAACTAGCCGGGCGAGGTGGTGGGCGCCTGTAGTCCCAGCTACTCGGGAGACTGAGGCAGGAGAATGGCATAAACCCGGGAGGTGGAGCTTGCAGTGAGCCGAGATCACGCCACTGCACTCCAGCCTAGGCGAGACTCTGTCTCAAAAAAAAAAAAAAAAAAAGAATACAGAGTGAAGTCAAGGGACAGGGAGATAAAGAAATTGTATTCTCGGGGTGAGTCTGTTCCTCGGTTGGGGTCTTCAAACTGACTAACACCAGCTGTTTCACTGGAATCTGGGATCTGAAAAAGCATCTTGAGCAATTCTTAAACAAAAGCTGAGTGAATCTAACATCAGAAATTCCATCTATAGGAACGATGGGGATGCAAATGGTCAGTATCCCGTGTTGCACGACTTTTGGTTACAATGAAGTGGATCAAAGTGCAGCCTGATTAATGTTTGATTATAACTCTATTTCTGTCCAGAATTCTTGTTAACCCTGTGAGGACAGATTCAGTTCAGATGTCCCTTTGCTGCTTTTGATATTTTAACCAATAAAATGAGTAAATTATATTTCTCAGTATAATTCGATATATTGTACTATAGTTATGTAAGATATTACTGGTGGGGAAAATTGTGTGAAGGGTACGTGGGACTGCTCTCTACTATTTTGCAATTTCCTATGAATCTATAATCGTTTCAAAATAAAATGTTTTTTTAAAAAGAAACTTCAGTTTTTATATTCCCACTGTGTGTCAGCCCCCAGTCTGCCTTTGATCGTGGCATGACGTCCGGGATGGTTTCAGAAGAGCCAGATTCTTCTGGCATTCTCAAATATTAAGAATATAGCTAAAATGCTTCACTTCTCCTAACCTACAATGAATCCATTTTCCCCAAGTGATCATAATCTCATTTGGGAGCCCTGTATGTTTCTGACTCCTGCCTCCTCTTGGGGTGTTGTATTCTAAGTGGATTATCTACCCTGTGAAGTAGAATTATAAACTTATTTTGCTTATTTGTTTATCCTAAGCCTAATCACCTTCACCTTCAAGTTTAAGGAGGATCCTGAATTCAATTACTATAGGAATTGCCTTCTGCTGCTGCTTTGTTTTTGGGCCAAGTCTGCATTCCTTGATCCCATGATGTGCTTCTGGTGATGCCAGACTTGGCCCTGCAGTTGGCAGGGAGTATATAATGCTCCCTGCCCTGAGCACTGAAAGAGCCATTCCAAGGCTTGATTCATTTAATCACCCTCATCCCCTCCCTACAACCCAGGAACAACCCAGGAGCTCAGAACTCTCACTTTTCTGCCCAAATGTCTGGAAGGGAAAGACATAGGCTTTTTCCTGTTCCATCACACTTTGGCCCCGTGCATCACCATCTATGCCCACCCCCATCTTTTGAATCCTTATCTTGTGGGGCTCCAGGAAGGTAGACAATCAGCTTTTCAGACAGACTAGACTTACCTGGGCAGAGCACCTCATTCTGTGGGGAGGACAGTGAGACCCCACAGTGATTTAGGGCAGAAACGGTCTGCAACCAAGCATGCAACTTCATGCTGTCTCTCTTGGAGTACAAGTTCCAGAAGTTTATTTCCAGTGGACAGTTCTGGTTTGTTAACTGGGAGAGTTTGGTGACAACAGGACGTGGGACTCTACCTGAGCTTTCCTGGCAAAAACTTAGAGTGCCTCACTCTCTACTTCCCATGGGGCCAATTCTTCAGGAGGGGTTGAGGGGTAGGAGAAGCTCAAGAAAAAGGAGATGTCCTTGGCCTTTTGGGAGCCGATTTGTCTTTCGATACTCTGGCATTTTGAAGCCCTGGGTTTATACTCTGAAGGATTACTCCTGCCAGGGGCAGGAAGACTGAGCTGCTGAGAGTGTGGACAGTTGGTGTGACACTGAGGAGTATTGTGGGCACACTAGAAACATCCCTTGATGGGTTAAACACACTCGCAGCACACACACACACTCTCTCACACTCACACTCACACTTACACTCACCTGACGGGCCTGGGCATGCTTCTCTCTGCCATCTAGCCTGGCGAGTGGCTGAGAACACAAAGGGTAAGGTCCATCTGACCTTGTCTGAGCCCTGACCCTGCCACTTCCTGGCCATGTGACTAGAAACATCCCTTGATGGGTTAAACACACTCGCAGCACACACACACACTCTCTCACACTCACACTCACACTCACACTCACACTCACCTGACGGGCCTGGGCATGCTTCTCTCTGCCATCTAGCCTGGCGAATGGCTGAGAACACAAAGGGTAAGGTCCATCTGACCTTGTCTGAGCCCTGACCCTGCCACTTCCTGGCCATGTGACTTTGGGAAAGTCTTGTAAACACTCTTTACTTCCATTTCTTTATCTTTAAATAGGCGTAATGAATAGCATGCATCTACCTGATAGGGTTGTCATGAGTATTAGAAGAGAATATATATAAAGTACCTAATCTGGTCCCTGGCACTTAGCGAGGCCTCGATAAATGTAAGTGATTTTGACAATGCTGATCATGATGATAGTGAGTACGAATGTTTTGAAATCATTCTGTATTTGCGTCCCTCATGTTTCAGCTTAGACACCACTTTTAGGAAACCCTGCCAGACTCCACAGGGATAGATCAAGAGCTCTTCTTTTGGATCCCCTACCACCCTATATTGTCTACCCTAACATTTTCACATTGCGCTGTTTTGCTAACTAGACTGAGTTGAGAGCTGCATCCTTGTTTATCTATTGCCAAGGTTTCGAACAATGCCTGATACATAGTACGTGCTCAAGAGATATGTGCTGAATGGGTAAAGAGATGAATGAGTGAATGAAAAGATGATATGTAAATGTGGGACTCAAGAATCCCTCTTCTGGCTGGGCATGGTGGCTCACACCTGTAATCCCAGCACTTTGGGAGGTTAAGGCAGGCGGAGACTAGCCTGGGCAATGTGGTGAAACCCCATCTCTACCAAAATACAAAAATCAGCCAGGCATGATGGTGCACACTTGTGGTCCCAGCTACTTGGGAGGCTGAGGTTGAGGATCGCTTGAGCCCAGGAGGTGAAGGTTGTATTGAGCCAACATCACACCACTGCACTCCAGCCTGGGCAACAGAGTGAAACTGTCTCAGAAACGAAAACCAAAACACCCTCTCCTGGCTGGGCATGGTTGCTCATGCCTGCAATCCTAGCACTTTGGAAGGCTGAGGCAGGAGGATCAATTGAAGCCAGGAGCTGAGACCAGCCTGGGCAACATAGTGAGACTCCATTTCTACACAACAACAGCAACAAAAAAGAGAAAACAAACCTCTTTATACTGGCACTAATCCTGCCTCTGGGCCTTGGCTCATGCATTTCTATCCGCGGGAATGTCTATCTGTGTCTCCCCATTTTTCTATAATATTTACATTCTTCAAGGCCCATGTGGAGTCCCTGCCTCCTCTCTGAAGCCTTCCCTGACTATTTCAACTCCCTGTGAACCTTGAGGGCCAGGACTTTACAGTGTTCTGCTCCATATCCCCAGAGTGCTTGTAAACCCAAGGGACTCCATACATGTTTCTAGGTTGAGAGTCAGAGCAGGCCAGCAGAGCCACAGGCAGGACCTCAGGGTGGGACCCACGGTGGTGCCTCTCCCCACCTCTTAGCTAGGTAACCTTGGGCAAGTTCCTTGCATTCTCTGATTCATTTTCTTTAACTGTCCTAAAAATAAAAAGTGCCTGGTTCAGAGGGGTGATGTGAGAAGGTAAGTGTGGAGCCCCTGACCCGCAGTCATGTTGGCTATTATCATTACCCTTCCTTCTGCCACAACCACTCCTGTACGCTACCTCCTGAATTCATTATGTTGCCAGGCACTTTCCAGCATCTTACCCTGATCCTTCTTCTTCTTTTTTTTTTTTTTACCAAGACAGAGTTTCACTCTGTCACTCAGGCTGGAGTGCAGTGGCACAATCTGGGCTCACTGCAACTTTCGCCTTTTGGGTTCAAACAATTCTCCTGCCTCAGCCTCCCGAGTGGCTGGGACTACAGGCGCACAGCACCACACCTGGCTAATTTTTGTATTTTTAGTAGAGAGTAGGATTCACCATGTTGGCCAGGCTGGTCTTGAACTCCTGAACTCAGGTAATCTACCTGCCTCGGTCTCCCAAAGTGCTGGGATTATAGGCGTGAGCCACCGTGCCTAGACACCCTGATCCTTATTCTAATCCTGTAAGCAAGGCATTGCTCGCCTTGTTTTACATAGGAAGAAACTAAGACTCAGACATGTTGGGTAACACTTTAAAAGTCACACAGCTAGGAAATGGCAGTGCCAAGAGTCAACGCCAGGTCCATCTGATAACAAATCCATACATGTTACAATATGATTCTGGGAAGAGTACAGTGGTCCAGCTCCTTCTCTGCAGTGTTGTTCTCTGATGTTGCAAGTCATTTAATCTTTCCCTATGTTCTTATAATGAGATGGTTCAGACAGGTGGTTTTTGATACCACTCTTGACCATTGCGTCATGATTTTCTACTCAACTGTGAACTCCTCAAGAGCAGAGACTAAATATCA
The DNA here is from genome assembly GCF_000951035.1 of Colobus angolensis palliatus. NCBI lineage: Eukaryota > Metazoa > Chordata > Mammalia > Primates > Cercopithecidae > Colobus > Colobus angolensis. The sequence goes on along the minus strand of NW_012117921.1, from coordinate 1,409,671 downwards.
GTCAAGGTTACCTCCCTAGCATCTATCATTCTCCTTATAAGGAGTGGACCCATATGTGGTTGTTGAATGGATATTAGACTAACAGAGGCTGTGGTAGATTGATAGGAGAGGGGTGGGGGACTTATTGCATGCAAACAAATTGACATTGAGGTGTAGGACACAAGTCTAGCAAGGGCTGGTTTTTCCCAGGCACTTTAGATTTTTACTTATTCCCTTATCCTGCAGGGCAGTTGCACTCACACCTCACCCTGGTCCAAGCTTAGGAGGTCTTAGAGGGGCAAGTTCCTGGCTGTATTAGACCAATGTTAGATAAGTGAGTGTATATTAGATAAGTGAGCCGCACTCTGGTCCATTTCTCTGGTTAAGTGTGAAGAGTTGTAATGAAGGGAGACAGGTGACACCAAGTGCAGTTGCCATTGGCAGAGGGATGCCCAGGCTGGGACAAGAGGAAAGAGAAGAGGGGGTTCTATCATCCATCTGTGTCTGAGATAAAGAAGGCAGAGAGGAGAGTTGCTTAGGCTGGCAGTGCTAAGGAGAGGATTTTCTGAATGGCTATAGGTGAGCTTGTGGTTTGGGTAGCTATGGAGAGAGAGTAGTCTTGACCTTGAGCTGTGGCGGGAGCTGGTTATCTGTGGTGGGCAAATAGGATTCAGCAACTGAGTGGCCATGGCCCACCCTGCTTTTCATGATTTGAAATAGCTGTCTCCTATTCTGTAGCCAGGAAACTCAGTCTTCTATACTCTACTCGAAGTGTTGCCTCCTCCATGATGCATTCCTGGAGGCCCTGGGAGAGACTGCCACTCTCCTCTGTGTTCCTCCAGCATGATTAATGGGAGGCTGTGCTTGACATTTCTCACTGCAGAGACCTTTTGGAGCTCTCAGCACCTGACCAAATACATCTTGTGTTCAAGGCCCACCATGGAAGTGAAATATAGAAGAGTGACTGTTGGAAATAGCCAGCTTCTCCCCAAGAGTCCATGGCGGTGTCAGCGGAAGTCCTTGGGGTCATTCCTAGCTCTTCCCTGGGTGGTTCCCTCACACTCCATACTCAGCACCCTCATGCCTGCCTGCTACCTTCTTCAGGGGCAATGCTGTTGTCCCCCTTTTCTTTCCAGAATCACTCAGTTCGCTCCCTGTGTATTTATTGATCACCGGCTTACTGTGGACTGGCCCACAAGTGATGAGAAAGGGGACACCAAAGCGCCCTGAGGTATCATGGTGTAGAAGACATTACTCATACACCATTCCCCACAAAGGAACAGCACCGTGCCATCAAGCACTGATCTGGCCATCAGGTGCTGACTGTGGTGTGGACCATGGGGGCTGTGGGTGAGCAGGGTGATGGTTGGGCTTTCCCATGAATGGGATGGAGCCCCAGAGTGACCATCACTACCTTCCTTCTGCCAGACATCATCATTGGCCCTTCTCCCCTTGGCACCAGGGAGAAGCTGGTGAGGTAGCCACATGGGCTCAAGAGCAGTTTCCAGGTATGCCTGGCTAGGAGGCAGCAAGGTTTGAACCTGTGCCCCTTTCTCTGGAGGGATCCTGGGAGCTTCCCACCTCGCGGTCCCATGCAGTTGGCTTTTGTTTCCCCACTAGCTTCCTTAAATGTGTCTCCCACCCTCTCAGGGCCCCAAGAGAATCACTTTAGAAGATATGTCACCAGAGGACCTCGGCTCTCCAGCCTTGGACACAGCAGACAGGCTGGGAGGGCCAAGGTAGAGGGGAGACATTGTTCCTCTGGCTACTTTATTTCTTTGGTTTGTGGCTGTTTGACAACAGCAGTAAAAACAGCTTATAAATTATGTGCCTGGCTGTAAACTGCAGCACCAGCCATGGTGCAGGGAGCAGAAGTGCTCCCCGCCCTCCAGCTCCCTGCACGCTCTTCAGACCTGTCAGGGCCTCATCCTCTCCAGCACCCCCAGGCGTCGGTCCTGAGACTCAGACACAGACAGGGGCAGGGGTGGGAGGGCCCATGCCTCCCCACTCCCAAGTGCTTTCTCTGATCACAGAAGGACCAGAGAGCTGCTGTAGGCTCCTCAGAGGCTCTTCAAACAGAGAGATGTTTATATCCTTTCAGGGCAATCCAAATTACAAGCAGGGAACTGGAGCCTAGGGAAAATAAACCAAGGGATACAAGGTAGGGATTTTTTGTAAAAGCTTGGTTTAAATCAACCTCCAGAGGACCTCAAATGAGGCCAGTGGGGAGGAGGAAGTGCCAGAAGAAGCTGGCAGGTCTGGCTCTCCAGAGTCCAGCATGACCCAATGCCCAGCTCCTTTCTGCCCCGGGCTCAGTTTCCCTCTATGTACAGTGGCCTCTTCTCTCCCAGCTTGTTCAGGAGGACAGTTAATCTAATGGAGAAGGAGCCCTGCAGAACTGAGGATGGAATCCTGGTGCAGCTTTGAGGCGCTGCCAGGGCAGGCCAGATCTTCTGGCAGCCATCGATTGCATTGGTGGCCACAGGAGGGGGCTGGCCTGAGGCCTATACGGAGGCTCTTGTTCTACCCCTTGGCAGAGACAGTCTGTCAGGTCTCCTGCCACTTCACCTTTCTGCTCCAGACCCCAGAGGTGCCTCGGACCCTGGGTCAGAGCCCATGGGGTCTAAGGCATCCATTCAATAGTGCTCCATACCAGACTATGCAAGAGACCTTGAGGCATAGGTACCAGCTAGAGCTTGCCCTTAGAGTTCAGTTCCTGAACACAGAACACAGCTGCTTTGACTCAGCACCCCCGGTTCTGTTTCCCTACTCATCCGTCCGCCCCCTGGCATGGCTGTATAAAGCTTCTACAGCTGGGTTATTACTCTGCATTTGTTTGTGTGTTTTCTTTGACGGTGTTAAGTCATTTTGCATGTGCATCCTGCCCACATGAGGACAGCTTGGAGAGCAGGAACTGAAACTGCTCCCTCTTATAGATCTGGGATGTGCTCTGGGAGCAGGCCTGGTCACAAGGATGCCAATAGACAGGGAGAGGACACCCGGGGCGTACAGGGAGAGGGCACCCAGGCTGTGTGTGTGTGTGTGTATGCATGCAAATAAATTGACATTGAGGGCTAGGGCACAAGTCTAGTGGGGGCTGTTTTTTTCCAGGCATTTTAGTTTTTTACTTATTCCCTTATCCTGCAGGGCAGCTGCACTCACATCTGACCCTAGTCCAGACTTAGGAGGTCTTAGAGAGGCAAGTTCCAGGCTGCATTAGACCAATGTTAGACCTGTTGCATATTAGATGAATGAGCTGCAAAGCAATGTACCATTTCTCTTTGATATAGATGACATTTCTCACCTACTGGAACCGTTTAGGTAGTACTTTGTCAAATCTAAGGAGCTGTGTGACTTTAGGCAAGTCACTTAACCTCTCTGAGTTCAGAACTTTTATCTTGGAATTTAGGAAAGGAATCCCTGTGAAATTGTTATGAGGATCAAATGAAGTAATAGATAAGAAACAGCTCTGAAAAGTCAAAGTGCTCTAGAATGACTAAGATTCTATACCAACTGTTAAGATTAGCAGAGATGGACCATGGTGAACACTAGCAGGAAGCTAAGAACTCCATAAGGCCTTACATAGGCTATGCTTTCTTTCACCACTTGTGCTGGCCTGCCCATTCTTCTCTAGTGCTTTTTCTCTGTGTAGTGTGTGTGTGTTTCATTTTACATGCGCGCACACACACACACACACACATAGTTGTCCAGATCCAGCTGTACCTACATAGATTCCCCCAAACACAGATATGTAAAATATATGCATAACTACACCTTTTCACACTGATAAAAAACACCCACGAACATGCACACACAGATAAACAAAGACTCCCCCAGTCACATTTAAGCCAGTGAGGGCAAGTACGTACGTGCAGTACACACACGCAGCCCCAGCAGTGGATGATTGATGGCTGACCACCACCCGCCCCTGCTGCCTGCGGCACCCAGGGACCCATATTTTCTACAGTGTGGGGTCCTGGAGCATGAGTGAAGGCTCTTGGGGCGACAGCCCCATTTATTACCACCCTCAGCCTGCACCTGGACCCAGGAGATGTTCAGGTGACTGAATGTCAATTTGCATGCATTTGAAGGAGTTTCTTGGGTCAAGAGTTTCCTTTGGGGCAGCAGGCTGACATCCTGGGGCACCCTTTGGCTAGCCTATTCCTAGTATAGCTGTCTGCAGTAGAGGGGCTACTTGGTGGGTAACTGCTCCTCCAAGGGAGGGTCCTGAGCTCCAGGAAATGTGTTTATGGACCTTTAGGAACAGCCTTCATCTCACTGGGTGAGTTTACAACATAAGAAGGAGTACCATATTAGCAGAATGAGAGTTAAAAGATTGTCCGCGGGCCGGGCGCGGTGGCTCAAGCCTGTGATCCCAGCACTTTGGGAGGCCGAGACGGGCGGATCACGAGGTCAGGAGATCGAGACCATTCTGGCTAATACGGTGAAACCCCGTCTCTACTAAAAATACAAAAAAACTAGCCGGGCGAGGTGGCGGGCGCCTGTAGTCCCAGCTACTCCGGAGGCTGAGGCAGGAGAATGGCGTAAACCCGGGAGGCGGAGCTTGCAGTGAGCTGAGATCCGGCCACTGCACTCCAGCTCAGGCGACAGAGCAAGACTCCTGCTGTCTCAAAAAAAAAAAAAAAAAAAAAGATTGTCTGCATTTCTGAACTTTGGTTTCAGTTCTGAAAATTCTTCTAAACCAACCTGTTCAGCTCCAGATGTTCAGGCCCACCTCTGTCCTCCCAGCCCCAAGCACATAGGCCATCAAGCACACAGGCCTGGGGCAGGTGTTCCAGCCACTCTGGGACTCCCCAGGAGCAGGGACCCAGCCCTCCTCCCACCATGGTGATGAGTACACAATTCAATTGTGGGGCAGGGGCATGATGACTCAACCTTGGCTTTAGACAAATTACAAACGGCAGAATACCTAGGGTTTCCATGAGGCTTGATCCCAAGATGAAGCAAACTTAAGAAAGTTCCACTTTGCTCTTGGATTTGGAATCAAAATTGGCTGCGGGGTACACAGGAGGGGACTGGGGTGTGACCGCCGTCTCCTTCCCTGACTCCTTGCCTCCTGCCACCTGACAGAGGCGGTATTGGCTGGGGTGTGGGCTGTGACTGCGGGGAGGTGTGTGGGTGAGTGGTAATGGTTCTCAGGATCTCTGCTCTGGTTCTACTGTGGCAGGAAGGGAAAGGCCTAACGCCAAAACGTTCCTCCCTGCTGTCCCCAGTGCAGTATTTTTCCACCTACTCCTCTGGCTTCAGTATCGATTTAAATAGAGAGAAGGCAGGTGGGGATAGAGGAGAGAGACCAAGGGAACTAGAGACAGACGACAGTGGAGAGGGGAAGAGGAAGAGGAAGGAGGACAGGGTGGGCGGGGAGAGAGGCGAGGCGAGTAGAAAAGAAAACGAGAGCTGAAAGAAGATAAGCAGAGGAAGTGGGGGCAAGAAAATGAAAAGGGAGAGAGATAAGAGGAGGAGGGTGGGGGAAGCTCAGCTTTGCGGGTGCTTGGCAGAGACTCCTCCTCCAGCCAACTGAGGAATCTGCCTTCCTAAAATCCATCTGGAGCCCAGCACACCCCAACCTGGGGAGAAGGAAGCAGGGCTGTACCTCGCCTGGTGGTATGGTCCTGGTGGTGAGCTCCTGGGCTTCATGGGGATGTGTGAGCATGGCCGTGCCACCCTCTGTGCCCACCTGATGAGAGACCTCTCCCCTGATCCCAGGGCCCCAACCCTGCCTCACGCACAAACCACGTGCCTACCATTATATTCCTTTCTGCAGCAAAAGACACTTGGCATGGGAAGCGTTCCTGTCTGCTCCCAGGGAGAGGTGACCTCTGAAAGGAATCACCCACTCTTGTCCCTGGCAGTGCCCAGCCAGGAGAGGTGCAAGCTCTCTGGGGGTGAGCCCCACACCTGGGGCTCTGTTTGTTCCTTTCTGTCCTAGGGCTTTGGCTTAGGGAAACACTCACACACAGTGGAGTTTATGGGCACAGTTGGATGTGTCTGTGTTGCCATGACAACAGTGAGGGCTGCCCCTGTTTTCTCCTCCATCCCATACTCTGCTCCTTTCACAGGCTAAAACCTCTGTCTCTCTCCCCGATCCAAGCACTAACCAGGCCCAGGCCTGCTTAGCTTCCCAGATCAGAGGAGGTCAGGTGTGTTCCGGGTGGTATGGCTCTAGTGTCTCTCTCTCTCCCTCTCCCCCTTCAATTCCCAATTCCTTCCTGTCCCCACTGCACTATTGCTAATTTCCATAGGACTTAACCCCCACTCCCACCCCCCATCCCTGTTTCTCTCTCTGGAAGGAGTAAATCTATGCAGGTTTATCTTCTAAGACTGCAGGTTCCCAGGAGCTGGTCCCCACCATTGTAGGTGGGCGAGTATCCTATGCTGTAACTGGGAGCAGAGGGATAAGGGCCTCGGGCTAGGTGTGTGAGACTGCTGGGGCCTGGGGTTTCCAGCATCATCCAAGAAATTGCACTCTTCTTCCTCAGGGTATTCCTTCAGCAAACCCCATCCTTGTCCCCAGGCATCTGCGAGAACAAGCCTCTTCTACCCCAAAACTTGTTGCAGTCTTTCTTCCAATTCCTCGTCAAGATTCATCTCCCACCGTGAGCTTTCCCTGTTTAACTCCACCTGACCTCAAACACTAGGACTCCTTCCTCCCAGCTTCTAAGTGCACTCTGGAGTATTGATCTGCGCTTGCTTCTGTGGTACGTGCTCCAGTCTACATTCTGCGCTGCGTTTATATGTCCAGCCTCCTCGGCAGTCTAGGGCAGTAGTTTTGTCAGTCAAGCACAACTTGCTGTGCTCCCCTCCAAATCCCCTCCTCAGTACCAGACCTCTGTCCCACGGCAAATCCATTCTGTGTAGATTGGCAGGGCCAGCCTGGTCTCCTTTCTTCCACTCAGTCCCACCTGCCCACAGGGATGGGTACCTGGCCCATGCAAGGCCCAACAGTGCCTTCTCTGAGATTCGGTGTTAGGATATAAGCTCTGTCTCTGGTCTGTGAACTGCAGGACAATTTAGGCTTGGACTTTCAGGGGCCACATTTCTGACTGCATGAAAAGAAACCAATACATGGCAGGAAACAGTGTCGTGACTAATACGTTATGTTTACCCATCACTCTGGGAATTCGCTGAGGGCAAGAGCTGTGTCACCCCTCTCAGACAGGAACTCTTTAAGGGCAAGAACAGGGTTTCCCCCATTCACTTGGGAGCTCCCCTAGGCAGGAGTGACTCTAAAGCAGATTAGGTGCTAAAGTCCTGGTAGTGTAATTGGTAAAATATCATGCATTTAAAGCTCCTCACTGAAGGCTTAATTCCTTATTCAGATACCTATATAAAAATTCCACCTGATTATAAGCTCTACCTGGGTAGTATCAATCTCATTTGCCATTCCAGGTACTGAGTCTAAAAAGAAAGGCCATCTTTGCCTTGGGGAATTTGCAGTCCTGGAGCAGAAGGTATATGTGCTATGATGGAACTACACAGAGGGTCCAGTGGGCGCATGGGGAGAAATGGAAACACTGTCTCAGGACAGGTCTGGAAAATCTTCCGAGAAAAGATCTCAAGCCAAGTCCTGAAAGAGGCACAGGTGTTTGTCATCTGGACAGACTGGAGAATGGCATTCCAGACCAAGGGAACCGCCTCAGCAGAGGTGTGAGATGCTTGGGAAGGGGAAGTAGGTGCCAGATGTTGAGGGAGGGTGAGGCTGAATCACCTCCAGGTGTTAAGGGGCATCTTCCCATTCAGTCCTCTCCCAGACCCTCCCTTGAAGCAGTCTTTAGTGGAACCACCTTCTGCTGTTCGGAATCTACAGTCCTTCAGGGCAGACTAAAGATCCTGGGCCGTGCAATATGCTTCAAATGACCTCCTTTCTTAGCCTTCATCTTCGGGCCACCATGAGTCAGAATTCTCTGCTGCGAGTCCCACTGACCAGCTCTCTCTGTTAGAGGCACAAATAAAATACGAAGTTTACAGAAACATAAACGGAGTGATGTATTTCATTAGCTGAGGGTACAAAGAAGGTCACAAATCTTTGAATACTTAAATCAGTCCTTTAAGCAACCACCTTTCCAACTGAGCAGAAAATCTAGTATCTCTTAGTATCGCCTCTTCCTCCCCAGCGCTTGCCCTTAGCAAAGGATGGAAAAGCCCTAGGACTTATGTAGTGCGAAGGGCCAGTAAAAAGATTACTAGAGAGCCGGCCCAATCCCTGCTTCTATCGCTGCCTCCTGAATGATGGCTCTGCATTGGTCTCACACAGTCCAGAGGGGCTTTCCCACGGCAGCCTTTAGGTCTTTGCCGATCAGACACCCGCACAGACCTGCTCAGGGCTGTGCCACTTCTGGGATTTCTGATACAGTGCAAATGAGCTTTTACTCACCTGCTTTGCTACTCTCCCCACAGGTCACCAGCTAAGTAGCTGGGTCTGGGAGAGTTTCTAGCCACAGCCACACTAGTCACACTCTGTGCCACACTCTGTGCCAGAACCAGCCAGTTTGCCATCAAAGTAATGCAGGCTTCAGTATGAAGGCAGATGATTGGGCTACACTAGTGCTTCCCAAATTTCACCATGTGTTAGAATCACCCGGAGATCTTCTTCAAGCATGGATCCAGGGCCCACACACTCAGACATTCTGATTCAGTAGGGTCTCGGATGGGGCCTAATAATCTGCATTTCTAACAACTCACACAGGATGCCGATGATGCTGCTGGTCCACGGGCCACACTTTGCTTAGCCCTGTCTGCAGTTGCCCTCAGGATGAATTCTCCCTTCAGGCATTGTCACCGGTGACGTCTAAGGTCATTACCATCTCAGTCCATCAGGACCTACTGAATTAGAGTAAATAGGAGATCAGTGTCCTGATCCTTTTCCTTTCAAGTGGCTCCACTCCCGGCTACCTTTGACTTCTCTATTCCAATAGTTCTCACAGTGGGGTCCCCAGACCAGCAGTATTAGCATCACCCGGAAACTTGTTATTTAATAGAAATCCCAGCTCTCAGGCTCCAGCACAGACCTCCTGACCTGTGCACTTTTGTGTGGGAAAGTGTCAGAGTGGCCTGGAGGCAGGATGGGCAGGAGTGAGGAGAGAGCTACTCTTCACTGGCTTTTCCATGAGAAAGGCAAAGCAGGGCGGAGTGAACATTTTAAAATCGGCTAGTTTGGACAATGTCAACAGGCTTTAAACTACAGGGGTGGTTCCCAGTTGCCAGGTACCTGGCCCTGGGATGATTAGGGCAGAAGAAGATTTCTTCCTGGGGTAGAAGCGCCAGATGGAGGTTTGGCTTTGGGTGGGTTAGTTGGCACATCAAAGGCCTGCTCCCACTGAGCCCATCGCTCTCTCTAAGAATATGGCTAGCCTATGGAGGGGCCGTCTTTCTCCAGCCAGAAAGTTGTTTAAACATCAAAATATCGTAATACATATAGAAAGTTAAAAAGATAAACAATACACCCACTGATTCAGAAACTCTGGGGTGCGACTCAGCACTCTGTTTTCATAGCCTTCCAGGTGTTACTGATGCAAACCACAGTGTGAGATCCATCGCTCTAGTGCAAGAACTACTAGAAGGGCAGTCTTTGCTGAGCCATAACATAGATCCTGTTAGCCCCTCTCCTAACTTCACCTAAGCTCCGGGGGTGCTCAGTGACTTTCCTAAGGTGACTGGTCGGATCAATTCAGCAGCTGTCAGCCACACGACAAGAGGCGGGCAGGCCCAGGGAGCTACTGTCCAGCCGTGTCCAGCCCTGCACTGCAGGCTGTGTGTCTTTGGCCATGTCACTAACTTCTTTGTGTCTTCTCAGCAGAATGTGGGGACAGAACCTACCCATCTTGAAAGTTTCTTCCGGCGCTGCTGTTTCTTGATTCTCCTTATCACTCCTCAGTGTCCTTATCTGTAAAACGGTGATACTGCCCACCGTGGGATTATAGAGACGATGAAATGAGGTGATGTGTGCGGAAGCACTCAACACATCTGCTACAGGCTTGATAAATGTTAGCTGAATTTCAAATTATTCTCTTGTCCTTCCAATTCTGCCTAAACTCTCCTTTTCCTTCTATCCACCCCTACTCTGCTTACAACAGGCCTTGGGGACCCTCTCCTCTCCAGGATCACCTGCTCCCCACAGAATTAGCATCCTTATACCCCACAAATATTATGGGGAGAATAGTCCCCCATATACTCCCTCAAGAATCTGGGGATGGAGGGGAGGACTGGAGTCCTGGCTCTGCCGCTAGCTTGCTGTGTGACTTTGGACAATTTGCTTAACCTCTCTGTCCTTCCGTTTCCATCTCTGTAAAATGATGGCTCTTCATAGCACCCACATCAGAGGGTCTTTGTAGGGATGAAATGAGTTAATGTGATGGGATTACATGTGATGGGATTCGAGCAGTGCCTGGCATGTAGTTGTCTAGGTTAAACAGCACCTAAGTCTGTGGCACCCGGTAGGTGGAAGGCCTCGGACACAGTGCTAGGGCTGGCCCACCGGCCTCCATCCCTCTACTCAGCTGCTTCCTGCTAAATCTCACTCCCTCTCCCACTCCAGGCCTCAACCTGCTCCTCTGAGGATCAGCTTGGAACGTCTGCTCCGGAAGGAGGACCCTCGGGTTTCTTCACTGCCTGTCAGCAGCCCCTCTGCCTCCTCCCTGCCCCCGCCCCTCTCTGCCAGGGCGCCTCTGCCAACGGCTGGTTATTTATATCCCTGAACAGCTGCTGACAGACAGCTGGGAGCTGGGAGGCGGCTGACAGGGACGAGCGAGGCAGAGATGACAGGGTTGTGGGCGGCGCTGTCACTCTTAGCAGGACTGCTGGGCAGAGCCCCCTCCCCTTCACCCAGGGAAGTCAGACTTAGACAGGCAGACGGGTCATCTGGGAAGGGGCACCTCAAAGAGCAGGAAGCCAGGGCTGTGAACCCCGGGGACAGGGAGGCAGCTGGGGTTGGAGGCAAGGACTTTGCCCTCGTTGACTTTTTCCAGAAGGGGTGGAAGCAGCTCTGGCTTAATTATCTGGGCACTTGCCCAGGGCATCTGCTGCTCACAAGCTGTATGACCTTGGGTAAGTCACGAACTCTGGGATTTGGGCTCCTCTGAGGAAAGTGAGATGGTTGAATGAGATGCTTGCTGAATTCTCTTTCAACCACGTTGATGTAGAGGTTACAAACACAAACCCTGGAGTGTTTACAACCTGGCTCTGCCACTAGCTTGCTGTCTGACTTTGGACAATTTACTTAACTTCTCTGTGATTCCATTTCCATCTCTGTAAAATGGTGGTTCTTCATAGCACCCACATCAAAAGGTTTTTGTAGGGATGAAATCGGTTAACGAATACATGTGATGGGCTTCAAGCAGTGTCTGGCATGTAGTTGCCTAGGTTAAACAGAGCCTAAGTCTATGATTCTTTGCATGTGTCCTCTTGCTCTAAGAAGGTAACTGATTGTAACAGAAATATTAAGAGTGAAGGATGGGGACCTTTATATGTATATTGCCACAGAAAGGTGGTTTTATGGGCTTATATACCTTGTGTCATCAAATGGGTGAGCTGCAAACTGGGAAATGTTTAGGCTATGCCTATATTTATTCTGAGCCTGAGTCCTGGTCTTCTGACTTCTGCTTCTACCTGTAATCTCTGGGGACTGTTGTTTGCTCAAAACAGCGAAAGGTCAAAAGGTTGTTGTGCTCCTTTTCTGACTCTGTCTGTCTCTGTCATTCTCCTTCTCTTTGCCTCTCCTGTCTTCTTGCTAACCCTTTGCTGTCCTTCTATTTTAAAAACTAATACCTGGTCTTGGAAAGAACAGAATCCCATGCATATAATTAAGTCCCTGGGCACAACTGTACCTATAGCACCTGCCTGGCCATTAGGGTGGGGTGGGGACTGAACAGAAATCTGGGTGGGAGTGACCTTGAAGCAGGGAGCATGTGATCCACCAGCTCTGAGCCCCACCACACACTGACAGACACACTGGGTTTGCAGCCACACCTCAGCTGTGCTGTCTGGGAGCGGTTGAGCTTGGTGTGGATGATGTCCGTTTCTCTCTTTTACTAATCTTGGCCTTTAGGAAAGGAGTATCCCCGTAACAGAGGAGCAGAGAGAGGAAGGCAACGGAAGCTAACAGGTTACCATGGAAACCGGCTGAACACAAACTCTTAGTTTCAACAAATACTTGACTTGCAAGAATACGTCCATAGCCACAACTTAAATGAAACACACACACACACACACACACCCCTTTAAAAGAAGGATAAATGTTGACTCATTCCTCTCTAATCACAGCAATTAGGTTCTAACGTTGGAGTCCAGATGAGAGGTGAGGATGACATGAATCTGCTCTGTTTTGAAGAAGCCTCTTGCAATTCACTGTTTTCTTAGGAACCCAGAGCATTGGTTCCAACGTCCTGACCTTGCCCAGAAGTCAAGCAGGGAGGATTATGAGTTCCCACAAGTCCCTTAATTCTTTGCTGTCATGAAAGCCATATAGACCTAAGTTAAGATGTCTGGTTTGAAAGAGTCATTGGCCAATCCCACAACACTGGAGAAAAAAGGACATGTCAAAAATGGTTGGACATGTATTAAACATTTCCTGATCACCCACTATGTGCCAAGTGCTAGAAATTTAAAATGGTAATAAAAATAAAAAATCTTGTTCCTGTCATCCAGAAGCTCATAGCGCAGGCAGCAGGAGGTATGATACAAATTATCTGTTACTAATAATAAGGGATCTACATTTGCAAATGCTTTTCACATATGCATGAATATTGCATTCAAGGTGACCCCATGATGTCATGCTTTCTTGAGTGGAGAAAGTGAGAATTGGGGCGAGAGAGAGAGAGAGAGAGAGAGAGAGCGCGCGTTAATCTAAGACCACATTTCCTAACACTCCTAGGCCTCCATATTTACACATGCCGCAGCCACAAGGCTGGCAGCTTCTTTCCCACCCTGGGGTTACTGCCTTCCTAACTCACAGGCTACCTCCTTATGAAGGGGGTCAACCTCGCACTATGGAGCACTACCAGAAGCAACACAGTTGTTGTAAGATGCCCATTGGGAAGGGAGTTGGGGAAGGTGTCTTTCAAATGAGCCCACTGACTGTGTGCTTATCCTCCACACCCTCTTCCAGCAGTATCTCATTTAAGCAACAAGCAGCCCTCTAAACCCTATTTGGCATGCGAGTTACCTGGCTTCAGGGAGATTACAGGTGTACAAGGTCACACAGCTGGTCTGGGAAAGAGCCTGGATGCCCCCTACATAGGTCTGTGGGTCTTCAGCGCTTTCCCTCACTAGTCCAGACACACAGATCTGGGATGGAAACATTGGCTTGCCAGGAGGTGTCGGCCTTGAGCCAATTAGCTCTCAGTCGGTAAACCCTCTTTCCCGCCTCCCGACAGCGAGCCTCAATTCTGTACATTCTTTTTCCACTTCAAGGCTGGATTTCCGTCTCCTCTCCCCACGTTTGGAAAGTGTTCCTAATCACCAGAGAATCTAATTACCACTCCTTCTAAGTGAGTTCTCGGTCTCTGTTATGCAAATGTGGCTGTAATTGTGTCAGGCAGGTTTTGTTGTCAGTTCCTCTTTCCTTTTCCCGCCTCTCCCCCCATCTCCTTTCAAATGGGAGTTGCAGGCTCCCCTCTTTTTATTGTAAAGGCCTCTAAGGTCCCCAGCTCCCTGAACCACAAATCGCCTGAATTACCCACTCGGGATCCCAGGAGCCACAACAGGCCCGCCTCAGGGCAAACAGAAGGAAAAAAACAAACAGCATTTAGTGGAATTTATTTTATTTCTTTGGAGATGCAAATCAGAAGGTTCCCAGTGAGCTCTGGGAACGTCTGTGTGGCACGGGAGGAAGTTGGCTCTGTGAACAGCAGCAGAGTCAGGCCCCGGTGCAGCCGGAAGGGCTGAGGGCATTCAATGTGGGCCTAGGGGTGGGAGAAGTGGGAAGCCCCACCAAACCCTAAGCCACTGCATTTGTTATTTTGTCTCGTTAAAAGTTTCCAGGCCCCTTCTGAGTGGAGGCTGTTAGGATACTCTGGCCTGTTTTCCTCACAGCCTTGGCGGCAGAGTGAGTGCTTCCAGGGTTTCTCAGGGAGCCCCTCACTTACTCCCTATCCCTCGGGAAAATTCAGGACTGCCTTCCTTAGCTGCTGTCTCCTCCTGATCCTTAGCAGGCAGAGCAGGAGGTAGGGAGGCTCTGGTTTGAAAAGCAAACCCTCCTGTTCGTTCATTCATTCTCTCACTCAACAAAACTTTAAATGCCTACTACGATACAGGCAATATTCTAGGTACAGGGAGTTAGACCTGAGCTTCCGATCTAGTGGATACATAAATAGATACAGCAGAGGAGATGGTAAAGAATGTTAAGAAGACAAACCAGGGCTGGGTGCAGTGGCTCTTGCCTGTAATTCCAGCACTTTGGGAGGTCAAGGCGGGCAGATCACCTGAGGTAAGGAGTTCGAGACCAGCATGGTCAACATGGTGAAACCCCGTTTCTACTAAAAATACAAAAGTTAGGGCTGAGCACGGTGGCTCATGCCTGTAATGTCAGCACTTTGGGAGGCCGAGGTGGGCGGATCACCAGGTCAGGAGATTGAGACCATCCTGGCTAACATGGGGAAACCCCGTCTCTACTAAAAATACAAAAAATTAGCCGGGCGAGGTGGCGGGCTCCTGTAGTCGCAGCTACTCGGGTGTCTGAGACAGGAGAATGGCGTGAACCTGGGAGGCAGAGCTTGCAGTGAGCCAAGATCGCGCCAAAGCACTCCAGCCTGGGCAACACAGCGAGACTCTGTCTTAAAAAATAAAAGAAAAGAAAAGAAAAGAAAAAGACAAACCAGGATGAAGGGGATGTCAAGTGATGGGGATGGTGCGGTTTGGCAGAGCTGTCTGATAAAGGGACATTGGAGCAGAGCTCAGTAAATGTAAGGCTGGAGGTCTAGGCCTGACTCTACCCGGCAAGCTAAGGTTTCTAACCCACATGTCCTCCTGCTTGTCTGGGACCAGGGGGAAAGTTGAAGAGCCACAAACCTGCTCTCTGGGAAAAGAGCTTCCCAGACAGAGGGACCCCAAGAGCACAGGCCCAGCTGAAACTGCCCAAGTGTTCAGGAACAGCCAAGATCTGTATGGCTGGAGTGAGGTGAATCGGGGTGAAGTGGGAGGAGAGATCAGAGCTCATGTAGGCCTTGGGAGTCATCTGCAGGCCTTGGATTTTGCTCTGAGGTCATGGGAGGGTTTTGAACAGAGGAGTGACTTGACCTGACATTTTATAAGGACAATTCTAATTGCTATTTGGCAGACTGTGTGGGGCAAAGCTGGAAACAGGGGACAAAGTTCAGGAGATTTGCAAACACAGTAGTCAGAGGGCCTAAGTGGTAGCAATGAAGGTGGTAAGAAGTCCTCCAAGCCAACAGGTTGGCTGCTGAATTGTATGCATGATATGAGAGAAAGAAAGGATTCAAGAATGATGCTCCAGGTTTAGCCTTAGCAATTCCAGCTGCCGTTTACTAAGATAGGAAAGAATGGGGACGGGAGCAGCAGGTTGAGGGAGGGCATCAAACTTCTGCTTTGGAGATGTTAGGTTTGAGGTGCCTGTTAGGTATCCACACGGCGACACCAAGAAGGCAGTTAGAAACTGGAGTCTGGGGTCTGGAAGAAGAGGTCTGGGCTGGAGATGTAAATTTGCATACAGATGGTACTTAAAGTCAGGAGGTTGAGGCAGGAGAATCACTTGAAACCAGAAGGTGGAGGTTGCAGTGAGCCGAGATCACGCCACTGCACTCTAGCCTGGGCAACAGGAGCAAAACTCCATCTCAAAAAACAAACAAACAAAAGATGGTACTTAAAGTAATGAGGATGGATAAGATTACCTGGGGAGTGAGTACTGGTAGAAACAGAGGTGGTCTACGACTGACCCTTGGCACTCCACTCGCTATCGAGAAGTTCTTTCAGGCAGATCTGTGGTATAGGAGAGAAATTCATCTGGGTAAACTGAGGCCTGGGTTTTAAATATGCTAACTCCTCCCCACAAAATTCCCAGCCTTCAGGACCTCAGATCCTTGAGAGGTGAACTGAGGCACCACAGGGCCATTACAGGAAAGGAAGACAGAGGACTACTTCATGTGTGACCTGGACAAGTCACGTATTCCTCCCTAGGCCTCAGGGGTCTTTGTAAAAGGAGTGGTGAACACTTGGTGTCTAACGGACCTTCCAGCTTGCTTGCATGCAATGAGTTTTAACTCCAGAAAGTCTGGTGCACTCAGCCATTGTGACTGGCCTTGAGAGATGGTTGGGTTGCTGCCTCATTCCCCTCATCTGGCTCTCGTTGTCTACCACACAAAGTTGATCCTCGCTATTCACGGATTCTATATTTGCAAATTCTCCTACTACCTATAATTTATAACTCCAAAACCAGTACTTGTGGTCTTTTGCCAGTCATTCATTGACATGCCCAGAGCTTCAAAAACTTTAGCCCGATGTGCTTGTTCTTAGCTGAGGTCAAAACCAGGCTCCATTCTGCCTTCTTGCTCCAGCTCTCACATTGTAAACAAGTGTCCTCTTCACAGTCTATTTAGTGTCATGTTTTTCCCATTTTTATGCTTTTTATTGGTGATTTTGCTGTTTAAAATGGCCCCCAAGCATAGTGCTGAAGCGCTGTCTAATGTTCCTGAGTATGAAAAGGCTGGTATAGCCTCACAAAGAAAATACCTGTGTTAGACAAGCTTCATTCAGGCATGAGTTATAGCACGTCTGGTTGGCCATGAGTTCGATGTTAATGAATGAACAATATATAGTAAATAAAGTGTCTTTAAACAGAAACACACACAAAACAAGGCAGTGTATTGATTGGTTGATGAAAATGGTATGACCAGAGGCTCATAGGACCCTAACTCTGTATTTCCCCTTGGACTAATGCTTCAGTATTTGTTAATTCAATATTTACAGTGATTTATAGAATGTAGCCACTGCAATGTGTGAGAATTGACTGTATTAACTTGCTTTTTCAACCCCAGTATGCACACACATAAAGTAGTTTCAGAACTGCTAACCCATACGTCTGTGAGGAACAAATTTACTTACTACAGTACAGTACTTGTGTATAGTTCTTTCTGTTTTTGTTGTGTAACAAAAACCACGTTCAATACAGTTCTTGCCTTTGGTCTTATAGCATCCATTCAAAACTGTTTTCCAAAGTTACTTCTGTTAGTTATTTTCTTTTCCATCTCTTTCAATGTTAAGTATATGATTTATTTGTATTATGGTTTTATTTCTTAGTTTGTATTCCATTTTGGGTTCCCCCAACATTCGGGTCAATTTTTTAAAATTTCCAAACAGTAAAATTCACTTTTTATGGTATATGGTACAATAGGTCTTGACAAGCATAGAGTTATGAATTTACTACCACAATCATGATAGAGAACAATACAATAACTCCAACAATTCCCTTGTCCTGCCTCTCTATAGTCAGCTTCTCTCCCTACCACTAACCCCTGGCAACCACTGATCTATTTTTTGTCCCTACAGTTATGCCTTTTCCAGAATGTCATACAGAAGAAATCATGCAATATTCAACCTTTTGGGTCTGACTTCTATCACTTAGCAAAACGCACTTAAGATTCCTCCATGTTGTTGTGTCAAGCAGTAGTTGTTCGTTTTCATGACTGAGTAGTATTCCACTCTAGCACTGTTGGAGGCACCACAGTTTGCTTATCTATTTGCCAGTTAAAGAATATTTGGCTTATACCAGTTTTTGGTAATTATGAATAAAACTGCTATAACCATTTATGTAGTGGGTTTTATGTGGACATGAGTTTCCCTTTTTCTTGAGCAAGTGGGATTGTAGTCATATGGTAGGTGTTTATAAGAAATTGCCAACTTGTTTTCCAAAGGGAGCTGTACCATTTCATTCCCACAAGTAATGAATGAGAGTTCCAGATGCTCCACAACCTCACCAGCACTTGGTATTGTCAGCTGTTTTTATTTATTTGCTATTCTAATAGGTTTGTAGTGGTATCTCAATGTAGTTTTAATCGAACGTTTCTCTAATGACTATGATGTTAAACATATTTCCACATGCTTAATTTTCATTTCTATATCTCTTTGGAGAAGTGCTTATTCTAATCTTTTGTCCATTTTTTTTTTCTAGTGGTGTTTGTTTTCTTATTGTTGAGTTTCGAAGATTCCTTCCCCTTCCTTCCTTCTTTCCTTCCTTCCTTCCCTCTCTCTCCCTCTTTCTCTCTCTCTTTCTCTCTTCAGAAAGAGTCTCACTCTGTTGCCTAGGCTGGCATGCAGTGGTGATCATGTCTCGTTGCAGCCTTGAATTCTTGGGCTCAAGGGATCCTTCAGCCTTAGCCTCCCAAGTAGCTGAAGCTACAGGTGTGTGACACTATGCCTGGCTAATTTTTATTTTTCTAGAGATGAGGGGTCTCACTATGTTGTCCAGGCTGGTTTCGAACTCCTGGAGTCAAGGGATTCTCCTGCCTCAGCCTCCCAAAATGCTGGGATTACAGGTATGAGCCACCGTACCTGGCTGAGGGTTCTTTAGATATTTGTAATTATTTAGTGATTTGTAAATATTTTCTCCCCATCTGTAGCATATTTTTTTATTCTCTTAACAGCATCATTTGCAGAACAAAATTTAAATTTTGATAATATCTAATTTATCTTTTTTCTTTTATGAATCATGCTTTTGGTATTTTATCTAAAAACTCCGACTAACTAAGGTCTCAAAGATTTTCTCTTATGCTTTCTTCTAGAAGTTTTTTAGTTTTACATTTTACATATGATCCATATGTAAACTGATGCATTTATTTATTTATTTATTTATTTAGAGACGGAGTCTCACTCTGTTGCACATGCTGGAGTGCAGTGGTATGATCTCGGCTCACTGGAACCTCCACCTCCTGGGTTCAAAAGATTCTCCTGCCTCAGTCTCCCGAGTAGCTAGGATTACAGATGCGCACCACCACCCCACTGGCTAGTTTTCTTGTATTTTTAGTACAGACGAGATTTCGCCATGTTGGCCAGGCTGATCTCAAACTCCTGGGCTCAAATGATCTGCTCACCTTGGCCTCTCAAAGTGCTGGGATTACAGGTGTGAGCCACCACAACTGTATAAACTCATGCATTTAAAATTAATTTTGAATTAATTTTATAATAACTTTGAGAAGTTTAGATTGAGAGTCATTTTTTTGCCTATATTTGTCCAACTGTTTCAGCACCATTGTTGAAAAGACTTACCTTTAAGTGGTCTTTTTGCATCAGTTAAGAAAACAGATTGAGTTCCACAAGGAATTGAAATGGTAGAAACCTAAAAAAAGCATATGGAAGGTGAGGGGATCAGAGAGATGGTCTATGTACCAAATAATTCACCAGCTGTGATAATTTATGAAATGAGAGGTGAGATGGATGCTGCAGCCTGGGCTGGAAGCCAGAGTGACTCATCAGCCCAGGGTGAGCATCTCGGGGGGATGTTGTTTTGTTTGCTCTCGCAGTGAACCCCATTACAATAACAGCACCAAGGTGTCCTGGTGCTTTGACTGTTCTCTCCCTGGGCTCCTAATGGAGATTGACAGAATCTAGAGTCCAGGGTAATTCTATTGTCAGTTTCAGCAGCGTCCTGCACCTCATTAGACAAAAGCAGAGAGAAATGAGAAAAGAAGGAATGTCAGCCTCAGAACAGAGGGGGCCTGCTAGAGTAAGCAGCTTTCAGTAGATGACACGGTAGTGAGGAAATTATCTGGGCTTTCCAACTGGCCCCTGTAGGCTCTAGGTAGGAAACTGGGACGTCTGTGTCACAGCTCTGCAGAGCAGAGCCAGCATGAATGGGTCAGTTTCAACAGCAGTTGCTTTTCTTTAAGGGACAGAATGAGGGGAGTGTAAGATGACATCTTTTGTGTTATCAGCCTTTATGTTAGAGACTCCTCCTAGTGGTGGGGCCTAGCAGGGGAGGTGTTTCTGGGTGGCTTGGGTTTGAGTGGCAAGTGGATGGTGTCAGGGATCAAAGCCTTATTAGATTTATCTAGACCTTTAGGACTTCACTCAGGATACTGTATCCAATGTATAGGGAGAGAGAATCCTAGGCCTACAGGAAAGCCGGAATCCTTCATTGTTTCCCAGCCTTGGCCAGAAGCACACAAAGATTTACATAGATAAACATGTAGCATACTTACCTTA
This sequence comes from Colobus angolensis palliatus, assembly GCF_000951035.1. NCBI lineage: Eukaryota > Metazoa > Chordata > Mammalia > Primates > Cercopithecidae > Colobus > Colobus angolensis. Next base: position 1,389,523 of record NW_012117921.1, on the reverse strand, counting down.
GTGTATTCAGGCTGCTATAACAAAAATACCTTAGATTAGGTAATTGATAAACAACAGAAATGTCTTTCTTATGGTTCCAGAGGCTGGGAAGTCTAAGACGAAGGCACAGGCAGGTTTGATATCAGGTGAGGACCCACCCTCTGCTTCCAAGATGACAGCTTCTTGCTCATGTGTTGGAAGGGGCAAGGTTGCTCCTTTCAATCGTTTTTATAAGAGCATCAATCTCATTCAGGAGGGCACAGCCCTCATGACTTAATTACTTCCCCAAAAGCCCCACCCCTTAATACGTGACATTGGGTGGTAGGTTCCAACATGGATTTTGGAGGGAAACCAACATTCACACCATAGCAACACCCAACACTTATATATACAAGCTCATGTACAAATACCCACAACACTAATACTTCTGTTCATACTTTTTTTTTGTTTTTTTGTTTTTTGAGACAAGGTCTCACTCTTTCACTCAGGCTGGACTGTGGTGGCTTGATCATGGCTCATTGCAGCCTCAAACCTTGGGGTCAAGCAATCCTCCCACCTCAGCCTCCCAAGTAGCTGGGGGCTATAGGCATATGCCACCACACAGCTAATTTTTAAAAATTTATTTAGAGACAGGGTCTTGCTATGTTGCCCATGGTGGACCCAAACTCTTGGTCTCAAGTGATCCTCCCATCTCGGCCTCCCAAAGTGCTGGGATTATGGGCATGAGCCACTGAACCTGGTCCTCATAGGTAATTTTAAATACACAGATCACTAGACCAGACGTATGCCAGTTACACATACAAACAACACACACAGGTCCATGCTGAAGGCATTTGGCTACAGAGTTTTTGTGGCTTATGACATCAGCCCCTTTGCTTTCTATTTACATCTTGGATATACACCGCTCACACACACATTCACACCCACCCACCATTCTCACAACGCACAGCACGTACTCAAACACCCAAGCCATAAACATGTTCACATATACACAGTCTGCAGTCACATTTGCCAAATGTACATACCTCTTCTATTTCCACCACGTGTGAAAGCTCTTGACCAGTTGTGGTCATTCAGACGCCTGCCCATCCTGTGTGTGTACACCTACGTATGCCTCTCCCACACACTTGCAACAGGCCAAGCCAGTGTCTGTACAGACTAGCAGAGCAGAGAGTGTTTTCCATCTTCTTCCTGTCATTGCCATGCAACACCTGTCCTGTCTTTAGTTTTTTGCACTCTGGCTTCAACTGATTGAATGCCAGTCTGCCTGGCACAGAGCCCAGTGCAGCAGCCTAGAAGCAATTGTCCTGTGGGCATAAGCCTCCAAGAGCCCAGAATGGGTGCATGCCAACTCTGGAAGCAACATCAAGGAAAGAGGCCTCTGTAGGCGACCCCCCACTCCTTATCAGTGCTCTGGAGGGCCATGGGATGAGTCAGCACATGGCAACCTCTTTTCATCCCTGCCTTTCTTCTCCTCAAAATTCTGGTCATTTGGGTGTTCAAGGCCTTTGCCAAACAGAACGAGTGAGGCTTGAAAGAGATACTAGCTTAGAAAATCCACCATCAGAGTCTGGGCCATTGAATTTTCCATTAGCCTTTGCTTGTGCATTGCTGTAGCCTCATGTCTAGAACAAGTCTGGAACAGTAAACCTTAACTGAATAAATACAAGTGTATGTTAGCCTATGAAATAGGACTAAATCTGTTTTGTCTCTCAGGACTATTTATAAATCATAAGAAGCAATGCAAATACCTTATGAGGAATTTTTGCTGTTATTGTGATCAACACCAGGTAGGTAAATCATTTCCTTCCCCACTTCCCACGTTTCTGTCCTTACCTACTCCCAGCACCTTGAACTAGCTGTCACTGAGATAATGATACTAGTTACCATTATCGAGCACCTGTTCTGCTCCAGGTACTATACTAAGCACTTTACAAATATCTCATTTTATCCTCACAACATCCTTGTTAAGTAAATATTACTGTCTGTATTTTATAGTCTGGGAATTTGAGGTTTTGAGGGGCTGAGCAGCTTGCCCAAAGTCACACAGCTAATAGACAGCAGAGATGGGATTTGAACTCAGGTCTTTGCTTCTCAAACTCATGTAATCCTCACTCCACCAAGCTTACATTTATCATCATCAGCCATAGAATGCAAATTCTATCCATATATGTATTGTTTAAGCCTAAACCCCCTTTTCCATCTATGTCCATCTCAATTTTAAACTGTAAACCAAGCTATAAATCACAGGAATCATGTCTGTTGAATTCATTTCATAGTGTTCAGCATACTTCCAGGAAGTAAGCTATATATAGGTTTCTTTTCTTTTTTTTTTTTTTTAAGTAATGGTTCCATAAATTTCATAATGTGTCTGAAGCTAAGAGACTTAAGTTCTAGCTTTTTTCTTAGAAAAGAACGAACTAGGCCGGGTGCGGTGGCTCAAGCCTGTAATCCCAGCACTTTGGGAGGCCGAGACGGGCGGATCATGAGGTCAGGAGATCGAGACCATCCTGGCTAACACGGTGAAACCCCATCTCTACTAAAAAATACAAAAAATTAGCCGGGTGAGGTGGCGGGCGCCTGTAGTCCCAGTTACTCGGTAGGCTGAGGCAGGAGAATGACATAAACCTGGGAGGCGGAGCTTGCAGTGAACTGAGATCTGGCCACTGCACTCCAACCTGGGCAACAGAGCGAGACTCCGTCACAAAAAAAAGAAAAGAAAAGAATAAACTATAAAGAGATGCAGTCCGAAGGGAAAACAAACTGTTTTTCACTATAGCATACTTCTGTGACCAGATGCATGGAGGCTTTTCCCCACATACCAAGAAATTCTCCAGCAGACACCAACTGGGTGTCCTATAATTCAGTTCCATTCTGACACCGTCTACTTGCAGTAAGAGTTGGATCCCACAGCTGATGGCTCAGTCCTACAAGATTGCCCCCAGTTCAGGTGCCGGTTGCAAGACTAAGGTTGTGACCTATGCTTTTGACCAACCAGCTATAAGTTGGGGTTTCCATGACTCCCTCCTTGGTTTCAATGAATTTGCTAGAGCAGCTCACAGAATACTTACTTTACATTTACCAGTTTCTTTTAAAGGATATGATAAAGGATACAGATGAGCAGCCAGATGGAAGAGATGCACAGGGCAAGGCATGTGGGAAGGGGCACAGAGCTGCCATGTGCCTTCCGGAAGATCCACCCTCCAGGCACCTCCACAGGTTCAGCTGTCTGGAGCCTCCTGAACCAAGTTTTCTTTGTTTTTTATGGAAGCTTTATGACATAGGCCTGACTGATTACATCATCGGCCATAAGGGATCAACGCAACCTTCAGCCCCTCTCTCCTCTCGAGAGGTTCTAATCATACTGTGGTCTTTCTTTTTCACTATAGCATACTTCTGTGACCAGATGCATGGAGGCTTTTCCCCACATACCAAGAAATTCTCCAGCAGACACCAACTGGGTGTCCTATAATTCAGTTCCGTTCTGACACCGTCTACTTGCAGTAAGAGTCGGATCCCACAGCTGATGGCTCAGTCCTACAAGATTGCCCCCAGTTCAGGTGCCAGTTGCAAGACTAAGGTTCTGAAGCCATCTTGGCCACCAGTTTCCTCTTAGCATCCAAAAGACACTCTTTTGTCAGAGATCACAAGGGTTTTAGGAGCTGTATGCCAGGACCAGGGACAGAGACCAAATCTGTATTTCTTATTGCATCAGGATAAAACACCTGGGTTTGAATCCAACACCATCACCTATTAGCAATGTAAATTTGTTCTTGTCATTTTTTCTTTCTAGACTCAGTTTAAACGTTTGTAAAATGAAGTTCTGGATATGATGACCTCTTGGGTCCCTTCCAAACATGACTTTTCAACAGTCTACTGTTTTACATGCTACCAAATGGGAGTGGAGCTCTAAAATCATTTCATGCGCTCACAGAGTGGGCCACTCTCACAATGCCATCTCCTGTCTCCTTGCGTGCACTGTCTCTGGTGGTCTGCTCCTGAGAAAGTACACAAAGTCAGGATGCAAAGTCCTCTCATTGGAGAACGAAGACACCCTTCATTCTGGTGTTGGTTGTGCGGAGCTTCCCAGAGCTGTTGTCAGTCACCTCACCCCAGTGCCAAACACTTGATGTGCTGAATACTCCCATGCTCTTAATAAGCTTGTGTTAGGAATAAAACATAGTCCAGGGAGATGATTGAAGGGCTGGGAGAAGAGGGCTGTGGAGGGACGGGACAAGCTGAGGATGTGGGTGGTCAGACTCTCCTAGATTAACAAAGCCTCCAGATGCCTGTTGACAGAAGGGAGGGAGACAGGTTCTCACTGATAGGAAGACAGCAGCAATGCAGGTCCGACTCATGCGTCCATTTCCTGTCATCAGCAGGTGCTTGGTAAGACAGTGTCACTGTTCTGGAAAGAGCTAGCCTGGGAGAAGGAGTCAGGATACTAGACCTGGCTTTGAGGCACTGGATGACTCCAGGCTAATCATTCACCACCCCCCAACCCCTGACCCTCTGGAACCTTGGTGTTTCTTATGCAACTAGGTTCTTTGACACCTCATTAATCTGGAGGTGGAACCAAAGAACACACACCATAGAAATGGCTACATCAAAGCCTGAGTCCCCAAATACATCTCTTCTGGTTCGAAAGCTTCTTGAAACAGAAGCAGACCTGACCCTCCTCCTCTTCTGCACCCCAAGATGTCCACCCCCTGCTCTCTGTCATTCTCCACTCTCTACTTGCCTTCTGTCTCCCTTGTGAATCTCTTGTAAATGGAAGTCCTGGTCCCAGCAGCGTGCTGGTAAATGTTTAACAAACAGCTTTGAGACTGGGGGGAATGCCTGGTTTGTAGAGCTTGCCTACTGCCAATTGTAAATACTCCTGCCATGACTAATTTCAAGATACCAAATATGACATCATTGAATGCAGAGCCAGGAAAAGAGTCACAGTAGCACACCAACGTGTAGCATTTTCACCATACACATGGAACAGGTGTAAATGGCCTCAAGAACACTGATAATAAAAGATAGTCAAAGAATTAGGAATTGATAACATTAGAGTATTTATTGCCTTTGCTTTTAATATTATTTATTTAATAGTATATTATTTAATATAATGTATTAAATTATAACTTTATGTAATTTACTTTTCAATAATGGTGTGTTTAACAACTGGCTTATTAAATTCCTGAAAAATGCCTGGTCCTCCCCTTTAGATCTTTCCAGATGAGTCTGTACATCCCCAAATTTGCGGGAGTACATGGCTGAGGCCCTTGCTGTGGGAAGCCTCTCAGGGAAAATAGGAGCATTTATTCCTGCATGCCATTTGTCTCCCTTTGTTAACTTTAGTTTCTCTTTCTGTTATATAAGACCTTCCTTCTAGATTCTCCTGCCGTTGTAAGGATGGTATTGAGAGAAATGAAATCGGGGCAGTAGTAACACCTTGCATCTTATGGAATCTTCCAGTTTACTAAACCCAAATCTCATTACTTCTCACAGCAATTCTGTGAAGTGAGGTATGTGGAGCAGTGAGTTGCAGATGAACTATTTCACACCAGGTTGGCAAATTGTGTCTGTTAAGCGGTAGAGGCTGGGTGCCGTAGCTCACACCTGTAATCCCAGCACTTTGGGAGGCCAAAGCAGGAGGATCGCTTGAGCACAGGAGTTCGAGACCAGCCTGGACAATGTGGCGAAACTCCAACTCTACAAAAAATACAAAAATTAGCCAGGCATGGTGGTGCACTCCTGTAGTCCTAGCTACTTGGGAGGCTGAGGTGGGAGGATGGCTTGAGCCCAGGAGGTCGAGGCTGCAGTGAGCTAAGATTGCATCACTGTACCCTGGCCTGGGCAACAGAGTGAGATCCGGTCTCAAAAAACAGTTAAAACAAAATAAATAAACAAATAAAGGCATACAGACTAAATACTTTAGGCTTTGCAGGCCATAAGGTTTCTGCTGCAACTACCTGGTTATTACTGATTGAGAGCTGCCACAGACAACATGTAAACAAATGAGTTTGACCATTTTCCAATAAATTTTATTTATGGACTCTGAAATTTGAATTATATGTAATTTTACATCTCACAAAATGTTATTCTTCTCTTGATTTTTTCCAACCATTGAAAAATATTTTTTAAAAACCCATTAACTCACAGGCCATATAAAAACAAGCCCTAGGCGCCTTTCTCCCTTGGGCTGTGGGTGGGGGGTTGGCGGGGCGGTCCCTGTTCTTCTCATCTAAGGCTGGAGGCCAAGATCAGCCCTTGAGGACTGTCATCAGAACTGCCTTGTTTTCCTGCCTCAGACATGAAAAACAAAAACAAGTCCTAGGCAGAATTTGGCCTATAGGCAACAAAAGAGGAAATTAAGCTTCAAAGAGAACAATGACTTGTTCAAGTTCATCTAGATCGGCAGAGTTGGTCCTGGCATGATTCCAGGTCCCAACTTTCCACTAAACCCACCTGCCACAAAAGGTGCCCTTCCTGTTCCTCAACACACCTTCTGGGACCTGCAGGTGAATTCTCCACTGGGGGCCTTCTATAGCCCGCTAAGTGCTTTTGGACCACTTTCTCTTACTGCTCATTTCTGTCTCTTTAAGTGTGGTGAGCCTTCCCATGCATCAAAGTAAAAAGCAAAAGACGTTTGGACATGTATAGTCAGGCAATTTGCTCCCCCTCCATTAAAACAGAAAATAAAGAGCTCACTGTCTTTACGACTGTTGATTTTATGATTCGTCCTATTTTCTCACAGGTACCCTAAATTTCCACCAAGCAGGGACTGCCTGTTTGTTTTTCTGTTTCTTCAAATGTCTAGTCCAGCAATCTTCCTGCAGGACACTTGGGAAAGAATTCAGTGACTAATGATTAAGCTCCCCTCCAGCCTGGCATTATATAACAAGAAATGGGCGTGACCCACCTGTGTGATTTATTTCCCCTCAATATGTTATTACAAAAAATGCAAAAATTCAGAAGAGTTTAAAGAATTGCACAGTGAACACCCATATGCCCACAATCTAGATTCTATAACTAACATTTTGCTATATTTGCTTTACCCCCAATCTGTTCATCTATCCATCCACATCTTTTCTTCTGTTGTTGATGCATTTCAAAGTTGCAGACATTGGTACGCTTTAACCTCTAAATACTTCAGTATCATATTGTTAATTGGAGTTCAATATTTGTTTATGCTTCTTCTTATTTATTTTTTGACCTGGTGGAAACGTGAAAGACTCTGGAGGCTGCCTCCAGAATATAGATCCCCACCCACTCCACTGACCCCTGAAGACTTTACTTGGGCATTTCTTTCCTTATAGCCTTTCCAAGGCTTTGGCAATCAATGCAAACACTCTTGGTAGAGATCACTCATTAAGTCCACTCAGTGGTCGCTGGAATAGCGGCAACAGCCTTCAGTCAGGCCTGGATTTGAATCCCTCTCCACTCTGTCACTCACAGTTGTGTGCCCTTAGGCAAGTTTTGCTTTTTTTTCAAATTTCTCCAAGCCTCTTCGCATGTAAAATGTGGCTAACAATAACTATCTTGTGATAGTAATAGTGAGGACTGCAAATTCAGAACTACCTGTAAATGGTAGCGCGGTAGGATAATGAGATAGAGATAGTGACCATGTCCATTTTCCTGACTGTGGGCTTGACACAAAAGAATGAGAGCTACTTCCAACTTCACCCCAACGCCATTCAGGGAAGACCGTCCTAGCTGCGTGCTGGATTTAGGCTCTTCTCACGCAGGTGGAGTTAACGGCTTCTCTGTGCTTCCACTGTAATTTAAAAAGACAAAACAAAACAAAGCCCTCCTTACCATGCTGAGGAGGATTTGGCTCCACAAGAGAGGGGAGGGAGGTTGCTGCTTGACAGGAACTGGGGAGTGGGTTGAACCCTGGGGCAGAATGTAGGGGAGTGAGTGAAGAGGCGGGGTGTGTGTGGTGAAGGCCTGCGCTCCATGCCCACACAGCCACCCAGGACACAACAGAGCCTCTTCTGGGGTCTGGGGGATGATGGCCAAGTTAGCATGGAGGTGAATAGATTGTGAACAGCCTGACCTCCTTGAAGGGACCCAATAGGTTCAGACAAGGAGCAGAAGCCTTTCTCCAAGCTCTGCAAATTGAGTGACCACCCCGTTAAAGAAAAAAATTGGCCAGGCGCAGTGGCTCACGCCAGCACTTTGGGAGGCCGAGGTGGGTGGATCACGAGGTCAGGAGATTGAGACCATCTTGGCTAACACGGTGAAGTCCCGTCTCTACTAAAAATACAAAAAATTAGCCGGGCGTGGTGGCTGGCACCTGTATTCCCAGCTACTCAGGAGGCTGAGGCAGGAGAATGGTTGAACCTGGGAGGTGGAGCTTGCAGTGAACCGAGATTGAGCCACTTCACTCCAGCCTGAGCAACAGAGCGAGACTCCAACTGAAAAAAGAAAAGAAAAGAATTATCCAAACATGTGTTAAAGATGGCAAGGCAGACTTTATTCAAGCGAGGCCATGGCAGTAGGTATAGGGGCCACTGTGAAGGCGCCTTGTGGTGGGGGAGAGAGATCAGGCTCAGTTTCAACTCCAACAAGGGCAAGTAGAGATTTGTAATCACCAATAGTCAGGGCTAGGGACAGAGGATGGAAAATTACTACGAAGAAACATCAAGGGTAAGGGGTTTCTGGCTAAACTGACTTGACAGGATCACTGCCGAATGAAGGCAGAGGTGATAAAATATTGAGGGTAGTCAGATAACAAGAGTGGGGAAATTTCACTAACCTGACTTAGCAGGATTCTTGCTCAAACTCGATTCTGAAAGGACATGGGGAAGCCCAAGGTCAGACCTCATCAAACAGAAGACCCAGAGGCGCCTGACTAAGGTTTCAGTGCGAAGAGAGAGTCTGTCATTCCAAACACTCAAACCACTTTAGGGAGCATGTTGGAACAGCCTACCAGCTGGGTAGGTGGGATCTCAGAGTCATATCTCATTTGGAAAAGTAACAATCCATCTCTGCAGCATTCAGTCTTTCTTTTTCTTCCAAAAAGTCTGTGTCTTGACAGGTGTGCCAATGGGCAATTGTCACACAGTGGGAAGGAGGCAAGGACTCTAGATGTTCTTCTATAAGCAGGTTTCAGAGACAGACCTGAGTTCCCAGAGAGGAGAGGTGTGGCTCAGAGTGCCCACCACCCCTCTGTGGGGAGGAAGAGAGCCCCAGGATGAAGCCAAATGGAGAGGGGAGAGCAAGCCAGGAAACCAGCATCTGGAATCCCTTCACCTTCCAGCCAAGCCAAAGACAGCTTCTCCTGTTCCCACTCCTCTCCCATTTCCTGTAGCCTGTCTGCTGGAGAGTAAAAAGACAAATGGAGTGTGAAAAAAAATTCTGCAAAAATAATTACAGGTTACAACAAATCAATTGGAAGTGTGTAAATAGCCTCAGGCAGGTAGCTGAGTCAGGGTTCTGCAGCTTAACACCGGCCCTCCCATAGCAGCTCCAGAGTGAGTCCCAGTGACCTGAGACTGCAGAGGAGCCCTGGATGTGATGTCGGAGGATCTGGATGTGAGTCCCAACCCTGTCCTAACCGGCTGTGTGAATCTGGGCAAACGCCTCCACTCTTCCTAGCTTCATTTCATCACCTATAAAGCCGAGATTTTGATTGGTACCTACTCAGTATATCTCATCGGCAGTTGAAAGTCAAAGGAGGTAATAGATGCAAAAGCGCTTTGGAAACTGTATAGTGCCAGACAAATGGAGCATCTTTTTCCCTTCTGAGTATCTTTTGAATCCATCCTCCTCTCTCCATTTCTCTCACCAGCTCCAGCCCTGTCTCACCTGGGTGGGCGCAATGGCCCCCTGCTGGCTGGCCTGTATTCATTCACTCTAATCTCTCCAGTCGGCTTGCAGCCAGCACGATCTTCTAAAAGCAAAACAAAGTCTGATCACGTACCTTGGGTTGTCTAATCCCTGAGAACTGGAGGGAAAAGTGGCATTGAAGGCTGAGGGTTAAAGGTAATTTGGATTAAGAGAAAGGGATAGAGCTGCAAAGAGGGGTGGGAACAAGGTTACACCAATTCACCAAGTATTCATGGGGGGTGCTGTGCTTGGTATTGTGAGGGGATGTGAGTCTATTATAGTCTCCTGTCCTTGTGTTGCTCAACAATTCTGTGGGAAGACAGAGTTTGCAAAGAGAAAACTGTTGTACCAAAGACCACCAGGCTGGCTAGATGTAGAAGGGAGAGCTTTATTGGCATTATCGGTTTGCAAGCCAGAAAGAGAAAGTCTCCAGTGTGGACTGATGGTGCTGTCTCTTCAAAGGGGAGGAAGACAAGTTAGATTTTATGCCTAACAGTGCTGGTATCATACATATTCAGCAGGTTTGGGGGTGAAGCTATACATATTCATGAAGGGAGATGACACATGCGCAATGGGTAAACAGATACGTTACAGACATCCCATGTTCACTTTGGGGCAGGGTTTTAGCATTAAAATTTGGCTCTTTACATCAAAAGGTGAACTATAGGACACAAAGAGAGTCTGTGCGCAGCCTTTATAAGCTGCCAAAGCCAGCTTAAAGTCTGTAATTGCTTATCAGAAAAGAAGGCTGGCCTTCTGTCCAACTAGAGTTACAGTGGTCTGGGTTTTAAATCAGCCTGCTAGCTCCTGTTGTTAGGGAATTTAGCAATGGCGTGGTTTTTCTTTTTTTTTTTTTTTTTTTTAGACGGAGTCTCGCTCTGTCGCCCGGGCTGGAGTGCAGTGGCCTGACCTCAGCTCACTGCAAGCTCCGCCTCCCAGGTTCATGCCATTCTCCTGCCTCAGCCTCCTGGGTAGCTGGGACTACAGGCGCCCACCACCTCGCCCGGCTAGTTTTTTGTATTTTTTAGTAGAGACGGGGTTTCACCGTGTTAGCCAGGATGGTCTCGATCTCCTGACCTCGTGATCCGCCCGTCTCGGCCTCCCAAAGTGCTGGGATTACAGGCTTGAGCCACCGCGCCCGGCTGTTTTTTCTTATAGTTGTAGGAATTTAGAAATTTGCCATGCCAGCCAGGCCTTGAACCCATATAGTGATGTATATTTTGGCCTCTTGAATCACAAAACAAATAGAGTGAAAGTAAATGCAAAACTGTGTGCTTCTAATTGTAAAATATTTTTGTCTGTTGCAGAAGCTCAAGGAAGCTCATGGTGAAGCCCTGATTTGAAATGGGACCTTGAAGAGCAAGGTGACAACAACATGGAGGGAAGGATGGGCTTCGGAACAGGGGACCAGCTTGGGCTAAGACGTAGGGGCAGGGGATTAGACTTAGGCTAAGATGAGTGTGGGGAATACGTGGTGGAGAGAAGGTGCCAGCATGAGAGGGAGCTGGCTGGACTCTGCTGGAGAGCTGGCTGGGTGGTGGAGTCAGGTGAGGCAGGACTTCAAAGTTTAGCCTGAGGCAACGAGATCTAATTTTGGCTAAATGTAGATCATCTGATGAATTCTTGATTTGCTTCAATGGATAATTTCATAGCTCAGAAGTGGAAGAAGCAAGGAAGAAATGCACCACCCTGGACTTAACTCTGACCAGCCCCAGGGAATGCTTGTTGGCAATAGAGTGACCAGGGAGGGTCCGTAGAGGAAGTGACTGTGTCAGCCTGGAGTGGGTCACAGCAGATGATGGCACCTTGGATATGGCAGGCGCTAGTGCTAAGCTTGAGGAAAAGGCATTGGAAAAGGCCTGCTTGGGAAAACTGAGAGGTCAGTCCCCTGGCCGGAGACTTAGGAATGGCACAGGGAGGTTCCCAGAAAGAAGAAGGAGGCTCTGAAAATGGAAATCTACCATGCAGTCACAAATCATTTCAAAGAGAGAAAGACACTCCCTCTTCCCTACTTCTCTCTCTCTCTCTCTCTCTCACACACACACACACACACACACACACACACACACACACACACGCTCTCTGCTCCTTGTGTCTGTCATTAGGCATTCAGGCAGTTAATTCTCCCAGACACACCACTGAGAGTGCCAGGAGTCTTGTAGAGTTGAAAATGGGTGTTGCAAGGCTCATTACAGAATCCCAGAGAAAGAGGATAAGGGATTTCCTTTCCCTCAGCCTCTGAAGGAGTCCCTGCACCTCTATTTCTACCCACCCTGAAGGCCCTGTCCTTCACCCAGCCCCCAGCCCCTGGCTCCTCGCCCTTCTCTGACTCTGCTCCAGGTCCATGGTCATGCCCACCCCAACTGGGTCCCATTTCATGTTCCTAATATGAGAAAGATCCTGAACCCCGTACCCTTCGGAGTAAAGAGGGCAGAGGGGCAAGGTGGCAGGGAAACAGCCTAGAGAGAATCCCAAACTGACCACACCACCTCCCTTTCCCATCAGCTCTAGGCCAGCGTGGCTCACAAGGAAGCTGGGTGGTGTTTCTCCTTTCCTCCCATCATTGTGAAGTATCTTCTTGCTGCTAGAGTGCAGCACCTGGTACAGAGCGTACATTTCAGTGCTAAGTGAATGAGTGAATATTTGAAGTGCTTATTGAGCACCCACCCTGTGCCAGGCATCATCCTGCACCTGAAACGTCTTAGTAAACCAAAGTCGTAAGAATTCCTGTACGAGTCACGTCCACATTATACTGAGGGTGAAGGCCAATGAGCCATGTACACGATAAACCAGTGCGTTAGATTCTATGCTGGGAAGTGTTAAGTGCTTGGGGAAAAAATAGAGCAGACTAAGGGGGATGGGGGAAAGAGGGTGTTGCAACTTTAAACAGGGTGGTCAGAGCAGGTGTCATTGAGGAGGTGACATTTAAGCAAAACCTTGAAGCGATGAAGAAGCGCTGCAGGGAGTGTGAAGAATAGGAGCGAGGGCCCTGAGGCAGGAGGAAGTGTGGCAGGTTGGAGACACCACGTGGAAATGGTGTGACTGGAGCAGGGACAGCGAGGGAGCTGGGATCAGAGAGGAGCAGGAGTGAGTGGGCAGGTCAAGCTGACTTCCCCAGAGGTCTTCCTTGACCATGCTTGATAAAGCAGCCCCCTCACCCAGCACTCTCCATCCCATTACCCGCTTTGTTTTCCTCATTACACCCGCACCACCATCTGGTGTGTTCTGTTCTGTTCACACTGCCTGCCTCCCTAAGGAAGGATGTAAGGTTCGTGAAGGCAGGGACTTTACCCATTTGTTACCTGCTCTATCTAATGTCAGAATGGCTGGTGAGGGTGAAGAGGACAGGATGCCTTCCACACCAGAGGCTGATGAGGAGCTGCAGCTCCTCATTCCTTGACTGGAGGAAATGCTTGTTGACCCAGGCCGATTTTTGTCATCACGGAGGGAAATCTACAGTGGTAAGCCACAGGGCTCTTTCATTGGCCTTGGCTGGTTGAGAGCAGGGATGAGCTCTACAGGCAGAGTCTTCTGTGAGGGTTGTCCCTGGATCTTCCTCACAGGCAGGCAGATGTTTTGCTTTCATTTGTTCAACAAACATTTGTTGGGCACCTACTATACGCCATGCACTGAGCTTACCAACTTAGGTTAGGTGGAGGAGGGAGGGACAGTTGGGATGATGCCACCCTAGCCCTATCCAGGCCCCCCCCCCCGCCACGTCCCAAGCTTCATTGGGCACATGAGTAGCATATGCCAGGTGCATGCCAGGCCTTGGGAATGCAAAGATGAACAGCACAGTGCCTGCACTCAATCAAGTTGCTGTCATTATAGTAGTAGATGTGAGAGACATGTAAACAAATGTCTGCAAATCCACTGTGATAGGTACAATGGCAGTGTATCCAGGTGACAAGCGGAAGGGGCAGAAAAGGTCTCAGAGGAGTGATGCTTGAGTTGAACTCAAAGTGGAGTGATATGTCACCTTGTGATCTGGTTTGAAGTACCCCAAACCCTGTTCTTGTTGAGCCTGAAATGAGAAGTTCAATTGTATGGATTAGGTATCAGACTCCTCCTTTGTGCTGAAAATAATTGGTGTTCCCAAGAAAGTAACTAACGTAGCACACAATTCTGAGATCACCTTCTTACATGTGAAGAAATCAAGTGCCATGTGAAGGGGGTTGATGGAGAGAAAGAAGTAAGTGGGGTTCCCTCCTCTCCTAGTTCTCTGTCCCCTCTCCACTTTTAGTGGACTCTATTTTTAGGTGCCAAGGCTGTCTAGGATTCTCTCTAATCCTAGAGGGAAGAATTGATAAACACATTAGTAAACACATTTACCCTAACAGGCTAATGATCTGGGCTCTCCTCACTGCTATGCTTTCTTCTCTCCTGCAGCTCCCAGGGGCAATTAAAAGTTCCATCTCTACAAGCCTGATGAGGTTTCCTGAACTCTCTCCTCACTTCCTGCCTCTGAGCCCAGCCCCTACCTGCCATGTCCTGGCCTTGTAGATAGGACCTGATGAATACAAGATTTCTTGATTTTAGCAGGAATTGGACAAAGGCTCCCATGGCTATGCTGTGGATAAAGTAGAAGAATAAGGCAGAGGATAGTATATCAGATGGAGAACTGATTGGTTTAATAGACAGAAAGAGCACTGGTAATTATCATCCTGAAATATCATCAGTATTTTAATCAGTGGCTTGAATAAAGACTAAATGACACAAAGCTTAGAGGAAAAGATAATACAAAGATCAACAAAATCAGATATCTAAAGACTGGATGAGGAGAGACAAATCAGATTATCGGCTGGATGACTCTGGAGACTCTCCCTAGGTAACCCAGCAAAATATTGGCCCTATAGGATGGCATCAAGAACTCAGGTTGGAGCCAATGCCAATATGCAAACTCCTCACTCGATTTTACTGGGGGGACAAGCTATTTCTCATGCTGGCAAGGTTGTAACCAATTGCAAAGCTAAAGATCTATCACTTCCCACATCCATCATTAATATGCAAGACAATGGAGCACAATGATCCCTCTCCTGGATCACACAGCACACACATGGCACTCTAAGCCACGTTCATCCCAAGCATGCCTCTTCATGGGATGGCAAGGGTCTGAAAGGACCATATTCATGCTGCCAGCCTGTGCTTGAGTACTCACACACTTTGAGTCTGCATTTATCCTTGCCCCCTGCTTTACACATTGGTACAAACAACATTTTAAAAAGCCAAAAGATAAAATGTTATATAGACAAATATGCTGCATTTGTGCTCAAAATATCAGTTATGTAACTATAGGAATGGGAAGACTTAGCTCCATACCTTGAAAAGGAACCATGAGTTTAGTGGATTCAGAATGAGTCAGGAAGTGACCTGGTGGCTTATAAGTGGTCTGTGGCTTCATTAACAGATGCAGCATCCAGATCTCAGGAGAGGACCTTGTACTCATCTTGCCAGCCCACCCAACTGGAAGCCATGCTTAGTGCAGCCTACTCTAGGCACAGGAAGAGGCAGGGCTGACAGCTGCCACCGATGTATATGCAGAGTACGTACAAGACGAGTGGAGCAGCCAAGAGAACCAGACTGTAGCAGGTTAATTGGCTGAGGCTGACAGATTCCAAGTCAAACTGGTCCAAGCTCATGTCTGGGATTCTAAAGCAGAAGGAAGAGTCAAGAGAGAGGGAATGGACCTGGATGACTGCAAGAGGACCAGGTGCAGAAACCAAAACATACCATACTGAGGCAGACAGGAGCAGGTGGTTAGGGGACTAAGGCAATTACTGAGGAGAGAGGCTGATGAAGACTGAAGTAAAGGAAAAACAGGTTGGAGTGCTGCAGCTGAGGAGCCCCTGTGGAAAGCTGGCTGCAGTACCACTGTCTACCTTATTTTTAAAACTATTTCTTCTTTTTTATAAAAAAAATCAAACTAATGCATGAGTATTATGTTTAGTTTTGTTTTTAAAATTCAATCATATTGCCACATCCATAATTTAAAAATTGCAATCCTCTGCCCCAATTTTTTGAATTCCTGCTTTCTAGAATCAACTGCTTTCAACTCTTTTCTGTTTCTTCTGTTTTTCCCTCTTTATTTGTAAACAGCAGATTATGCTACTATATTTCTTGTGTGTGTGTTTTTGTTGCTGTTGTTTGTTTTAGGTTTAGTTTGTTGGCTCCCATATGAAATAGGAGGATTGTGTTCCCTCACACCATGCTTTCCCACTCTCCTGCCGCTTATTATATTCACACTATTCCTCTTCCCCATCCTCTTAATATACTATTGTTACCTTATGGGTAAAATCAATGCTCGTTGATTTTGAGCATTGATTTTATGATGTTTATGATGTTATCACCATGGAAATGCAATTCACTGCTGACCTAGGGAATACAATAAAACTACTTTATGTTTTACCTGGATTTAATAGTTGCCTCATTGTTTGTTTGTTTGTTTCTTAGTTTTCCAGGTAGCTATCACAAATTCATTCTCAGAATTTCTGAAAGGACAATAAAAGTCATTGCAATATGTGCAAACATTAGGTAGCCTGTTTGTTTCTTTTTTGTTTTTCTACTCAGGGATTTCCTCCTAGTGCATTTTGTCCTTCTGTTACTTGTAACTCTCTAGCTTGCTACACAACTGTCATTGGGAGCTTCTCTTCACCATTAATCTGGGAATTCCCTTTGCCTCTTTTCTGTGTTAAAACTGTTTTCTGGATTCTGTGTTTACCCCCTGCTTGGTTTATTCACTTCTTTTGGCAGAATACACCTGCAAGTAGCTTATTGTGAAAAAATAAGTGGGAAGTTAATTTTTTTGAAATCTTGCATATCTGAAAATGTTTTTATATATTTTAATAGCTTTTTTGAAATATATTTTGCATACCATAAAATCCGCCCATTTAAAGTGTATAATTCAATGGCTTTTAGTATATTCACACAGTTATGCAACCATCACAATTTAATTTTAGAACATTTTTGACATCCCCAAAAGAAATTCTGTACATATTAGCAGTCCTCCATCATTTCTGCTCACTTATTTTCCCTCAACCTACTGCTCCAACCTCAGGTAGTCACTAATCTACCTTCTGACTCTGTGGGTTTGCTGATTCTGAACTTTTCTCATAAGTGGAATCACACAATACATGATCTTTTGTGACTGACTTATTTCAGTTAGCATATTTTTTTCAAGGTTTATCTAAGTTGGAGCATGTAACAGTATTCATTCTTTTTTATTGCTGCATAATATTCTAGTGTATGGACATACCACATTTTGTTTGTCCAGTCATTAGTTGATGAATATTTAGTTTGTTTCCACCTTTTGGCTATTTTGAATAATTCTGCTATGAACATTCATATACAAGTTTTTGTGTAGACATATATTTTCACTTATCTTGGGTATATATCCAGGAGTAGAATTGCTATGTTATATTCTAACTCTATGTTTAGCATTTTGAAGAACCACCATTTTCCAAAGTGGTTGCACCATTTTACATTCCCAACAGCAATGTATGAGGGTTCCAATTTCTTTACCTCTTTACCAAAACATTTCATTCTCTATCTTTTCTACTTTAGTGATCCTAGTGAGTATAGAATGGTATCTCACTATGGTTTTGATTTGCATTTTCCTAATGCCTAATGAAGCTGAATATCTTTTCGTGTATTTACTGGCCATTTGTATATTCTCTTTGGAGAAATGTCCATTCAACTTTTTTGCCAATCTTCAAATTTAGTTACTTGTGTTTTATCATCTAATTGTAAGAGTTCCTTATATATTCTGGATACATATGATTCACAATACTTTCTCAATCTATAAATTGTCTTTTCACTTTCTTGATAGTCTCCTTTGATGCACAAAAGTTTTAAATTGGATTCCATCCAATTTTTCTATTTTTCTTCTGTTGCTCATGTTAGATGCTATATCTAAGAAACCATTGCATAACCAAAGATCACAAAGATATATTCCTATTTTTTTCTAGAAGATTTATAGTTTTATTTATTTATTTAGAGACAGAGTCTTGTTCTGTCACCCAGGCTGGAGTGCAATGGCGTGATCTTGGCTCACTGCAACCTCTGCCTCCTGGGTTTCAGTGATTCTCATACCTCAGCCTCCAAAGTAGGGATTACAGGTGTATGCCACCATGCCTGGCTAATTTTTGTATTTTTAGTAGAGATGGGGTTTCACCATGTTGGCCAGGCTGATCTCGAACTCCTGATCTCAGATCATTTGGCCACCTTGGCTTCTGAACGTGCTGGGATTACAGGCTGAACCACTGCGCCTGGCCTGATTTATAGTTTTAGCTCTTATATTTGGGTTTGTGATTCATGTTGAGTTATTTTTGTATATATGAGATAAAGGTTTAACTTTATTATTTTGCATATGGATATCTAGTTTTCTCTGTTTGGTAAAAACAAAAACAAAAACAACAAAAAAACACTGTTTCCCCCACTGAATTGTCTTAACACTTTTTTGAAAATAAATTAAACATAAATTTAAAGATTTATCTCTAAACTCTCAATTTTATTCATTTGATCTATATGTCAATCCCTATGCCAGTACCACATTTTCTTGATTATTATAGCTTTATAATAGGTTTTGAATAGGGAGGTATGAGTCCTCCAACTTTGTTGTTCTTTTTAAATATTGTTTGAGGTATTCTAGGTCCCTTTTATTTCCATATGAATTTTGGAATCAGCTTGTGAATTTATGAAAAAGGAATCTGGGATTTTGATAGTGATTGCCCTGGATCTGTAGATCAGTATGGGGCATATTATCACCTTGACAATGTTAAGTCTTCCAATCTATGAACATGGGATGTCTTTCCATTTATTTAGATATTTAATTTCTTTCAAAAATGTTTTGTTGTTTTCAGTGTACATCTTGCATATATTTTGTTAAATTTATTTCTAGGCATCTTCTTCCTTTTGCTGTGATAATAAAGGTGATTATGGCCTGGTGCGGTGGCTCAAGCCTGTAATCCCAGCACTTTGGGAGGCCGAGACGGGTGGATCACGAGGTCAGGAGATCGAGACCTTCCTGGCTAACACGGTGAAACCCCGTCTCTACTAAAAAAAATACAAAAAACTAGCTGGGCGTGGTGGCGGGCGCCTGTAGTCCCAGTTACTCGGGAGGCTGAGGCAGGAGAATGGCGTGAACTGGGGAGGCAGAGCTTGCAGTGAGCTGAGATCTGGCCACTGCACTCCAGCCTGGGTGACAGAGCGAGACTCCGTCTCAAAAAAATAAAAAATAAAAAAATAAAGGTGATGATTTTGTTGATGTCTTAAGTTTTAGATTTTTATTATCAGTATTTCAAAATATAGTTGATTTTTTGTATATTGATCTTGCATCCTGATGCATTGCTGAACTCATTTATTAGTTCCAATATTTTTTAGCGTATTTCTTAAGATTTTCTATATACAAGATGATGTTATCTGCAAATATAATTTTATCTCTTTTTTTCCAAGATAGATTACTTCAATTTCTTTTTCTTAACCTGTTGACCTGGAAGAACCTCCAGTATAACGTTGAAAAGAAGTGATGAGAGTAGATATCCTTGTTTTGTTCCTGATCTTAGGGAGAAAACATCCAGTCTTGTGACATTAAGTGTGACATTAGCTGTGGTTTTTTTCAGAGATGTCCCTTATCATGTTAAAGAACTTCCCTTCTTTTCCTAGATTGTTGAATATTCTAATTATAAAAGGCTGTTGGATTTGTCAAATGCCTTTTCTTTGTCTATTGAGATGATCATATGGTTTTTATCTTTGATTCTATTATTATGATATATTACATTGATCGATTTTAGTATGCTAAATCAACCTTGCATTCCTGATATAAACCTCATTTGGTCACAGTGTATAATCCTTTCATACACTGCTAAAAATTGGCTTGCTAGTACTTTGTTAAGTATGTTTGCATTAATAATCATAAGGGATATTGGTTTGTAGTTTTCTTTTTTTTGTGATGTCTTTGGTTTTGGTATCAGGGCAACACTGGTCTCATAGAATGAGTTTGGTAGTGTGCTTTACATATTCTTACATTTGTTTAATAGTTTAATTTGAAGAGAATTTTCCTTTAGAATACAGGCTGGTGAAGTTTTTCTGTTAAAAAAACAGGTAACAAATATTTTAGATTTTGGGGACCACACATGATCTGTGTAACATATTCTCCTTCGGTTTTGTTTATGTTTTTCTTTCTATAACTCTTAAAAATTGAAAAACCATTCTTAGCTCAGGGGCCATAGAAAATCAATCTGTGGTCTGGATTTGGCTCTCAGGCCACAACTGGCCAACCCCTGCTTTAGAATTATGAAGGCATCGCTCCATTGTCTTCTACTATTTTTCCTCATCCTTTCTATATAAACTTTGTTATGGTTTTGTTTTGTTTTCTTTCTGGAACCATTTAGAGTCTTCCATTTATCTCTGGTTTCTGGAAGTTTCTCAAAAATTTTCTCTGTTGTTTGTCTTTTTTATTCATGCACTAGAAAATCTGTCAATGTGAAAACTGTCAACATGGCTATTCATATCCCTTTAGTTCTGGAAAAAAATTTAATTATTATTTCTTTGCTAATGTCTTCCCCCATTTTGCTATTCTCTCCTTCCTGAACTCTTATTACTCAAAATTAATCCTCTAATTTTCTTAACTCTTCTCTGTCTCCTGTCCCCACTCATCCCTGCATCTGTTGTCTTTTTATTCTGAATCTTGGGAGACTTCCTCAGCTTTATTTTTCAACTCATTTTTAAATTTTGAAATTTCTGCCATATATATATTTAATTCCAAGAACTCCTTCTTATTCTCTGAATGTTTTCGTTTATAGAATCCTATTTTTGTTTCATGGATGCTGCATATTTTCCTACATTTCTAAAGATATTAAAAATTGTTAAAATTTCCTTTTGCTTTGTTCATTGCATGTTTTTTTCTTTTTCCTTGTTGCTTTTACTATGGGGAGAGGGGTGATTTGTCCAAATGTTTTCTTACTATTTGCTGATGAAATGCATGAGGCAAAAAGAAAATCTGAGGACCTCACCATTGTGTCATTCCTCAGGTCCCAAGGTCCCTTGCCAGTTTTCCTGTTACCCTCCACCTTTCAGAGTCTCCTTAGGTTAGTGTCATGTGTAATGTCCAGGGTGTTTAGATGTGCTGAGCAGAAGGTATAGGGAAAAGCATGTCTATGCCATTGCTCCAGAAGCAGAAGTCCCCAATCCATTGCTTTTCTTATTTCACAAATGAAGTAAAAGACTCATCTATGTGTGCCCCAGATCACAGGATTTGGAGCAGGATGTGGAGTGATTACCGTGGAGCTTTTCCTCCTGCCAGAAACCAGGGGGCCCAGAACATGTAAGAACCAGCAGTAGGGGCCCCAGTCATTCATAGGATGTCATGTGCCCCAAATCACACAGCAGGTAAATAGCAGAACTGAATTGTCATCTCACCAGGTATGGCTCATAGACCACCTGCATAAAAATGTTAAGTATGTCTGTTAGAAATGCAGATACCTTGGGCCCTAGCCTAGACCTTCTGCAGAAGGTGATTTTGTGTGTGTGCCCTTTAAGGTTATTAATCGCTGCTATGAGGAAAAAGAATTCCATGATCTCTTGGAGCTCCTCAAACTGAGACTCCATGATTCTCTTGAAGCAATCATCCCAATCGCCCTGCATGGGTGACAGCCCGTGCTACTTGTTTAATTTCTGGTAAAACTAGCCTGGCGAGCAAGGCCAGCTCTGGCTTACGGGAACACGCCATGAGCCGTGGGGGTCAGAGAGCTTTCTCCATGGGAAGGAAGACTGGGAGGGGGTGCAGCGGGAAACCTAGTCAGAAGCAGCAGACTGTGGAAGACTAATGGGATTAATACTTGGGATTCATTAGCCAAGGATTCTGGAACTTTTCCAGTCCTCTCCAGCAAATGGCCCAAAGTGCCCCCTTAATAGCATTAAGTGAAATTACAAATCAGAGACGGTGGCTGATCAATCTCCTTGGGGCTTCTCTGCAGCTTTTGTGCAGTGGGGGTGGGGACAGTCCTTCAGTGGGGCCACTGCTCCTCTGCCAGCAGCTGCAGCACTTGCTCCACTTGGTCAGTTTCCCTCTTCCCTGGTCTGGAAGAAAGGAGTCAGAACACACAGATCTGGATCACCATCAAAGCTTCTTCCTCACCCATCTCACTTCCTCCCATCCCACAGCACAAAAGCCACCTGTCAAACGGGAGCCAGACAGAAGGAAAATGCTCTGTCCCAGAAATTTCCACAGTCATAAAATTTAGATTGGGTTGGTGTCTTGGACAGAGAAACCATAGTAGAATGGTGGCAGGAAAGACTTTCTTTTTCAAACACAGCCAAGCCTACATGCCTTGTGAATCCTAGAGGCTCAAAGAGAGAAGAGGAGCCTTCATCCACTGGGTACCACTTCTCCTTCCAAGTCCAGGCTCTGGGGCAGGGAATGCCCCACCGATGGAAAGGTTCTGATGGAAAGATTCCTATGGAATCTCCCCACAGAGGTCTTGCTGCCTCATCTGATCACCTGCTCACGTTCTCCACCTCCTTAGCCTAACGGATGGGGTTTAGTGATCATCCATCATCCTCTCTCTCCTTCCCAAGGCAAGCCTTGATCACTTCGTCACCCACGTCCTTCCTTTCTTCTAGGAAGAAGGATGGAAAATAAATTAGTCAAAGTTCTCCAGAGAAGTAGAACCAATCGGATATGTAGATATATCAGAGGAGATTTATTAAGGGAATTGGCTCACTCGAGAAGTCTCAAGATATGCTATCTGTAAGCTTGGAGAACCAGGAAAGCAGTGATGTAATTCAGTCTTAATCTGAAAGCCTGAGAACTGGAGCTCCAGTGTCTGAGGGAAAAAGAGGATGGATGATCCAGCTCAAGAAGAGAGTGTAAACTTGCTCTTCCTCTACCTTTTTGTTCCAACTGGGCTCTCAGTGGATTGGATGGTGCCTGCCTACATTGGTGAGGATGATGGTTTTTACTCAATCCACTGATTCAAATGCTAATCTCTTCCAGAAACACCCTCAGAGACACACCCAGAAATAATGTTTTATATATCTGGGTATCCCTAAGTCTAGTTGACACATAAAATTAGCCATCACAGGAAGACAACCAAGCCAGGTCCTGAAGTGAGAGCAGATGGGTAAGCAGTTTGTATTGTTCTGCAGTGGCTGAGCCCCTGAGGGGACCGTGGCTGCTGTGCCAGATGGGGAGTGCCCAGCTCCAGGATGCTTCTATGTTGGCAGCAATCATTAAATCTGCCTGCCTGAATCTCATTGGCCAGGACTCATTTCCTGCCAGGTACAGCGTCATTGCCCCTCACTGAGATCAATCAGCAGCACAGTCAGCAGTAGAGTGGGCCAAGAGCAATTTCTTCATGACATTTACAAAGGGAGGGTGGGATTTAGCATATTGTGCATTTCTCTAGGCTCCCTGAGGGTCTGACGGCATCCAAATCCCAAAGGTGGTGACCACACGTGTGAGCATATGCGGGGCCTGCTGAAGCTGCCCACAAACTGATGTGCATGTGTGAGGAAACACGGGTGTTTCCAGGTACCCAATAAATAATCTTATCTCTAATACATCAAAACGGGAAATCAATTCTGGTAATTACCCTATTTTCTTTATTCTAATATACCATTGATTATAAGATGCATCATTGATTTAACAGCTGCCTCAAAAAGAAACTTTACAATAAGCATGCAGGTCTATTTTAAGAGACACATCTCCATTTCAGAAATGTTAAAACATGTGCAAGGAAGAGGGGAGACGCATATTATAATTAAGAGAAAATGGTAATGGGGAGAGAGTCAAACCAATTGCCTGATTGAATTAACCAGTAAATGCAGTTAGTGTGATTCACTGAAGGGTTTTCAGTGTGTTGGTGGGCACCCTGACTCAGCCACCCTGAGATAAATTACTGTGCTCCCCTCTTAGCCAGCTCTCCAGGGTCTCTTCCCAGAGTAACTCCTCGTATTCATTGTTACATCAGGCATCTGATTCTAACTAGGTGACTCTCAGAAGAATTATAGGCAAGAAGATGCCATCCTCTCCTTTCATCTGGCATTGGCTTTTGAACTCAGTTCCTCCCCTCTATGCCCCAAGGATACAGATCTCCTGGGGTATCATCATCATGAGAGGCCCGCACCTCTAAGCTCTACTAAAAAGCACTGGGCATTTTCCTCCTACCCATTGTCCAGGTCAGGAATGAGACCATTATCATTTGCCTCCAGCCTGACTCTCTCACATCTGTCCCAGTGCACTCCAGTATGGAGTCTGCAGCCACACTGTCTGTCCCTATCTCTCCAGTGCTCTGGGATTCCTCTTGCCCCCAGTCTTCTCCAGTGCTGTTCTCCTAACCCTGAGGGCCTTTATGACCTTGATCATCACCCCAAATATTGCTCTGAAGAGTGGGCTCTGGATACCCCAAATATTGCTCTGAAGGTGGGCTCTGGACACATATTGGATCCTGTGATGGAACAACAGCTGATAATAGGCCAGCAGGACACCAGGAAGGTCTAAGGCAGGGGTGTCCAATCTTTTGACTTCCCTGGGCCACATTGGAAGAAGAATTGTCTTGGGCTACACATAAAATACACCAACATTAACAATAGCTGATGAGCTAAAAAAAAAAATTGCAAAAAAAGCCCCCACAAAACTCATTATGTTTCAAGAAAGTTTACAAATTTGACTTGGGCTGCATTCAAAGCCATCTGGGGTCACATGTGGCCTACGGGCCATGGGTTTGACAAGCTTAGTTTAAGGCTGGGGAAAAAGCACTTTTTCGAGAAAATAAAAATCAGAATTTTTTGTTTTTGAGACAGGGTTTCACTGTGTCACCCAGGCTGGAGTGCAGTGACACAATCATGGCTCACTACAGACTCGACCTCCCTGGACTCAGGTGATCCTCCCACCTCAGCCTCCTGAGTAGTAGGGACCACAGGCGTGCGCCATCAGGCCTGGTTAATTTTTGTATTTTTTGTAGAGATGAAGTCTCATTATCTTGCCCAGGCTGGTCTCAAACTCCTGAGCTCAAGCCATCTGCCCACTTCAGCCTCCCAAAATGCTGGGATTACAGGTGTGAGCCACTGAGCCTGGCTGAAAATCACAAAATTTTGATCCACACTGTGGATAGGGAGTAACTGGTTAGAAACTGAGTGAACAACAAGGAGGATGGAATAGTCTAGAGATAAATTAAAGAGAGAGAGAGAGAGAGACCATATGCAGTGGCTCATGACCTTAATCCCAGCACTTTGGGATGCTGAAATGGGCAAATCACCTGAGCCCAGGAGTTTGAGACTAGCCTGAGCAACATAAGGAGACCCTGTCTCTACAAAAGCAAAAACAAACAAACAAACAAAAAATTAAAAATAGCCAGGCATGGTGGGGCACACTTGTGGTCCCAGCTACTCAGGAGGCTGAGGTGGAAGGATTACTTGAGCCTAGGAGGTCGTAGTTATAGTGAGCTGTGATCATGCCACTGCACTCTAGCCTGGGTGACAGAGCAAGACCCTGTTTCAAAATAAAAGACAAAAACAAAACAAAACCCAACCGACAAAACAAAAACAAACAAAAAGAGGAGAGAGTCTTTATGATGGTGCTACAGAAGAGCCCTGCTACGAGGTAGGTAGGGTACATTTCAGGAGTCCCTTATGGTCTTCTTTAGATTTCTGAATTTTCTATTTTTATGTGTTCTTCCCTTCTTCCATTCACTGGTTCTCAGCCTGGGTTTAGGGTACTGGCCCTGCCTAGGAGTGTTTGGAAATGCCTAGGAGAGTTGTGGTTGTCACAAGTGGGGCTCTACTGCCATGTAGAGGGCAGGGCTAGGGATGCTAAGAAGCAGCCTGAAGCTCTTGCAGGTGAAAAAATTGCCTGATCCAAAAACCAAGATACCAGATTGAGAAACACCAGTCCCTGCACTACCTCACCTAGCCTCTAGGGGTGCTCTTCTGCCCCTGCAGAGCTGGCCTGAGTTTGCCACGACAATGCCACCCCCTATCCGACTCAGCTTGATTTGGAATTTTCAAATGGAAATTTCTGAAGAAACTAAGAGAAGACAGATGGGAAATCATCAAAGAAAGCAACAAAGCATAAAAACAGAGGAGCATAAACAGATTTCTGAGTCTAAGGAAGCTCAAGTCTGTTTAGTCTAGTCATTTTTTTTTTTTTTAAACTCACAATTTTCCTGATTGAAACAATTTACTAGGTGCAGAGGCCTCATTTCTTTCCTTACAGCCAGTCATAGCTCAGGCTGGCCCTGATGCTGGCCTGGTAGAATGTTGAAGCTTTCTAGAGGCCAGTCTCTGGATCTTTTTCTGAGTGTGACCCAGAAAGACCATGAGCTCAAATCACTCCAGTCTCAAGCTGCTTTGGCCTTCTGGCCTCTCCTCGGTCTTTGACCCCTCACACTAGCCCCACACATCAGGTCTTTCTGAGCAAGGTGTGGCCTTCTCTTTTGCCTTTAGAGTAAGGGTCAAGTAATGCCAGCAGCTGTGATGGAGTTCTCATCAACGCTCATGGTTCCAGACAAGAACAGTTGCTTTTTCACTCACTTACAGCCTAAAACCAATGGTCCCAATTGGTGGCAGGTCACCTCCAAGTGGTAATTCTGGACCCTAGGCTCCTTTCATCTTGTGGCTTCTCCATCTTCATCCTGTGGCTTCTCCACATGGAGCCTGCAGAAGAGGACAGGGCATGGAGGATTGCCTGCACGTGGTTTTCATGGGCCAAGCCTAGAATTGCCACACATGACTTGTGCTGATATTTTACTGGCAGAAATGGAGACACATGCCCCCAACTCCCAGGAGCAGGAGATGCTGGGAAATGTAACTTAGCTGTGTGTTCAGGGAGATAAGAATTGGGTTTGACGACCAGTCAGCAGGACATACCTCCACCTCCCCAGGAATGGGCTTGTAGAAGTCCTATTTTCCTTTTTCTCTACAATTTTTTGGCAGGTCTAAAGCAATATCCTGTTTATGAATAAGTGGCTGGTTCCTCAAAAAGTTAAACATAGGATTATCATATAATACTACATATCCTAGTATCATATAATACTACATACATATTATGCCTACGAGTAGGATACTACATATCCTACTCGTAGGATATGTAGTAATACAAAAGAATTTAAAACAGGTACTCAAACAAATACATGAACACACATGTTCATAGTAGCACTATTCACCCTAGCCAAATCCTTATCGATGGGATGAATGGATAAACAAACTGTGGTACAGATATACAGTGGAATATTGTTCAGCCATAGAAAGGAATGAAGTGTTGATACATACTACAATGTGGGAGATTATGCTAAGTGAAAGAAGCCAGACAAAAAGTCACATGTTGCATGGTTCCATTTGCATAAAA
Organism: Colobus angolensis palliatus; assembly: GCF_000951035.1. Lineage (NCBI taxonomy): Eukaryota > Metazoa > Chordata > Mammalia > Primates > Cercopithecidae > Colobus > Colobus angolensis. Next base: position 1,362,381 of record NW_012117921.1, on the reverse strand, counting down.
TATCCAGAATAGTGAAACCCATACAGATGGAAAGAAGATTGGTGGTTGCCCAGGACTGCGGAGTAACTGCTTAATGGAGACCCTTTGGGGATGATGAAAATGTTTTGGAACAGGCTAAAGATGGTCGTTGCACAATGTTGTGACTGTATTAAATGCCACTGAATTGTTCACTGGAAAAGGTTAATTTTGTGTTATGCAAATTTTACCTCATTTAAAAAAATGTTTAAATGATTCGAAAAGAAAGAACAAATGGATGAGTTTTTTTGCTTTGGTTTTGTTTTTAATGAAGCCTAGTTTTTACGTATTATTTGTTGTTAATTTTTCTGGTCTGCATCACATAAGATGGTTCTTAGCACTTGACCTGCTCCAGCAACTTAACTCCATCCTGTACGCCTTCTAAAGACATGGGAGAAGCAACTAATTTTTCCTTAACTCCATAGACTCTCTCCTTGGGTTTGGTTTCTGGTCATATAAAATGCATTTCTGATACCTAGAATAATTCTCTGTTAGACTGTTCATTTGCTGAGTAATGACGATTGACATACCCGGCGTTTAATTATTTTTAAATTTAGCTCATAGTCTCACTTCCATCCACTTCTGGAGGCTCCTTGGCTTCTTTCCTCTCATTCCTCCCCTCATCTGGTAGCTGCCCCCTTCCCCCATCACAGGGTGCTGCTTAGGAGGTGGGGACCTATAACATTTTCAAGCCTTCCTCTCACTGGGTCCCAGTCTTTTCTGGGCTCATTAGCCTACTCAAATATCCCCTATAGTACTAAAAATCATTTTAAAAGTAAATCATATTCTACTTATGCTTCAAATAAAATAGCACTTAACATGTTGTTTTGTACTTCTTTTGATATAAGACATTTCATTCGTCTAGACTATAAGCTCTTTGAGGGTAAGAACCATGCCTGAATTATGTCTATATTCTTAGCACTTAACACAGTAGCTGATTATATGGTAGTTGCTCAACAAATATGAATTAAGTGAATGAATAAAACGTAATAGCATACAGATAAGAGAAAGGCTATTTTTCTCATATGAATAAACAACCCAACTGAAGCCATTCTCTTGTAGAGAGAGCAGCTTTTTACCTGAAATCAATGGATTGTTCATTACTAGAGACCAGCACAAAAGAACTATTATCTAGCGCTGGCATGAATTATAAGGAGGTAGGCTCAAGGAAAGGAACAAACTGTGTTATAATAAATGGGAGTCTGGAACTCAGTCAGCAGCGAAAGGGGGCCAAGGAGGAGAGAGCAGAATAGAGAAACCAGTCCCACTCACTGGGGGAGAGTGGGCAGGCACTGCAATGGACGGTGGGAGACATTCCAACCAGGGTGTGTACTCTGAGTGTGTGGGGGGGGTGTAGGTGGCCTATCAAAGGGAAAAAGAGAGGGTCCCAGCGCTGCATGACCATTGTGTGTGGTTGGGATGGTGAGGTTTTGGGCACCAAGGGAGAGTCAAACGCAGGTGGTGAGCATCCATGGGAACTGACAGCAGGCTGGGCCCTCGGCAAGATTTCTGGGATGAATCATGGGATTAAGAACTCTGGGAAGATGAATGAGAGTAAGGCCGGGCCTCAGCCTTGGAGGAACTGGGTTCTTACCAGGTTTCCTAGGCAGATATTCAGGCCCAGGTAGGGGTGTTTGGTGAGAACTTGGACATAAGGCCCTAGAAGTAGGTCATGAGGTCAGGGCAGTTCTGCGTGACTGATCTCCTGGACCAGGTAGGACTCCTTAAACTCACTATGACTGAGGCCTGGATGCATCTGAGATTGAGGCAGGACTGGGCATGCAGATGAGACTCAAGTGCCACTAGTGGGGAAGGAGGGGCTTCCGGGAGGGTGGATTCATTAGCAGCTAATGGCGAAAATCAGACTTAGGTGGTTGCCAACCTGGATTCAATGATCAGGCTGTGTACCTGTAAATTACTCCACAGGATCTAATGTGTACATATTTTAAAGATTTTCTTTCCCCATAGCAAAGTGGATTTACAGTCTGAATGACTGAGCTTATTAATTCTAATAACCTTTTTTAGAATAAAAGTATATAAGAGGATGGGAAGTAAAAGCCTATGTCCTGAGGTCCAAGAAGGAAGAGGAGCCCTCTCTAATCCCTGCAGTGGTAAGAGTGCCTGGGTGTGAGTGCAGAGGGCCTGCTGCTGACCTCAGCCTGGAATTCCTGCTTCCAGTGCCTCCTTCCCCACCTGTTCAGCAGGCACCCTCCTTCCCTGGGGTCTCCAGACCAGTAACATTCTCTGTTCTCTTACTCAATGGTTTGTTTGATTGATCTACTCTTCCTGGATGTGTTCAACCGAGATCTCAGTAGACCAGCCCCAGGCCAGTATCTGAAAGACCCTCAGTACGTTCTGAGTGGAGGGCTGTCTTGCCAGAGGTCAGGCTGCCCCGTTCCTGCCTGTTATTTGAGCATGGTACTCTAGTCATCTCAGCAACTCTGTGAGCTACCCAGTGCTTTTTCAATAAATCTCTTTTTCAGATTACATCAGTCTAAGTCAGTCCTGATGTTTGCAATCAGGAACCTGAACAAATATAAAAATTGGTGTCTTAAGGGGCGACAGGAAACAGACCCTCAGAGAAATGAGGGGTGTCGGGACTTGCTATCTGCCTAGTTGGAGCTGAATGCAGTGAAAACCCAGCCGTGAACTCTAGCAGCCTGTGGCCCAAGTGACGAAAACAGCTCCTAAGGTTACCACCTGCAGTCCCAGATTAAAAAACCCACTTCAGGAAGGATACGGAGGTCCCATAGCAGATGGTCTTGTTGTCTGCGCCATGTCCCCCTTGTTCTCCTGATTTCAGTGCAGCTGTGATCTTGTTCAAGCATGTGCCAGTGTCTCTTTCTGCTTTCCTGCTGCAAGTCTTTCTCCAAAGCCAGGAAAGACCGTTCAGAGGCCATCAGTGCAGCTAGCCCCCAAGTCGGGGGAAACTTAACATCCTTGAAGGCAAACCTCAACCCAGGTGGGATGGGAGCTGGTGAATAAATGCTCCGCTTCTTTTCCTTCCCAGGACAATTCTGAGTTACCTTCTGCAACATGTTTCAGAAGACCCCCACTGGGAATGAGCCCACACATTAAGGAGCTCAGTCATGCTCCCTTTGTTATAATAATTTTCCATCCTTTCCCGTCTCCCTCTCCCTGCTCCCTCATCTGCTTTTTGACAGACAGCCCAGATAAACGACCTGCAGCCAAATCTGTCTCGAGCCTTCTTTCAGGAGAGCCCAAGCTACTGCCTGAAAGTGTGTGAAGAGAAGAGGAGTTAAAGGACTAAGTGGGAGGTGGGAGATGGGAGGTTGGCAGTACAGTTGCTTCTTCCAGCCCTGGGAAGCTTAAAGAGAAAATGAAAAACTCAAACGCATGAATTTCAGCCCAGGTCGTAGGCCCAGGGACTTTCTAACACCTACTGAATGGGGTTCATATTTATTTATTTTTAGAAACGAGGTCTTACTATGATGGCAGAGGCTGTTGTCATCACGCTGGCTGCAGCAGGGAGGCGCAGCTGGGGCTGCAAACTCCATGGAGCCAGTGGGAACCCCGCCCCTTCTGAGCTGGGACGGGAGCTCCCCGGGTGCTGCTGTAGGCGCCCAACACGCAGCTACAGACCCAGGCCTCCTGCTCTATGGAACAGGCAGGAACCCCACTCTTCTGGGCCGGGCTACAGCAGCCCAAACTGCAGCTGTGAATGGCAGCCGCCCTGTGCCCTTCGGGGAGGGCCGGGAGCAGGCAGGATCTGCCTTCCCTGGTGCGGCTGCCCCGCCCTCCCAGGCTCAGGAGCCGGATGTCCCTGCGGCCTGCACCCTCGGGGACCCAGGAAGAACCCCTGTCCCTGCAGGTTCTGGGGTGTCTTCTCCTGCTGCCTGGCTCCTCTCCACTCCCGGCGCCTGCTCTGATCTTGGAGCCGGGGTCGGGGCTGAGCCTGGGGGCCATAAATGGCAGCGGAAGGCAGATTGATTTCAGGGCGGGGGAAAGGGGCGGGTCCCCAATAAGGCCCCAGTTTTGGGTCAGGGAGGGCCTGAAGGCTGGGGGCCGGGCTGCCAGTCTCGCTGACTGGAGTGGTGCCTCTTCAGGGCCACCCTTGGCCACCCATGGACCACGCACGCACTGCCTCCCCTCTGAGGTCCATAAAAGCCCTGGGCTCAGCCAGAGCAGGGCAGAGGATGGTCAGAAGACGAAAAGGGCAGAGAGACTGGGATGGTTGGAGAGACACATATGGGATCCGATGGCATGGGATGGGATGGCATGGGATGGGATGGGCCAACTGGCAGAGAGGAGTTACCCTCTCCGCCGAGAGCTTCAGAGAACTGCAGAGATATCCAAATGACTTGCCTGCAGAGAGGAGCCCCCCTCTCCAAGGCCTCCTCTCTGCTGAGAGCTGAACACTCGTCGGGAGGACTTGCCTACAGAGAGGAGCTACCCACTCCTCTGAGCTGTTCTAACACTAAATAAAACTCTTTGCCTTTTTCATGCTTCACTTGTCTGTGTACCTCATTCTTCCTGGATGCAGGACAAGAACTTGGACAAAAGTGCTGTGGCCACAGAGGTTTCCAGCCAGAAAAATCAACACCCCAGAGATCCTGTAACAATTATGTTGCTCAGGCTGGTCTCGAACTCCTGGCCTTAAGCATCCTCCCGCCTATCAAGTAGCTGGGATTACAGGCATGCACCACCATACTCAGTTCAGAATGATGTCTTATGGCTCATAGTTGCAGGACTGAGTCAAAACCAGTCCCAAAGTTTGATCCTACAGGTGGTCAAATTATAAATCTAGTTAAAAATCACAGCTTCTCCACATTTCTAATGTGAAAGGTAGAAATGATTGATCAGAAAAGAGGGGGACCTCAACAGTTGGGACAAGGATATATGGGAAGATTTGACTGGGCGTGTAGTACCTTGAGCTTCTCACCCAAGCTGAGTCTGTCTTGCCAAAAGCAGTAGCTCCTCCCCTTCTGTCCAGTGAAGCTTATCCCTGCCTTGCTTGGAAACTTTATATGAACCCACCTTGTGGAGCTACCTTGCAAGGGGAGGAGCCACTAACCTTTTTATCTCCATACTGGAAAAAATAATTAGAGACATTCCAGCATGGGGCAGTGGTGGTGGTGGTGAATTACATAGTTAAACTCTGGAGGAGAAAACATACACAACACAAGTGTTGTGTGACATTATTAATTTGAATCATCAAAGATCTGGAAAATTCGTGTAGGAATAGATTATAAAAAAGATAAAACCAATGAGAGAACAATAGAGTATTGAAGTACCTGGATTTGAAGATTTAGGGACATTTGCTAGAAATTCTACATTGAATGTTCTGTTGTAAGTTGCTAGGAATGGTTTTAATTCTGTTTGGTTAGCTGAAACATAGGCTCCACATTGATTCCCACTAAATGGAGTTGAGAAGCCAGAAATCCCTTGGACGTAGGGAAGAAATGCATAGAACTTAGAAGATAGAAATGGATTTATGTGATACCCACCTATTCCCTCTGAGAAAACCCAGAAGAGCTTACTTTCCCCATGTTCATCAGGATGTCTAATAGGACATGTCCTGCTGTCGGAATTATAGTCAAAGTCAATGCTTAGAATAGCAGATGTTAAGTACACACATCCTAATTTTTTTTTTTTTTTTTTGAGACAGAGTCTCACTCCATCACCCAGGCTGGAGTGCAGTGGCATCTCAGCTCACAGCAACCTCAGCCTCCTGGGTTCAAACAATTCTTGTGCCTTGGCCTCCCAAGTAGATGGGATTATAGGCACTCACCAACAGACCAGGCTAATTTTTTTTTTTTTTTTTTTAGATGGAGTCTTGCTCTGCCACCCAGGCTGGAGTGCAGTGGTACAATCTTGGCTCACTGCAACTTCCGCCTGCTGTGTTCAAGCAATTCTTCTCCCTCAGCCTCCCAAGTAGGTGGGACTACAGGTGTACACCACCATGCCCAGCTAATTTTTTTTTTTTTTGTATTTTTTTTTTTTTTAGTAGAGACGGGGTTTCACCATGTTGGCCAGGCTGGTCCTGAACTCCTGGCCTTAAGTGATCCACCTACCTTGGCCTCCCAAAGTGTTGGGATTACAGGTGTGAGCCACTGTGCCTGGCCACACATTCTGAATTTAGAGTGAATAGCCTCTATAAAGGGCATACTACAGGGTACCACCACCCCCACCCCCACCCCACCCCCCATCCCCACAATGTTAGCCTGTAGGGAACGTACTGTACGTAAGAAGAAGCCATTCCCTCTCTTCATGCCCTTGTGGGAGAGGAAAGGAGAAGGGGTACTTCAAGAGGATCCCTTGTAGAGACAGAAGCAGAGAAGATGGCTGTTTCCTGTCCTGGCTGGATGTCTGCTTAGCTGACCCGAGCAAAGGAAAGGAGACATGGAGAAAGACGATGAGGTGAGGTGTGTGCATTGTGGGGGGAAGGGGCAGTAAAGCAGCCTCCTCCCACCACTTGGCATGGTAACAATCCAGGGATTTCCCCATAGCCGGGTGGACAAAGCGGAAGGGTGAGGGAGCTGGTCTTGAGTGGTCAGTGACATCACACAGGAGGATTGCAGCCCATCAAGGGGTGCCAGCAGCTGGAGACCAGGGTTGATGACATTAAGTGGGGACTGAGGGGTGATGGAGAAACAAGGAGAGCCCAAGTTAAATCTCCAGGGTCAGGGAAATGAGCAGTCCAGGGTCCCCACAGGGTCCACCAAGGGCTCACATACAGAGCAGATGCCCAGCATTTGATACCTGCCCAGAAGGGGCTCGAGGACTGGCCAGAGAAGCTGCAACAGCAGACCAAGAGAAGATGGCAACTTCACCCAAGCGAACAAGGGAGATGTCTGCCTTTTTCCTTTTTGTTCCTCTTCATCTAATTGTTTAACTCCCCCAAACTCCAGGACTGGCAAATAGAGACCTGATTTGAGCTATGATGGAGGATCATGGCTCCTCACTTCTTTCCATCCCCGATTCAGTTCACGGACATGGAGTTTTTAACAATAGGAAGGCCAGGTACTCTGGAGGGAAGGTGCCACAATAACAGCACAGGAATGCATTGTGAGTCTTCTTCCAGCTCCTCTAAAGGGGGCTGTGGCCATTTACCAGGATAACTATGTATTGATCAGGGTAACTGAATGACCCAGACCTTTCAAGGATTATTGACACTGGATCTTGTATAACATCAAACCTGGGGACCCAGAACCCTTTATCCATGGGTTAACATGAGGCTTTTGAAGGCCAGGTGATAAATGGATTTCTACCTGAGTCTGTGTCATGGTAGACCCAGTAGGGCACTTAAGCCATCCCACAGTTATTTTCTCAGTTCCTGACTAAACTATTGGAGTAAATAACCTCAACTGGCAGACTCTCCACCCTGGCTTCTGACCCATGAAGTAAGGGCTATTTCCATAGGAAGGACCAAGTAGGAGTCTCTGGAGCCCTTCCACAGCCATGGGGAATAACTGAGATTAATGCACTAATGGCTTCTGCTTTGAGAGGGGCCCAGAGCAAGAAAAGGTTCTGTCACACGTCCAGGTTGCCATGGAAGCCACTCTGTCCCGTGCCTCTCATGACCCAGCAGATGCAATGATGATCAATGTCTGTGGCAGGTCAGGCTTCCATATGGAGTCATTGGAAAGTACCAATGGAAGAATCACAGTGAGGACCCCTGGAGTTTTGGGACAAGGACATCATCTGTTTGCAGTAATTATTCATGTAAGAAACTGCTCTTGACTTTCTACTAGACCTCATAGACTGAATACAGTCCACCTGGTGACCATGCGACCCAAGTGGCTCATCCAGAATTGGGTATGATCTCATCAACAAGCCAAGAAGGGCATGCCAAGAACCACCACATCATCAGGTGGGAACAGTTTATCTGGAACTGGGTCAAGCAGGTCCTGACAGCACGAGCGAGTCACATGTGCTTCACTCTCCCAACACCCCTGTTCCTGTTACACTGCCACCCCACGCACATACCTGTAGCTTCATGGGGAGTCTCCTGTGACCTGTTGACTATGGAGGAACAACTGGACCCTGATTTACAGGTGGCTCTGCACAACGTGCTGGCATCACACAGTGGTGGACTGCTGTGGCATTAGACCTGCCCTCAGGACCAGCCTCAAAGGACAGCAGAGAGGCACATCCTTCCAGCAGTACAGTGTGACCACTATTCTCAGAAGAAGACATGGCCCAAGGCAAGCGTCTAATGTGATTCATGAGTAACAGCTAGTGATTGAGCAGATGGCCAGGGACTGGGAGAAATCATGATAGGAGAATTAGGGGCAAGGTGGTTTAGAGAAGGGGTCTGTGGATGAACTCATACCCCCAAATTACAATAACTTATAGTCTTTCTCTCACCTCCAATATATCTCCCACTCTGCCCTCTAAGCAGTCTTGCTAGCAGGCTAATCTAATCATGTCACTCCCCTGACAAGAATTTTAATGGCTCCTCATTGCTTATGGGATAAAATAAAAACCCTTTGCAAAACCTGCCCCTTGTCTATCTAGCCAACCTCATCTCTTACCACTTTCTTCCCTAATACTTTATGCTCCAGGCTGATTCCCAAAAGCATGCCGTTTTTTCTTCAGATTTGTGAACCTTTGGCTATGTTTTTTCCTCTGCCCAGATGGACTCTGCCCTATTTGTCCTCCAGGTCTCAATGCAGAGGTCACCTCCTCCCAGAATTCTTCCCAGATTTGCCCAGGCAGATAGATGCAGGATGGTTACTGTAGTACACTCCAGAGCCAGACTGCTTGGGCTTCAATCCTGGCTTGGTTACTTACTAATCATGTGACCATGGACATATTATATAACTTTACTGTGCCTCAATTTCCTCACCTGTAGAGTAGGCAAGGTTGGTGTGAGGATTAGTATATAAATATTATTAGTAATAAAATAATAATTAGGTTTTAAAATAATACAACATAAATATTTAAGTAGGGCCAGGCGGGGTGGCTCACGCCTGTAATCCCAGCACTTTGGGAGTCTGAGGTGGGTGGATCACCTGAGGTTAGGAGTTCGGGACTAGCCTGGCCAACATGATGAAACCCTGTCTCTACTAAAAATACAAAAATTAGCCAGGCATGGTGGCATTCGCCTATAGTTCCAGGTACTCGGGAGGCTGAGGCAGGAGAATAGCTTCAACCTGGAAGGCAGAGATTGCAGTCAGCCGAGATCATGCCACTCCAGCCAGGGCAAGACTCAATCTCAAAAATTAAAAAAAAAAATACATATATACATGTATATATGCACACATACATATATATTTCATCTCAAAATATATATGTGTATATAAATATATATACTGCATCTCAAAAATATATATCTATATTTATTATTTTTATATATATATGCAATATATTTTTAAAGTAAGTAATACATAAGCAGAAATATGAAAGCAGAAGTGAGCCTGGCCTAGAAGGACTGCTCACTGTGTGCCATTGCTGCCAGCGAGTGCTGTTTTCCCTATACAGCCCCCAAATTTTATGCACATGCCCAGGCAGTCAGCATAAGGACACTCTTCCCCCTTGGTGTCTTTAGTTCCCAGCAAGTGCCTGGCACATCGCAGTCTCTCAATAAGTTCTTACGGGATGAATAAATGATGTCTGGAATCAGAATCAGAGATACAGTCCCACTTCTATCACTTATTAAAAACCTTAGACAAGTTATACACGATTAAAATCCTCAGTTTCCTCATCGGCAAAAAGACAGCTAAAGCACATATATTACGTTGAAACATTAAGGTGCCATTTTTGCCGGTCAAAACCAACTGAACATCAGCAATTTCATATGATTCAATGTAATTCTTCCAACTCAGCTGATGGGAGGCCCAAATGAGGTAATGGATGTGAGAGTGATTTATGAGCTGTAAAGGGCTGTACAATGTCACTATTGATTATTATCAGATATGTGTGGCAAACTGGAGATGATGTATTTGAGTAGAAGAATCATTTCATTTAGTTCAGTTTGTATAATAAATAGCAATCTGGAGAGACAAATTTGAATTTTAGATTCACATGACAGTGTCATCGAAGCTGGATTTGAGCTCAGGACTCTTGCAACAGAAGGGCCATGGGTTTGAATGGGTCCCCACGCCCGGGGAGGAGCACAGGGATGTCCTACGGAGAGTCATGGAGTGCAAAGAGGCAGTGGCCTGCTTGTCTGCCGGCCTGTTTGCATTTAGCATTCTATGGCTCTTGGAATCCCCTCAGGGATTTTTCCAGCACTCTGTTTCCTGCAAGAGCACACACTATATTTGTTCACACTCACTCCACCTCTCCCAGACTCCCAAGGTGACACCCTCCCTGGAATTCTTGATGCAGCAGGAGCTCCACAAGTGAATGCCAATATGCACAGGTCCACAGGAGCCCACTACTTCTAGACCAACACCCCCATACCTAGGGATTCTGGTGAAAGAGATCTGTTTGCAGACTTGGGCTTCTCCCAGAAAATGTCCTTCTTGCTGTCCTATTGTTGGCTCAGATGGGTGACTATGTCGGAAATGATATGAGGACAGGGGTTGTGCTTGATGGACTTCTGAGATCCTGGCAGCCAAGCAGAGTCAGTTTCTAGCAGAATCAACACCAAGCTTCTGTCTATATTCAGAGCCCCTTAGTTGCAACCTTTGTTTATCTTTTGCCCTCTGGAATTTCCTATATAAAACTTTCCTACGTAAAAGAGACTTTTGGCCAGGCGCGGTGGCTCATGCCTGTAATTCCCACTTTGGGAGGCCAAGACAGGCAGATCACTTGATCACTTGAGGTTAGGAGTACGAGACCAGCCTGGCACACATGGTGAAACCCCATCTCTACTAAAACAAACAAACAAACAAACAAACAAAAAACTAGCTGGGCATGGTGGTGTGTGCCTGTAATCCCAGCTACTCTGGAGGCTGAGGCAGGAGAATCACTTGAACCCAGGAGGTGGAGGTTGCAGTGAGCCAAGATCGCGCTACTGCACTTCAGCCTGGGTGACAGAGCGAGACTCTCTCTCTCTCTCTCAAAAAATAAAAATAAAAAATAAAAAATTACTTAAACTTAGTGTGTGTTTTTAAGTCATAGAATCATGCACCGCCAGAGCTGGAAGGGTCCTCAGAGATCACCCCATAATTTATAGCTGAGAAAACTAAGACCAAACCAGAGTTAAGAGGCTTGACTAGAAACTAGGGTTATGAAATCCCAGACTAGTACTCTTGATGCTACGCACTGTGTTTTAAAACAATAGCTATCATAATGTGAGTGTATGGCATAAGATAGTTCTGGGTTCGCCTAAATCTGCCCCTTATCAGCTGTGTGATCCTGGGAGAATCACCTGATCTCTCTGAGAGCCTCAGTTTTCTCATCTCTAGAAAACCTCTCAGTGTTGTAGAGAATGAAATCACATGTGAAATGTCCACAATACACGAAGTGCTCATTAAAAGTAAGTTTCATTTCACTGTGGAACAAAAAGCAAACTTAGTGGAAGGATCGAGAAACAAGTAAGAGGATTTGGGGTAACCCTGGTTGGGAGAAAGGGAAAGGGGAGTAACACTCCAACATACATGATGTCACACCACTTTATCCTGCTTTTGTATAAGACTGACATTTCCCCCAATTAAATTCAGGGAACAGTTATTGAGCACTTATTATGTGCCAGACCAGGTTAAATTTTATGAGAACAGACTATAAGGCAGTGTTCCCTCCATTCTGGATGGTGACCATCTAGCTTGGAAGACAGATGGGTAAAGAACTAGCTGTGATGTTCTACGTATGACGTGTACTAACAGAGGAGTGTACAATGGAAAGGACATTTCAGGCAGAAGGAACACTTTGAACAAGTGCCTGGAAGCATGAAAATCAATTTAGAGAATGTATCAGGTAGGCATAGTCTTGGCAGCCAACAACAGAAAACTCAACATAGCAGTGGCTTAAGCAAGCTAGAGGTTTATTTCTTTCATACATAAGAGAAGTGCAGAGCTAGGCAGCCCGGGGCTCATGTGGTAGGTAGTTCCTGAGTCATAAGGAACCCAGGCAATGCAAGATGACTGCTTAGAGCATGGACTCCAGAGTCACACTGGCCTGAGTTTTAGTTCCTTTTCAGGCCATGAGATTTTGAGGAAGTTACCTTTCCTGTTTCCTGTAAAATGAGGATAATAAAAGTATCTATCTTTGAGGATAGATCTAAGGATTAAGTGATTTAATAAAGGAAATGTGTTTTGAACAGAATCTGGTGCAAAATGGTGCCATATATTTTTGAATATTCTGCTTTTCTGTTCCACATCCTTAGCACATGGCTTTCATTCTCAAGGTCATCACATGGTCCAGAATGGCTGCAGGAGCTCCAGCCATCATATCCCAATTCTGGGCAGCAGAAATAAGAAAGGGAGAGAAGGACCTAGGCCGCTCCCTTCAGCTGAATCAGCTGAGTCAGTTTCCTTTAAACAGCTTTTCAGAAGTCTCACATTTCACTTCTGTATAGACATCCCTGCCAGAACTTAATTGCCCGCCCTCCTGTTGCACGAAGGCTTGGAATCATGGTCTTTTAGCTAGATTCTCTTAGAAAGAAAGAATGGAGATGGATTTTGATTGGTAATTTGCAGTCACTGCCACAGGAAATAATAGATAAACTCTAATAGTTGGGCTCCAACATAGGGGTTTAGGGTGAGGTCGCAGGAGATGAGGCTCAGACAAAATTGTGACTAGCCTTGTCTGCCATATCAGAGATGCAAGGGGTCTCAACCTCAGTAGGGAACTCAGCTTGGAGCTATTTTCTGGCAAGTCACTAGAATATAGGTAGTATTTGGAGCAATGAGGGAGTTGAAGATCCCTTAAGTATCACAGGCAGGAGTGAGAGGAGAGATGAGGAAAGAGGTGTATTCAGGTTCTAATATCACAGAGTGCCTGCCTAGGGCCAGGGATTCAATTTCTGGTTGGTGAAGGGCAAGTATGTGAAAAAGGTGCCATCCTTTGAAAACCGTCTCCCCACATCTTACAGTACTGCAGTACTGCTGCTGCTTTTTTTTTTCTCTTGCAACAATTGTAAAATCTTTTTTTTTTTTTTTTTTTGAAACGGAGTCTCGCTCTGTCGCCCAGGCTGGAGTGCAGTGGCGCGATCTCGGCTCGCTACAAGCTCTGCCTCCCGGGTTCACGCCATTCTCCATTCTCCTGCCTCAGCCTCCCGAGTAGCTGGGACTACAGGCACCCGCCACCTGCCCGGCTAATTTTTTTGTATTTTTAGTAGAGACGTGGTTTCACCGTGTTAGCCAGGATGGTCTCGATCTCCTGACCTCATGATCCGCCTGCCTC
>NW_012117921.1:1331922-1349059 GCF_000951035.1 Colobus angolensis palliatus | reverse complement strand
CCGCCATCTCGCCCGGTTAGTTTTTTGTATTTTTAGTAGAGACGGGGTTTCACCGTGTAGACCAGGATGGTCTTGATCTCCTGACCTCGTGATCCACCCGTCTCGGCCTCCCAAAGTGCTGGGATTACAGGCTTGAGCCACTGCGCCCGGCCAATTGTAAAATCTTTTAACAGATTTTCATCAGTCTTAATATTGGCATGCAATATATTACTTTAAAAAATGAAAGGTGCTACTTTTCAGGAATGTTCTCTCTTGCACTTCCTCCACTCCTAATGAAGACAGAAGCTTGGAGAACACTAGCATCTAGAGAAGAGGAAAAAGAGGGGTTAATGCATGTGGTTAGGACTCCGAGCACTCAGCTTACTGGTTACGTTTACTGAGAACACCTGTATTCTGCACAAGCGCGTTTGCTAAGCATGGGGGTGGAGTGGGCCAGGTGTGCCTGCGTTTATCCTAGCTGTGGTTGATGGCAGAGTGGTCATCCAGTTGGAGACCCTCTGGAAACGAGGCCTGCATTTGATGCTCTACTTTTATGCTCAGGGTCTCAGGACCCTCCCCATTCTTTGAGAAGTAGCCATCACTTGCTGACACCACTGGCAGCTTCTCTGCTGAGCCCTTTGTAGGATAAAATGTTGGGTCAACTTTTCTCCAGGAGCTGAAGTTCTTTGTCCTCAGAGTACTGCTCCCGACCTGGCATCCCCTGCTGCCTTCACCCAGGACAGCAGACAGACTGGCCAGGATGATGCAAGCAGGGTATCCAAGCTACTTTTAACTTCAGGGAGATGGAGATACATCAAGGAGATGGAGTGTATTCATTGTCTATTGCCACATATCTATTTACCCCCAAATTGAGTAGTTTAACATAATAATAAAAAACATACATAATAAAAAAACAATAATAAACACAGTATGTGAGGGTCAGGAATCTAACAGAGGCTTGGCAGGGTGGTTCTGGCTTGAGGTCTCTCAAGAGATTGCACTCCAGATGTAGGCTGGGCTGCAGTCATCTGAAGGCTTGATTGGGACTGGAGGAGCCAGTTCCAAGGTGGCTTACTTATATAATGGGTGTATGGGTGTGATGGTGCTGGCTGTTGGCAAGGAGACCCAATTCCTCTCCTCGTGGACCTCTTCTGAGGATGCTTGAGTGTCCTCATGATATGGCCGCTGGCTTCCCCCAGGGTGAGAGACCCAGGAGAAAGAGGTGCAGGCAGAGGCTATCCTTTTTATGATCTAGCCTCAGAAGTCACATGGCTTCACTTCCACCACATTCTATTCTTTAGAGAGAAGTCTGGCTCACATTCAAGGGGGAGGAGAATAGGCTGCACGTTTTAAAGAAAAGTGTATTTTAAAAGTTTGCAGAAAAATTTAAAAACTAATTTAATTTAATTTTTAATTTAAAAAATAATATAGGGGCTGGATCTTGGGAAGCCTGAGATGAAGCAGGCCAGGGGTAGAATCAGAAGGGAGACTTACAAACTTCACCCTCAAGCCTCTAGCACTTTAAAGACAATGGTGGAAAATTATGTTGGGTTGGGTTGTCACTGGAGGATCCTGTGATCTAATCCAGAAATTTCCACATGCCAGGTGGCTCTGTTGTTGTCTCAGCAAGACCTCTGTTTAGTTAATGCTAATGCCCCAAAGCCCTCAAATTACAAACTGGTATTGTTGTTAAGGTCTATTGCTTTCTCACTAGAAGGTGGCTTCCCGTGGTATGGAAAGGGAAACTAAAGCCTGGAGAGGTTAAGCAATTTGACTTCTAGTCCTCTAGTGAGGCACAGGCAGTGGTGGGTAGGGTCCTGAGTCAGGCAGTCTAACCACTGACCTCTATACCCCACCTCTTCAAACCACAGCATCTCTCTCCTGATGCTCTGAGAAGCTAGCATTTGTGGGAAACGTCCAATATGCCCACAGTGTGCTAAGTGCTTTTATGTCATTTTATTCTCCTAACCACCCACGACGGTAGGTGTGGAATCCCCCATTTTACTGATGAAGAAACTGAGGCACAGGTATAACAGGTTATGCTGTATAAGTAGCCCAAGATTATTCAGGCACTTATGTGTAAGGCTGTGATTCTAAGGCAGACTGACTGACTACAAAGCTAGTGTTCTTAATGCCTAGATGCTCCCACCTTCCATCCTGGCTCCTGGAATTACATCTGACTCCATAGAACCTGGACATCTCAATTTCCTCCCCAAAAGCTGGCGTTCTCCAAGATGCAGAAGCCAGAGGGGTGACGTTCCTGTGCAGGAAGAAGGGATGTCCAGGCCCACTGCCCCCCTCTCTCAGCAGATTCTCATTTTCAGAATCCTGGAAACCAGACCCAGAAATCTGCCTCCCTCCGTTTACCCAGAGTTCCAATGTCACCAACCCCCTTAATTAATGCTAGGGTGCTGGGTCATGCATAGCACGGTCAGCTCGGTCTCCAGTTCTGGCAGCAGCTGCAGCCAAGGTCAAGAACCATGGGGGCTAGGTTAGCTCTTACTAGTCCTCCTAAATGCCACTGCCCACGCTCTCCACTCCCGCCCCTCCCGCTGAGCAGTGGCTGCTAGGGCGGCAGGAAGTCCTTCGCCCTGGGCCCGGCGCCCTCCAGCGGTGGACGCAGAGCACCAGGCTCCAAAACTGGGAAGCCAGCTCAGCCTGCAGCTGGGCAGCTGGGGCAGCTTCACACCTAAACCAGCCTCTAAACGGGCGCACCTGGACAAAAACCAGTAATTTAGAAAAGTCTGTGTTTCCAGACATCTCGCACCGCCAGCATTCTCCATGAGAAGGGAGCTAATAGGAGCGACTTTTCCTATACGCTGGAGACTTAATGAGTCTCTCACCAATCCAAGGCTGACCTGTAATCTGAAATGACCACGATAAAGAGGCAATGTCAAGCCTAAAGAAAGGACCCCACTATGTTGACATTTAGGCATGAATGTGGGTGGCATTGGGGCAGGAGTCCTATGTGCTGCTTAAATCCCACCATAGAGTCAACTGGCAGTGTGGCCTCTGTCTGACACAGCTCGGGCTCTCCTGCTCTGAGGGAGTTTAGCAGAAGGTCCCTTACCCCACCCAGTTCTGCAGCCCCTCTGAGAAGTCACATAGCTGATGCCCAGAGGGGCTGGGGGTGTGCTTCTCCCAGTCCCCACCCCTTCTCCCGCCTCTCACGTTGCCTGTGGTTCCAGGAGCCAGCTGCGTTTAGTCCGATCTCTGTGCCAGTTGTACTCTTTTGTAATCACATGTTTTTAATTAAATACTATATAACTTGATGAAATACAAGCAAAAAGAATAATTTCTTTAAAATTTTTTAATTTTAATTTTTGTGGCTACATAGTAGGTGTATATATTTATGGGGTACGTGAGATATTTCGATACAGTCATGCAATGTGGAATAATCGCATCATGTAAAATGGGGTATCCATCCCCTCACGCATTTATCCTTTATATCACAGGCAATCCAGTTATACTCCTTTAGTTATTTAAAAAGGTACAATTAAATTATTATTGACAAGAATTGGGTCTATAAAATTAGTCTGAATACTTTTGAAAGAGCCTCTACAGGCAATTTACCTTTTAAAAAAAGAGTAAAACGTTTTCTATTGAGGTGTGGTTGAGTTGTCTGTAAAAGATTAGTAGGAGTGGTGGTGGGGGAGGGGAATTATAAAAATCCCCAGGACTCTGCATTCAGGTTGCTACACAAGCATTTTCAAGTTGCTGGGTAGAATAGAAATGAATCTTAGCTGACGTATTATGGGCACAGTTTAAGAAAGAAAGATGAGGGGAAGGAAAGTGCATCTATACTTACAAAAAAGGTCGCGGTTTGACAGGAAATTAGCAAATGCCCATTTATAATTTTCAAGACAATGTTTAAGGTAGGCAATATTTTTGGCATATGTAGGTGGCAGCCTGTGCTTACAGAGCCTAATAAGGGAAGAGGCCACGGCAACCCCAAAGTCTAATTAGAAAATCAATGCATCCAGCCCTAATTGACAACGCTAATCATCTCTTTGAACTAAAGTGTCCTGGCTGCATTAGAATCATTAGAGCCTGTCAGCAAAAGATAAGACTTTAAGATTTCCGCAAGGAAACAGGGTTTTTTACTCAGCAGGCCTGGACTTAATCAATACATCCAATATCATGATCCACGACCTTCCTCCAGTTAACAAATGATTATGCTTGGTAATAGACTTCACACTCTGGACTCCTGACGATTTTGCCTGCTGTAAGGCTGCCTCCCTCTGGTCCTGCATGGCCATCTTGGTGCCTACAACCGAGCAGTACAATGAGGTTGGAAGAAAACTTTACTAGGGAACATGCTTTTACTGTAAATTCTTGACCTCAGCGCTCAGACAGGCACCCAATACTTCCTGGCACTTGCACTATGTTTGTTTTATGGGGAAAAGTTTAGCACTATAGGAGATGACTATTTGATACCTTTTTTTCTCACTCCAAGCTTGTCACCTCTGTTCCTTCACTGCTTACTCCCTTGGAACAAGAGAAGCCATCTGACATGCACTCTCTCATCTTTCTCAAACTTTGTCCCTTTTCTCCACTCTTCGCTTTCTCTTGCCTTTCTGCTACAATCAAGAAAGTGCCATGAGGGCAGGGACCATGTCTGTGTTGTCTTCAATACCTAGCCCAGTGCCTGGCACATAGAGAGCTCTCAAAATTGATGAATGAACAATTCGGCATCCTCTAATAATATAGCATGACTTATCAGTTCACTCAGTTGTTTATGATCTTCTGGAGGAGAGGAGGGAAGACCATAGCACGTTGACTTCAGTATCCGAGATAATAAATAAAAATTGACTCACTGCTGTCTTCATCATTTATGGATGCTGTACTCAGCTCGCCTTTCCAGGCTCACTCAAGCTTTATTTTATCTGTCACTGTGTTTGTGTGTGCTTCTCCCACAAGGCTGTGCTCTGTATGTCTGGATCCTCAGCATGTAGCAGTACAATGCTTGACACATACATAGGTGGGGGCTCCATAAAACAGAGATGAATTGTTGAAGTGTCCGCAAACCCTACAAGTCACTCTGGATTCCTTCCTCTCCTGCTCCTCTCACATCCAATCCACAAGCAGACCCATTCACTTTTTTATTTCTATGCAGGATCAGCACACTTTTTCTTATAGGCATGTGGAACATGTGTTCTCCATTGCAACTACTCAGCTCTACCATTGCGGTATGAAAGCAGCCACAGACACCATATCAATGAATGGGCATGGCTGTGTTCCAATAAAGCTCTATTTACAAAAACAGATATGAGGTTTGGCGCAGTGGCTCACACCTGTAGTCGCAGCTACTCGGGAGGCTGAGGCAGGTGGATGGCTTGAACTTAGGAGCTTGAAACCAGCCTGAGCAACATGGTGAAATGCTATCACTACAAAAAAAAAAAAAAGCAAAAATTAGCCGGATGTGTTGGTGTGAACCTGTAGTCCCAGCTACTCAGGAGGCTGAGGCAGGAGAATTACTTGAACCCAGGAGATTGAGGTTACAGTGAGCCATGATTGTGCCACTGCACTCCAGCCTGGTTGACAGGGTGGGACCTTGTCTCAAACAAACAAAAAACAGGTATGAATGGGATTTGGTCCCGTTTGCAGACCCTGCTCTATAGTACTGCTTATCTCAAAACTGTTGTTAGCAAAAGAAAATAATTCTGAAAAAAGAAGTCATCCACAGTGTCCTCCATTCTCTTCCAGAAGTAACTGGGGCAGGGTTATTTAGCCTTATATGGTCATGGGTATGTGCTTAAATTTAGAGGGGGAACTTTCCTTCACAGATCAAATAAGCTCTTTCCCTGGCCCATGAATAGGTCTCCCATACCCTTCTTCCCTGATGGGCTCATGTATTCTAGACACAAAAGTTGGTGCCCAGCATTGCCACTTATTAACTGGGTGACTTTTTCTAAGTTGTTCAACCATGAAGATTCTGTCTTGTCTCATTTTCAAAGTTGGAGTAATATTGCTACTTTCCTCATTGAGTTGTCACAACAGTTAAGTGTGATCATGCACGTACCTAAAATGCTTATTACCTTGCCTGGCATAGAGCAAGCACTCAATAGCAATTGTAGTTGTTGTTATTATTATCATACATGTTGATATATATTTCTCCATATATAAACACAGCAGAGCCCCGTGGTTAAAAGCATGGGCCATTGAGCCAGTCCGCCAAGGTTTGAAACCCACCACTTACTGATTGTGTGAACTTGGGGAAATTTCTTACTCAGTCTGCACCTCTGTTTACCTAACTTGTAAGGTTGTTATGAAGATTAAATGAGTGATTATGTATAAAGTGCTTTGAAAAGTGCCTGGCAAACAGTAAGCACTGTGAAAGTATTTGCTATCATCACCATCATCATTAACATCAACATCATCAGGACCAGGACAGAGTCCCAGAATCCCCTAACCTTCAGCAACCTTGTGGTCCGGGCATCATGTTAACTGCTCAGCTCAAGGCGTCCCAGCTTAAAGAGTAAGTAGACTCTCTTCCTTGCTTTGACAGCATCTGAGCTCCCATGTCCTCCCATGCAGAGCAGCATTCAAAAGCTTCTTCCATTTTCCTTTCCATCTCTCGCCAATAAAGCATTTTCTCCCTTCCTGCTTGCTTTAAGCCAGTGGGTAGGGTACCCTCTCTCTCCATGCTTCTCTCCTCCCCTCACCCCTTCCCCTGGGGATATTTGCGTCCCTGGTATTTATTTAGCTCCCATAATCAAACTGCTTGTGCTGTGATGATTGGAGTCATACACACTGAGTAAGAATAGAATTCAGTCATTAGCTTCCTTGGAGACCTTACTCACTACTACTGCTCACAGCCTAGCGTAGGGAGGATGGGGAACAAGGGGGTGGGGTTCACCCCTCTCCTGAATTCTTCCAGCGTCTGCTGAAGTAGTTTACCCCCCTTGGCATTAAGTACTCAGAAAACTGCCTCGTTTGCCTTTTATACCAGATAGACTCCGCTCCTACTGACTTTTTCTTTTCTTTTTTTCTTTTTCTTTTGTTTTCATGATGGGCTCTCACTCTGTCTCCCAGGCTGGAGTGCAGTGGTGAGATGTCAGTTCACCGCAACCTCTGTTTCCCAGGCTCAAGTGATCCTCCCACTTCAGCCTCCTGAGTAGCTGGGATTACAGGCACATGCCACCATGCCTGGCTAATTGTTTTTGTATTTTTGGTACAGATGGAGTTTCACCATGTTGCCCAGGCTGGTCTTGAACTCCTGAGCTCAAGCGATCCCCCTCCTCGGCCTCCCAAAGTGCTGGAATCACAGGTGTGAGGCACTGCGCCGGGTCCCTACTGATTTAGAGTCTCCATTGTGGAATCTGTCATACTCCCATCATTCATGGGGACTGAGCATCTTTTAAAGGTCAATGAATGCTCTTTAATTCTTACAGGTTTCTGGAGACAGATCTCCAAGTGATCAATATGGCCTGATTAAGGTCAGCATGAGAGCAGTAGTTGGACTACTTCAGGCATCGGTGGAAAAAACAAAACAAAACAAACAAAAAATCAGGATATAACACTGGATACATTCTTGTTTTCCATTTTAAAACATTTAATTAGCAAATGGCATGGAAAACTCTTCTTCTTAGAAGGTATGAAATACTCCAGTTAGAGAAGAGTTAAAAGAAATACACCTCCATAGCACAAAATGAATGCTCTGTCATTAACAAAACTGTTATAAATTTCCTTTCTCTGACCATTTGCTTGTTTATCTCTTCTCCCCACCTCTAGGCAGCCTCGGGCTTTTTCGCAGGTCTAATGCAGCTCGTGTGCAGTTTCTGCTTAGATTACTGATGTTAATTATCTCCTCAGCCCCTCTGCCTCTTTGTTCAGAGCTCCAAGTCTCAGAGGTTGGCCCCATTTCCAACTTGCCCCAAGTAGCTCTGAACTTCTTTCTAAAAGAGGTACTCCTGCCAGTGTCTTCCCTTGGCTTTTTCTCCCTTGCCCACTCAGGTTCCTTCCTTTCAGTGAGAGAAATCTTCATTTTATCATCTGACTTCTGAGGGAATCAGGCCTTTCTTCCTTCTGAATAGCCATCAAACAAAACGGAACATGAATTAAATGAGCCTCTTCCCACTCGAAGAGGGAGCTGTGTGCAGTAAGAGCAAGAGCTGAGGCTTCTGGTTAACAAGGTGCATGGAGCAAATAGAAAAGAACTTTACTTCCCCACTCCCGACCCCTTCCAAACACATGGGATCGCTGGATAAAATAGGACTAAAGAGAATTTGAAGACACAGCCAAACTCAAGATTAAGAGAGAGAAGTCCCCAGTGCTTGAGTGAGAGAGAGAAAACTCAAAGTCAGGGTAGTCAGAGGTTGCCAAATCCAAAATGACTCATGGAGTGATCAAATCAACTGGGGCTAGATTTCCGATACCTGACTGGGGAGCGGAGTCTTGGCTGCAGGCCCCATGTGGTAGAATTGAATGGTCATAAAGATAAAGATCATGAAAGCTGGTGTACCCATGAAACAAGAATAAGAAAAACCCCACAGGCCATCTTGGAAATTGATGAGGAAAGTTTGATGTTCACTGTGGCCATGGGTATACAATGGGTCTAGTCCATTCTTGTACAGCTATAAAGAAATACCTGAGACTGGGTAAGTCACAAAGAAAAGGAGGTTTAATTGGCTCACAGTTCTGCACACTGTGCAGGCAGCATGGCTGGGGAGGCCTCAGGAAACTTTCAATCATGGCAGAAAGGGAAAGGGAAGCAGCCATGTATGTGTATGTCTTCACATGGACGGAGCAGGAGAGACAGAGAATGGAAAGGTGCTACACACTTCTAAACAACCAGATCTCGTGAGAACTCACTCACTGTCATGAGAACAGCAAATCTGCCCCTATGATCCAATCACCTCCCACCAGGCCTCTCCTCCAACACTGGGGATTACACTTTGACATGAGATTGGGGTGGGGACACAAATCCAAACCGTATCAGGTAATGATAGCGATTATGAATAAATTGGCATCCTGAACCAAGTGATGAGCTTGAGTTCTAAGTTCCTACTATTCACATGGGCTGGAACCTCAGCTGAGAAATCAAAATTTAAACCAGCCAGAAGCAGTTGAACCTTGTGGGGACTTAAGGTCTTCTCACAAGATGCCTTGTGAGAAGTGAACACTTTTGGACACTTCCAAAGCCCAGGGCACACGGGAATCCCATAGAAGGTATTCTCCACTAAAGAGCTACTCACCATCAAGTATTATAATTACAGAAGAAAACAAACCACCAGAAGGAATTGTCAGCAGATACATCAAATCCAAGAATTTATACCCCAATATCTGAATATAATAAAACCATTTGAAAGAAATTTTAATAAGTACTGTTAAAATGTTAAACTATTAAGGAAGAAAGAAGCACTAAGATGATATGAATAAGACAATGCAACAAAATATGTAATTGTCAAAAAGAACATACAAAAATTCTGGCAGTAAAAATCCAATAGTGAAAACCTAAAAATTCAGTGGGAAGATAAATAGCAGCCTTGTCAAGGCCAAAGAGAAAATGAGCTAAGTTTTTAAAAGGCTAGATCTGAGATAAAAACCTAAAGTTAAGTTAGGTTAGTTAGGTCAGGAAGACATGGTATGGGAGAATGTTGGCCCTGTTGGAAGTCGTCGAACCCATTTTCAGGTCCAATAAACCCCTGGGTCTCACCCTAGTCACTCCTCCTACTTCCTGGTTCACTAGGAATGAACTTCCTCATACACACTGATTTATACATTCACTCTTTCAATGTATTTTTGCTGAGTATCTACTATATGTCAAGCACTCCAAAAGCTCACATGGTTTTCAACAGCACTAGACATAAGAATCACACCGAATACCTTGCTAAAAAGAATGCCAATTCCCCCAAAGATTCAGATTCAGTGTTAGAGTCCAAAAACACACATTTTTAAATTAGCATGCCAGGTTATTCTGACATGAGCGATTCTTGACTCATATTTTGAGACACACTGGCCTAGTTCTTCCACAGACTCAGAGTGGCTCACCATTTATTCCCTGGGCCACCAAAGCCTTCATTCTGCTCAGGCTTTCTGTGGAGACTGCAGAGCTGAGAGAGAAGGTGTGGAGTCTGGTGGCCTCAGTCTCAGGAATGTGGGCCTCCTTCCTCTCCCACCTTCCTCCTCAGAGGAGATCATAGCTCTGGGTGTAGGTGTGTTTGCAATGAATGGGCCCTAAGACTTTCTACAGGGCCATCAGCCATATGCTCTTTCTTTGAGACGGTTTGGCTGCTTTACTAATGGACTCGCATGTTCTTGTTCCCCCTGCTGTTCCCCCTGCTCAGATATAATGTCTCCAGCTATGAGTTCTGATGTCCTGCTTTCACTATCCTCAGAGGAGATCAGCGATTCTGCTTGGTTTCATTGGACTAGAGAGAGAGGTTGAAGCTGGGCTTTCTTAAGTACAAGAAAGCCCACTGGACCACATGTACACATGTGTGACAGGTTTAACCTGTTTGCAGAGACACTGATGCCAGGCAGGCAAGCCCCAAAGTGGGGCTTAGTCCGTGAGGGTTCTTGGTTTTGTCTGGAAAAGAATTAAAGGGCCAGCTGGTGGTGGAAGAAAATAGCTTTATTGAAGAGGTGTTACAACTCTGTGATTACTCCTGCAGAGTGGAACTACCCTGTAGGCAGTGTACAGAGGGTAGCTCAGGGCAGTTTTGCAGTCCATTCTTCTTCCTGGGCTTTGTCAGTTGCTTGGGAAACCAAATTCTTTCTCTCCTTCTCATGTTTTGTTCTTCCTAAATTTCTTGCCCACTCATCTATGCCTACCTGGTCCTTAGCTTTTTATAGATGTGGCTCACAACAGATTAGTTTCTCTTTGGAAAGACAGAATTTTCAATCCGTTGGCTGTTCTATTTTAAGAAGCCTTAGAAATCATCTAAAAGAACTGACTACCTTGCCTCAATCTTCTCTTCTCCATTTTACAGATGTGAAAATTGACGTGCACAGAAAAAAAGTGACTGCTTGTCTTTATTCAGTTCACAATCAAAGATTAGTGTGTCCCTCATCCTCAATATCGGTTAAACCCAAGGCAAAAATGTGTAAGATAACATAACAGATGCAAATAACAGGCAAGTATTTGAAGAGAAGGAGATCTCAGAAATCTGCAGACTAATTATCCACTGAATCTCTAAGAGTGACTTGGTTGTCGTTAGTCTCCTGTTTCTAAAAAGCACAAAATGTCTTTCTTTTCACATGATCTCATTTATTTCCAGAGTAGTCTTGGAATTCAAGAGGGGCAAAGGTAACTCTTCCCTTCTGCATGCATGGGAAATCAGCTGAGCACCAGAAAATTCATTTGATCTGCCTGTGGTTGTATTGTCAGGTCTCTGACTATGAGGTCCTTGTCCTTTGCATCTCTGGATATTCCACTGTGAAGAGCCACTTTGACAGCCCAGAAAGACAGTTTCCTTCCCTTTGGGGAAGAAGCAGGCTGCAAAAAACACATCCCATTGGCCAGTGTCCTTCTCCCAATGTGGAGGTATCTCTGACTTTGTTCTCATGGCTGACTTTGTCTCCTGATTTTGTTCCTTTGATTAGAGACCTGATCAAGAATGTCAGCGTGATGGCAGAAGATTACCACTGTGAGAGGAGAATGGTACTTGCACCATGTAGCCCGGGGCTCTGGACCATGGGGCAGGGACATGTCACTTCTAATTCTACACACAGGAGTCTAAGGGAAATCCCTTGTATTCTGTCCGCTCTTTCTGCAGCCCAGCTTTCCCCTTGCAATGTGACCACTATACTGAGTTTTTTCTTCCTCTGTTTTTTTCTTTCTCAAGATCCATGAAAACAATCTGTCTTCTTCCCATTTTCTAGGCCTAAGAAAATACCCCAGAACAGAAGCCAAATAAATGGAGAGCAGCGATTCAAGGGATTTGTGCTCCAGTAGGCTGCCACCCAGATGTGGGGAAAGTCACTTAGACCCTGTGCGCCTCAGTTGTTCTGAATGTTCAGTGGGAAAAGCAAAACATGCGTTTGCCATTTCAAAGGCTGATGTGAGACTGAAATGCGAGCATAAGTAGGAAAGAGGCGTGAAAACATGAGCACAATATAAACACAAGCATCAGTGGTTCACAGCCATTGTCATGACAACAATCAATCCTCTGCTCCTAGAAAATTTCTGCTAACCAGAATTCCTTCAGGGCTACTCTTTCGTCAGGCAAATGATTTTGAATCAAGCTGATATTGGGAATTTATCTTTTGATAAAGTAACTTCTGTCCTGTGCAGTTCCTTCAGCCCCATCACCTTCCCTGTCTTTATCTACATTATCACCTTGGGACTTGGTTTTCTGGAAATAATCACCTTGAGGGCTTTTAAGATCCCTGCTCATCAAAGAAAGCATCAACCCTGCTCACTAGGCTGTGCTTATGGTGGGAAGAAAGCAGAGTCAGATGTTTCAGAGAGATATGCAACGAGAGTTTGCAGAATAAAACTTAGTTACTTAGAAAGCTCAATTTACCAGAACAATTCATTTCATGAACATTCCAGTTAGTTGTGCTGCATTATTACCTCCAAAGGTTTTCCAATAAACGTTTGTTGAATTGAATGGAACTCCACAAACCTTGTCTTCTCACTCACTGGGTCTGGAGAAGAATGAAGAATGGAGCCCTGCCAGGGCTCTCCAGCCTGTGCTTCTCCCATTGGCAAGGTCTCAGTAGACAGCACTCTAGAGCCACCTCCCGTGAGGCCCTGAAACAGCCGGTAATCCCAAGGTATAACAGCAGCCCAGTGTCCTATTGGCAACTAGAACCAGTCACCTAGCCAGATATGGGAGGCCCTTACTGAACCCTATTGGTTCAGTGACAAGAGGAGCCCAAATGGCCGGGGGGAGTGTCAACTTGCAATTTAATGAAAACATGGCTGTGTACATGAAATGGTTTGGATTTGTGTCCCTGCTCAAATCTCATGTTGAACTATAATCCCCAGTGTTGGAGGTGGAGCCTGGTGGGAGGTGATTGAATCGTGAGGGTAGATTTCACCCTTAGATGCTGATCTCCTGATAGAGTTCTCATGAGATCTGGTTGTTTTAAAAGTGTGTGTCATGTCCCCACCCGCCTCCCATTCTCTCATTCTCCTGCTCTGGCCATGTAAGATGTGCCTGCTTCCCCTTCCCCTTCTGCCATGATTGTAAGTTTCCTGAGGCCTCCCTAGAAGTTGTTATGCTTCCTATAAAGCCTGCAGAACCGTGAGCCAATTAGACCTCTTTTCTTTATAAATTACCCAGTCCCAGGTATGTCTTTATAACAGTGCGACAAAGGACTAATATAGTGTGTATCCTTGTGGAAGCATTCCTCCCTTAGGAACTGGGACCTCCAAACCTGCCAAGAGCAGGAGAATGTGCCCATAAAGGAAAAATGCAATATGTGTATGATTAGGTGTCATTGTGAGAGGCGTCACTCCCGTCTCTTCCACTTGGGTTTCAGACGCGTATATTTTGGCTTTGAGGAAAATGGCACCATCTTTTGGTCACGGGTTTAAAGCATATGTGGTATCCTATAGGATGACAGCCCAATCTCTCAGAGTATTGTCACCCAGCTCGGGTCATAAGTGAGCCTCTACTGACCATTTTCCTTATCTATCAGACCAGCTGCCTCCAGATGATGGATACGTGGCAAAATCTGAATTCTATGGGCATGAACCTATTACTGTTCTATTTTTGTATTAAAATGAGTCTCTTTGTCAGAGGCAATGTTGCATAAGATACCATAATGATGAGATTCTGTAGGTCCCCTGATGATAGTGTTGGCAGAAGAGTTTTGAACAAAGAAGGTAAATCTATATACAGAATGTGTATCTATTCCCATGAAGACAAAGCCCTGCCCCTCCAAGGTGGAAGGAATTCAATAAAGTGAGGTGATAGGCTGGTTCCCACAGGGATTGTGTGTGAGCAGAGCTCAGTGTTTTGCTGTGCTACTGGCAAGCTGGGGACTCAACAGTGGTGATTGACAGGGAAGCCCTGTGAAGAGAAGTGAGTGACCATTTCTGCACAATGGCCACTATATGCATGGACCGTGAAGCAAGCAGCAAAGTGGCTGGGGAAAGAAGTCCACCACAGCTACAAGGACTGTCATCTTACCTAACTTGTTTTTGGAAGCTTCCTCTGCAGTGAGTGCTCTCAGCTCAGCATTTCCCGGGGTCATAAATATCTTCACCACCTTCACCTATTCCAAGAGTTTCGTCCATATACTTTTCCCCAGATCTCTTTGTCATAGTAATCTTCAACTCTTACTCTTTCCAAGCCCCTGACCAGTCAAGCTAACCTGTTAGCCACTGCCCACGAGACTAGATAGATTTCTACTTCAATCCACCATTCCTTCCAAGCAAATCAGATATTTTGCCCAAGTTTCTGCCACTGGGAAAGTTTTCTTTATCACTGCCTTTCAGGGCCATCCTTGAGTAAGGTTTATAAAGCATCAGCCATTCACTTCTGGCTAGTGCCAGGATACAGATAGACTTCTCTATGAAGCAGGCCTACAATTTTTCCTTCTTCTGTTAACTGGTCAGAGAGAATTTCCCATGTGGCCATTTACGTGGGTTGAGGAAAAGATGGTGAAACAGTGGAAGTGGATGCAATGGGAGTCTCAGCCAATGTATCCTGTGCCTCCCAGACCCACTCAGGCCTGGTTTCACATAGACAAACCCTATTTAACAATGGAATGCTGCTGCACACAGCTAATTTTATGATTTAGTGAACGAGATAACACTGAATTCATAAAGAACAGCTTGGGTCACATAGTCACTTGGTATCATTTAGTCAAATGTGCGGGATCACTTGGTATTCTTTAGTCAAAGTATCTGAATACTTTAGGTACCATTGGATCTGCTGGGTCATAAGACCTAAGTGGTAGAGCAACTTGTACATTGTCCTCTATTGCTCTGGGACCAGCCCTAAAATGGCAACCTCATAGAT
Source organism: Colobus angolensis palliatus (assembly GCF_000951035.1). Classification (NCBI taxonomy): domain Eukaryota; kingdom Metazoa; phylum Chordata; class Mammalia; order Primates; family Cercopithecidae; genus Colobus; species Colobus angolensis. The sequence continues at coordinate 1,334,159 of NW_012117921.1, read as the reverse complement.
TACTGAGTAAATGGGCCGGAGCAGAAGACCCACATGTTTCTTTCAAAAGTTAGGGAGATCTACCAAGCATTGGGCCTTTTTCTTTGTGATGCACAGTACAAAGTGGAAGAATTTAACTTTAACTTTGGAAGGGCTAGCCCAAGGTCGTCTAGACCACTGAATCTCTAGGAATTTCATTCATGTGTCAGCATCAGCCTCCTACATGTTGTGGGGCTTCTCTTCCTCCCTCTGTCATGCCTGTATCTCACAAAGGCTTCAAAGGTTCTTGGAGCATCCTGGCTCACCCACTGCAATTGACATAATGCCATCAATATATTGGAACAGCATGAAGTACTGTGAAGTATAAAGACTACTCTGGATTATATTAGGATAGAAAGTTCAAAGTTGCATAACCCTGAAGATCATGAATATATACTGTATAGACTGCTTCTGATTGTTCTTGCTAATTAAGATGGAGGGAAAAAATCATTTTCCAAGTCAATAGCTATATACCAGGTGCCATTGCTCTAGTAAAGATACAACCAGAACAGGAGCTGTAGTCAGCAACAGTGACCTAATCGAGCTCAGACAATCCATAGTAATTATCCACAACCCATATGATGTTTCCCCTAACCAAGAAGGTATTAAACAGGGATATGGATATGATTGGAGACACCATCCCTTCTTTTTTTTTTTTTTTGACAGAGTCTTCCTCTGTCACTCAGACAGGAGTGCAGTGGTGGCATCTTGGCTCACCACAACCTCCACCTTCCCAGTTCAAGGAATTCTCATGCCTCAGCCTCCTGAATAGCTGGGATTACAGGCGTGCGCCACCATGCCAGATAATTTTTGTATTTTTACCAACATGGTCTCACCATGTTGGCCAGGCTGGTCTCGAACTCCTGACCTCAAGTGACCTGCTTGCTTTAGCCTCCCAAAGTGCTGGGATTACAAGCGTAAGCCACTGCACCCAGCCCATCCCTTCATCTTTCAAGGTTTTGATGGTGACTCTAATCTCCAAATACCCTCAGGAATGTGGCATTGCTTTTAGTTTATTATTTTGGCAGGTGGGAAGATATATAATGTCAGCTTCCCAGAGGCTTCCTTTTGGCCGTTCTCACCTTAATACTTTTCATTCCATGGCACAGGGAACCAGTGTGGGATTCTCCCAGTTGCCATTTATGTCTATTCCAGTTACACCTTCAGGAACTGGAGAAATAACCACAGGCTCAGTCTCTGGGCTTGCTAGAGTCGTTGTAAGACAGCTCAAGCCAAGATTTCATTTATCACCAGACCCTTGCAAGTCCCCACTCTGGCTGATGGACCACAGTGATTTTTAGGATCTCTAGAGATTAGCATCACTCCAGAGTTAGTATCCAGTAACCTCGGCAAGGTCTGCACATTTTCCATCTCTGGTGCCCAGTCACCCTAGCAAATGACCTGTCAGGTATCTCTGGGGAAGGCGTGGAGGAAATTTACAGAGTCCCCTGTGGTCATATTTCAGGGCTCTTTCTTAAAGAGACCTGACCTCTGTCTTAGTCAAAGGATTCTAAGCTTGCGAACCACCTTATCTTTGTGAACTAGGTGAAAAGCTTTTGGCTTTAAGCTGCCTGAATCAGGTTTCTGTCCACCATAACTATAATTTTCCCAATTATATGGTTCTAAGCTATCTAATATGGTAGCTGCTAGTCACATGTGGTCATTGAGCACTTGAAATGTGGCTAGCCCCAATTGAGATGTGCTTACACGGAAAATACACATTGGATTTCAAAGACCTAGTACAAATAAATAATATAAAACATCTCATTAACAGTGTTTCACATTGGCCAGGCATGGCTTATGCCTGTAATCCCAGCACTTTGGGAGGTCAAGGTGGGAGGATTGCTTGAGCCCAGGAGTTAGAAACCAGTCTGGACAACACAGGGATACCCTGTCTCAACAAATCATTTAAAATCAGCCAGGGCTGGGTGTGATGGCTCATGCCTGTGATCCCAGGACTTTGGGAGGCTGAGGCAAGTGAATCACTTGAGGTCAGGAGTTCAAGACTACCCTGGCCAACATGGTGAAACCCCATCTTTACTAAAAATACAAAAGTTAGCTAGGCATGGTGGCACATGCATGTAATTCCAGTACTCAAGAGGCTGAGGCATGGGAATCACTTGCACCTAGGAGGCAGAGGTTGCAGAGAGCCAAGATTGTGCCACTGCACTCCAGCCTGGGTGACAGAGTGAGACTGTGTCTCAAAATAAATAAATAAA
>NW_012117921.1:1318448-1330002 GCF_000951035.1 Colobus angolensis palliatus | reverse complement strand
GCTCCAATATTTCCCTTTATCCCACAGATTTTAGAAGCGTGAGGAATGAGTCCCAAGATGGAAGAAACCTATGTGATGGCAGAGGGTGAGATGCCCCAGAGAAGAGGAATATATCCCCTGGGATGAGAGACAAGATAAATGCTTGAATCAACACACTCCTCCACAGAGGTATATTTAGTAAACCTTTTTTCTCACAGGGCTTGAAAGATCAAGATTGCTTTTTAAAAAATAATAAAAAGAAGCAGCCACTGTGGTTTCTTTTGACACCAGCCCAATTTCGTGCCTGTCACAATACTTCCAAATAACATGTGTAAGACTTCGCTGGGCTGTCTCTTTTCCCTGAAACCTAAAGCAAAAAACAACAACAAAAGTCTGCAGTTCCAGCTGCATCATAATGTCTGGTCAGAGGCTTCCTGAGATCTCTAAGGTTCCTGGGTGGTTTATAGGACCTGATGTTTTCCCTGCAACTGCAAAATGGCTTTGCATACATAAAATGTGGGCTAACAGTATGAACCCACACTGACAGCCTAAACTCCCAGATTCATAATTTAGTGCCCTTGGAGAACCTCCAAAATCTACCTGGTCCATGTTTACACCTAGAAAATATAGAGGCCATCAAAATCTTCCTCGGGGAAGACAGAGCCATTGGGCTACTGAACTTACATTTCACTGTGGCCCTCAAAGACTTCCTGCTCCACCCCACTAATTAAACTTTTTAATAATCGCCGTTCTGACTGGCATGAGATGGTATCTCATTGTGGTTTTGATTTGCATTTCTCTAATGATCAATGATGATGAGCTTTTTTCCTACATTTGTTGGCCACATAAATGTCTTCTTTTGAGAAGTGTCTGTTCATATCCTTTGCCAAATTTTTGATGGGGTTGTTTGTTTTTTTCTTGTAAATTTGTTTAAGTTCCTTGTGAATTCTGGATATTATACCTTTGTCAGATGGGTAGACTGCAAAAATTTTCTCCCATTCTGTAGGTTGCCTGTTCACTCCGATGCTAGTTTCTTTTGCTGTACAGAAGCTCCTTAGTTTAATTAGATCCCATTTGTCAACTTTTATATACCACATTTTCTTTATCCATTCACCTGTTGATGGACACAAGTTGATTCCATATCTTAGCTATTGTGAATAGTGCTGCAATAAACAGGGGAGTGCAAACATCTCTTTGACATACTGATTTCCTTTCCTTTGTTTTCTTTTTCTTCATTTTTTCTTTCCTTTTAAAGAACACAGCCTCAGGAGGTCCTGACAACCTGTGCCCAAGGTGTTCCCCTTTCCTTTGAATATATACCCACTAGTGGGATTGCTGGATTGATATACTACAATTTATTTATCTATGTATCTGTTGACGGACATTTGGGCTGTTTTCAGCATATACAATTTTTGTGTGGCCATGTTTACATTTCTCTTGTAGAAATAACCTAGAAGTGGAATTTTGAATTGTGTGGTAAGTGTATATTTACTTTGCAAGAACCTGGCTGGGTGTGGTGGTTTGTGTCTATAATCCCAACACTTTAGGAGCGCCACGGTGGGAGAATTGCTTGAGCCCATGAGTTTGAGACCATCCTGGGCAAAAAAGTGAGACCCTGTCTCTACAACAAATTTAAAAATTAGCCAGGCATGGTGGCATATACCTGTAGTCCCTGCTACTCAAAAGGCTTGAGTCGCTTGTGCCAGGAATTTGAGGTTGCAATGAGCTGTAATCATGCTACTGCACTCCAGCCTGGGTGACAGAGTGAGACTGTGTCTCAAAATAAATAAATAAATAAATAAATAAATAATTAGCTGGGTGTGGTGGTGCACACCTGTAGTCCCAGCTACTTGGGAGGCTGAGGTGGGAGGATCACTTGAGCCTGGGAGGTTGAGGCTGCAGTGAGCCATGATCGTACCATTGCATGCATGATTTGCCTGGGTGGTAGATAAAGACCCCATCTACAAATAATAATAACAAATGTTTTATATTGATTACATGTTGAAATGATAACTCTTTAGATATGAGTTAAAATACATTATTAAAATTATCATCTCCTTTTTAAACTTTTTTAATGTGTCTACTAGAAAATGAAAATATGCAAATGTGGCTCACATTACATTTCTTTTGGGCTATGCTGATAAAGATCAATTTGCTACTACCTATGATCAATGAGCTGCAACCATAAATCCATGTGGGACAAACAGTCTGATTACTGTTCTATCCTTCTGTCTTATTGGAGTAATTGGGCCCACCTTGTCTCTGATAGGCAATCACTGTTTCCGATTGTCACTGTGAGTTCCTATTACTACAGTTAGTATTACAGACTGTAATGTAATGGCAACATCTCACTGTCATCCCTGGTCTATAGAAGCCACCACAGAATTTTCAAAGATGCTGGTGTTCTTACTGAATAATTTTTAAATGCTTTTGTAAGAGAAGTGTCCTTTGTGCCTTGGGGGAGGGATTCAGCAGATTATATAATGTATAATAGATACATTTCAATTTCCCACCTCACCGAACTTCGGATTCTTTGATTCTTTCTACAATGTGCTTGGGAAGTTCTGGCATACTCAGCCTCATTAGATGTAGGGCATTGTTATATCAAAGATGGAATTACTTAACCAGGCAAACTATTAGAGCCATTCCCAGCTGCTTAAGCCACATCTTGAATCCCAGGTGAATTCACCTATATTGCCAAATTTGATCCAATCCAACTAGATTTCATCCTGCTTGGTCTACTACTCTTAGAATTTATTCCCAAACATGTTCACCAGGTTTCTGCTAATACAACAAAAAGACATTGTAATTTTTTTGGAGTATAACTATCTCCTTCTGGAGAAGATCTTTCATTTATTTCCTGTAGGCCATAAGATTTCTCCTGGGCCTGGAGGCAATGAGATAAGATGGGGCTAGGTCTTGAGGACAATAGACAGCCTCTTGCAAGGCAACTATCCTATGTGAAATAGAAAAGTCTATGCAAGGGACTACTTTCTCTAGTAAGGGTAATTCAGGGGCACTTAGGGGGCCAATTATCTCAATTTGTTTGCTTGTTTGTTTGTGACAGAGTCTCACTCTGTCACCCAGGCTGGGGTGCCATGGTGAGATCTCTGCTCACTGCAACCTCTGCCTCCCAGGTTCAAGCAATTCTCGTACCTCACCCTCCCGAGTAGCTGGGATCACAGGTGTGTGCTACCGTGCTCGGCTAATTTTTGTATTTTTAGTAGAGACTGGGTTTTACCATGCTGGCCAGACTGGTCTTGAACACCTGGCTTCAAGCTATCCACCCAACTAGGCCTCCCAAAGTGCTAGAGTCACAGGGTTGAGCCACTGCTCCCGGCCAGTAATTTCAGTTTCATTTGTGTCATTCCAAGTGTCTTCTTCCAATCTCAGGGTCCAATTCTAGCACAGACTAATGTTAGATAAGGTTGTACATTTAAGAGGCATTACAAATCTTCAACCCTCACAATTATATCTTAGGCCTGACCCACAGCTTTGTTTTCCCTGAGACTTCATGGGATAAGGAATTCTTAGAAGGTATCAGTAGAAACTTTCTGGTTCCATACCTATGTCTTGAGTTGCAAGTTCAAGGTTCAAAGCTTCTCTCTCTGTCTCTCTCTCTCGTAAACTCTCCAGCACAGTCAGAACTAGCCAGCACATCCTGTAATTACTGTAATCACCACTGACTGTTGCCATAACAGTGGTCACATAAAACTGCACCTTCCACTAGCTCTCCATCCTACGTCACCATCAGTAATAATATGAGTCATCTTAATGCTACTTCATGACACACCATGTCCCATTTCCCTCCACCATAAGGCCATTTATGCCTTCATTAGGTAAGTAAGAAACCTGGTTCCCAAATCTTAATTTCAAGGTTGTTCCTAGGACCACTTCACTTACCAACTATTACATTAGTCAGGGTCTCAGCAGGAAGCAGCATCTACACCAGATGGTTTAGATAAAGATATCTTAATGAAGAGCTATCACAGAGGCATGAGCAAGGTTAAGGGGGCAAATGTGGGATGTTAAGGAACTAATGGCTTAGCAACTGTGTGAAGCCATCACTACTTCAAGGGCTGACAGTAGAAGCAAATAATGTCACCAAAGGAAGAAGTCAGAGGTAGAGTCACAGAGGAAGGGACACAGGGCAAGAGTTGCAGTCCATGGAGGGCCACAGTTACTGCCAGAAATGTAATACACATGCAGGGAAGAAATACTGCAACCTCACTGCCAAAGACAATCGGAAGTCAGAAGACAAAGGAGCCCAAGCAGTGCAATCCAGAAAAAGGGTGAGTATCCTGGGCCTCAAGCAGCAAAAAGAAGGAGTGAGAATGCATTTCAGGCAGGAGGGCAAAAGGAGAATAGGAGAATAACCAGCTCTCCAAGTATGGCACTATACATGAAGCACCTCCCTTAGTCCTTCTAACCTAATATTAATAAGGCATGAACTATTATTATCTCCATTTTATAGATGAAGACATATGCTCAGAGAATAGTTCGTTCAAGATTCTACAAATAGTCAATGGTGGGCTGCAGCTTGACCTGGTCAATTTGAACTTGAGTTTTTGTATCATGCTCAATGACATGAGTTAGACTAGAGTAGAGGGCTCAACTAGAGGAGAAGTGGAGACATTTGGGGCCAAAGCATGGAAGACTTGAAAGCTGGTCTAAGGAATTCTTTAGCTTTCTCTCCAAGTTGTAGGCAGGTATCACATCCGTTCCTGCAGTGCTTAATCAAGCCTTGCAGGAATTAGGAAATTTATTCACCTTTGCTGCTGCTTCTTAGTAACCTGGGCCAGACAGTCAGCCTTGAAGAACCTGCCTCATCCTCCTGAGTGTAGAAGATGTTGGCTGTTTGTGCTCCCCATTATGCATATCCTTTTATGGAGTAAGTATGCTATCAAATAACTCTGGTGGAGCCTCCACCATTCCTCTTGGGTCATGAGTTTTGGGTTGAGGTCCTAAGCAAGTCAGCATATTGCATTTTCCTCTGTGACAATGATTGGCCCAAAGATGGATCCAAACTCCTCAGGAGGCTGAGGCAGGAGGACTGGTTGAGCCCAGGAATTCAAGATGAGCCTAGAGAAAATAGCAAGACCCTGTCTCTATAAATAAATAAATAAACAAATAAATAAATAAGATAGATGGACATAAGACCCAAGTAAGGCCAAAAGGAGCCAAGAAAAGTCAATTTCTAGAACTTCATCAGAGGAATAATCATCTGAAAAGAATTTGGGGTATGACTTTTACTGCCAGATTTCTACAGATGAAGCCAAGACTGAAGCCAACACAGAAGAAAGGCAAACTGAGACATGACCCACATCACATCCCTATGACAGGCTTGAGCCCTCATCCAGCCATAGCCACAGCTTGGCAGATCCCTGGACTTTTTGCTACATAAGCCATCAATTCACTTTTTTTTTTTGCTTAAGACAGTTTTTTGCCTTTTGTAATCACAAGGCAAATGTGGCAAGGTGAGGAGCTGGCCCCACCTTCTCCAGAAAGTGCTCCAATATTTCCCTTTATCCCACAGATTTTAGAAGCGTGAGGAATGAGTCCCAAGATGGAAGAAACCTATGTGATGGCAGAGGGTGAGATGCCCCAGAGAAGAGGAATATATCCCCTGGGATGAGAGACAAGATAAATGCTTGAATCAACACACTCCTCCACAGAGGTATATTTAGTAAACCTTTTTTCTCACAGGGCTTGAAAGATCAAGATTGCTTTTTAAAAAATAATAAAAAGAAGCAGCCACTGTGGTTTCTTTTGACACCAGCCCAATTTCGTGCCTGTCACAATACTTCCAAATAACATGTGTAAGACTTCGCTGGGCTGTCTCTTTTCCCTGAAACCTAAAGCAAAAAACAACAACAAAAGTCTGCAGTTCCAGCTGCATCATAATGTCTGGTCAGAGGCTTCCTGAGATCTCTAAGGTTCCTGGGTGGTTTATAGGACCTGATGTTTTCCCTGCAACTGCAAAATGGCTTTGCATACATAAAATGTGGGCTAACAGTATGAACCCACACTGACAGCCTAAACTCCCAGATTCATAATTTAGTGCCCTTGGAGAACCTCCAAAATCTACCTGGTCCATGTTTACACCTAGAAAATATAGAGGCCATCAAAATCTTCCTCGGGGAAGACAGAGCCATTGGGCTACTGAACTTACATTTCACTGTGGCCCTCAAAGACTTCCTGCTCCACCCCACTAATTAAACTTTTTAATAATCGCCGTTCTGACTGGCATGAGATGGTATCTCATTGTGGTTTTGATTTGCATTTCTCTAATGATCAATGATGATGAGCTTTTTTCCTACATTTGTTGGCCACATAAATGTCTTCTTTTGAGAAGTGTCTGTTCATATCCTTTGCCAAATTTTTGATGGGGTTGTTTGTTTTTTTCTTGTAAATTTGTTTAAGTTCCTTGTGAATTCTGGATATTATACCTTTGTCAGATGGGTAGACTGCAAAAATTTTCTCCCATTCTGTAGGTTGCCTGTTCACTCCGATGCTAGTTTCTTTTGCTGTACAGAAGCTCCTTAGTTTAATTAGATCCCATTTGTCAACTTTTATATACCACATTTTCTTTATCCATTCACCTGTTGATGGACACAAGTTGATTCCATATCTTAGCTATTGTGAATAGTGCTGCAATAAACAGGGGAGTGCAAACATCTCTTTGACATACTGATTTCCTTTCCTTTGTTTTCTTTTTCTTCATTTTTTCTTTCCTTTTAAAGAACACAGCCTCAGGAGGTCCTGACAACCTGTGCCCAAGGTGTTCCCCTTTCCTTTGAATATATACCCACTAGTGGGATTGCTGGATTGATATACTACAATTTATTTATCTATGTATCTGTTGACGGACATTTGGGCTGTTTTCAGCATATACAATTTTTGTGTGGCCATGTTTACATTTCTCTTGTAGAAATAACCTAGAAGTGGAATTTTGAATTGTGTGGTAAGTGTATATTTACTTTGCAAGAACCTGGCTGGGTGTGGTGGTTTGTGTCTATAATCCCAACACTTTAGGAGCGCCACGGTGGGAGAATTGCTTGAGCCCATGAGTTTGAGACCATCCTGGGCAAAAAAGTGAGACCCTGTCTCTACAACAAATTTAAAAATTAGCCAGGCATGGTGGCATATACCTGTAGTCCCTGCTACTCAAAAGGCTTGAGTCGCTTGTGCCAGGAATTTGAGGTTGCAATGAGCTGTAATCATGCTACTGCACTCCAGCCTGGGAGAAACAGTGAGATCCTGTCTCAAACAAAGAAAGAGAGAGAGAGAGAGAGAGAGAGAGAGAGAGAGAGAGAGAACCTGAAAAATTGTTGTCCAAAGTGGATATACCATTTTACAATATGCCAGCAATATTGAAAGTTCCAGTGCTTCACATCCTCACCAATACTTGGCATTATCAGTCTTTTAAACTTTTGCCATCTTAGTGGATCTGTAGCAGTATCTCTTGCAGTTTTAATTTTCATTTCCCTAATAACTAAAGATGTTGTGCATCTTTTCATGTGCTTTTGATCATTTGTATCCTCTTTATCTTTTGCCCATTTTTTGTTCTCCTATTATTGAGTTGCATTAGTGTTTCGCAATACTTATGTATTTGAGAGTATGCATAAATATGACAATATATTTATATGAAAATATGTAAATATTTTCAGTATTTGTATTATATACATATATACATATGTCTGTATTTATATTTGTTTTCATTTTCTTAACGGTATCTTTCAAAGAGCATGATATGGTTTGGATCTGTGTCCCTGCCCAAATTTCATGTCAAATTGTAATCCCAATGTTGGAGGAGGGGCCTGGTGGGAGGTGATTGCATCATGGGGGCAGATTTCCTCCTTGCTGTTCTTGTGATAGTGAGTGAGTTCTCCTGAGATGTGGTTGTTTAAAAGTTTGTAGCACCTCCCCCCTTTCTCTCTTCCTCCTGCTCTAGCCATGTGAAGACGTTCCTGCTTCCCCTTCACCTTCCACCATAATTGTAAGTTTCCTGAGGCTTCCCCAGCCATGCTTCCAATACAGCCTGCAGAACTGCAAGCCAATTAAAGCTCTTTTCTTTGTAAATTACCCAGTTTCAGGTATTTAGGTATTTTTTTCTTTTCTTTTTCTTTCTTTTTTTTTTTTTTTTTTGAGACAGAGTCTCACTCTGCCACCTAGGCTGGAGTGCAGTGGCATGATCTCAGCTCACTGCAAACTTTGCCTCGCAGGTTCAAGCAATTCTCCGGCCTCATCCTCCTGAGTAGCTGAGATTACAGGCATGGGCCCCCATACTCAGCCAATTTTTGTAGTTTTAGTAGAGACAGGGTTTCACCATGTTGGCCAGGCTGGTCTTGAACTCCTGATCTCAGGTGATCCACCTGCCTCAGCTTCCCAAAGTGCTGGGATTACATGTGTGAGCCACCACGCCCTGCCAGATATTTCTTTTTAGTAGCATTAGAACAGATTAATACAGGGCACAATTTAATTTTTATGAAGTCTAATTTATCTCTCTAATATTTTAATTTTTGTTGGTTCCTTCTCTTGAGCATATAAACACATTCGAGTCTTGTCCAATAACTAACAAAACTAAGCCAAACAAAAACAAGATAACTGTCACCTCCAGAAGCCCTTTATTGAACTCATATCCCTTTCTAGCTACTGGCATGTCCTCTTTCCTCCTTTCACAGACAAACAGCTCAAAGGAAAAGTCACCTTTTACTGTCTGGACATCTTCTAAAACCTCATTCCATCTCGAACCCACTCCCATCACTCCACTGCAACACTAGCACAATCTTTTTAGACTCAGAAGTAAAGCCAGGTTCTAACACCTAGGGAAGCAAGCGTACACAAATATTACCACCCTTGGTTTGTAAGGGCAGGGCTGAGAGCAAGCCTGGACAGAGGTGGGGCCTGTGCAGTTGGGTGGAGGGGACTGGAGAAGCCTTCTGACTACTTTCTCTTGATGTTTCAGAGTCTTGCTTTTCTTGCTTTCTCTTGGTTTCTTCTCATATCCCTTTGTTGCTGTCTACATAATCATCGCATCAACACATTACCTTAAAAATGGTTGATGAAGGCTGTGTGTTGTTTGATAGGCCAAGGCAGGAGGATCACCTGACGTGAGAAATTCAAGATCTTCCTGGGAAACATAGCAAGATTGCAAATCTAAAAAAAAAAAAAAAATTGATGAGAAGTTACCTATGGAGATGCACTTGATGAGGATGATCTTTTCCTGCTTCCACTGTGAGTGAGGCTGCTTCCTCCCAGCCCTTTGGCTTCACAAGCCCACTACTCTGTTCCCACCCACTCCATCAAGTAGACTTCAGGTCTCAACTTTCCTGACTTCCCTACAGTGCTGGTCAGTGTCAACTACTCTCTTATTCTCTGTCACCTCCTCCTTCTTGCTTAGAAACACATATTGAGTACCTATTGTGCAAAACCCAATGACAAAAAATGTTCACCAGATTATGTATCTGATGATGAGAGACAAAGATCCTGCTCTCAGGAAGCTCCTGTGCTAGTTGGTGAGCCATCTTTCACCATAGTATGATATACTAGGGTGCAGAGGAATAGCGCCCAAGTCAGTTTAAGGGCATTAGGGCATTACAGGAGCTTCAAGCACTAGGAACAGCACCTTCAAAAGTGCGTGAATGCAAGTGTAAAAGAAATCAAGTGTGAGAGAGCAAGGCATCTACAGAAAACAGTTCCGATGGGTGGGGCTTAGGGAACTGGTGGGAAGTAGCACAGGATGTTAAGAATAGCACTGCCTTTGTATTGCAGAAGTGCCTATCTATCCACCAAAATCCAATCTCCTAGAGATCGCTGGACTACTGGACTATTGCAGTAGTCGACTACGTTATCAACAATGGGTTGACAACAAAAGCGGTATGTGTCACTTCTGAGTCAGGGCTTTTTAAGAGAGTAAGTGTGCCTCCTTCTTGCTCTCTTTCACATTTGAGAACTGGATAGAGACAAAAACAAGGCCCTAAGGATACGGTGGAGCCATAAAATGGGAACAGTTCAGATTCCCGAATGACTTTGTGGAGCAGAGCTTCGTTGCAAACCTGAACAACTGGCCAATATTGTTACATGAACAATGAAACTTCTAATGTGTTAAGCATGGAAAGTTTTAAGTCATTTTTGTTGTTTCTGCATAACCTACCCTACCAAATACATTCTGATTACGGTGCATTTGTGAAAACTTTATAAATGTGTATATGTATATATTTAAAAATTGAGTGAAATACACCAAAATGTTAGTAATGATGGTTGCTTGTGGGTGGTGAAATTATGGGTGGATTTTATTTTCATTCCACTTTTCTGCATTTTCCAAATTTGCTACAATGAGCAGTATTGTTTACAGTCATGACAAATTTAAGTCCTCTAAATTTACAGAGTTAAGAAAGTTACAGAGTTAAGAAAGAATCTCATTACTGGAGGCATATAGGTATCTATTCAAGTAGTAGATTCAAGGGTAGAAAAAAAAAAAGAGGAAAAGGAAAGAAAGCAAATCAGTTACACAAGTATTGAGGACCTAGTACTGTAAAAACAGAGTAGGGACACAACAGTGCAAAGCTCCCAGTCCCTGCCTCTCCTGGATTCTTACTCTCCAGCCCCCAGGCCCAAAACATCACTCCACCTCATGACACGCCTTGTTTCTGTTGGTGGGTGGCAGGGAGGAAGATTTTGTTTTAGCTTCCTCTTGTATTTTCCTTCACATAGTTTAGGGAGGCTGAAAATACACACGAAGTTGACAGAGAGAGATGGGGGGAACAGAAGATGCAGAAAGGAGAGCCAGGTGTTGAAAAGGGGAATGTGGGTAGGGCTTTACAGATGGGGCACACACTTGCTGTCCCTCCCACTTCCTTCTAAAATTTACTACTCCCTTGGCTTCTGTGAGAACACAAATTCCTAATTGTCCTTCTACCCCTCTGGCCACAGGCTGCTTTTTCTCTGTCATATTCTTGGTTCCTCAAGAATCTATCTGAGATGTTTTCTCTTCTCACACTGCCTTCTGAAGGGGTCTCATCACGCCAGCGTCTCCCCACGTCTACCCTCCAGCTTAGCTCCAAGTCCAGATGGAAAACTGCCTAGGCGGCAACACAATGGAATTCCAGCACCTCCCTCCTTCCTTCCCGTAAGCCTAGCTTGCCACCATTTTATCCAACCCAAAGAAACCCAGGTGTTAGCCTCAATCCTCATCCCTCTCCTCCACTGATTACCAATTCTGTTCATTATATTTCTTTAAGATCTTTTGAAAGCACCTAGTTCCTTCATCCCCACTGCCATGGCGTGTATTCAAGGCACAACATCTCTTGTGTGAATTTCTATAACAGTCCCTGAAATCATTTTCAGACCCTCAAGTCTCTCCATTTTTCACACATTCCCAAGAATGTATGTTCCTATATTTCTCTGACTTTAAAACTATGAAATATCTTTCTTTCTTTCTTTCTTTCTTTCTTTCTTTCTTTCTTTCTTTCTTTCTTTCTTTCTTTCTTTCTTTCTTTTCTCTTTCTTTCTCTCTCTTTCTTTCTTTTTCTCCTTCTTCTTTTCTTTCTTTCTTTTTCTTTTTTTTTTTTTA
>NW_012117921.1:1315331-1317703 GCF_000951035.1 Colobus angolensis palliatus | reverse complement strand
AAAAAAAAAAAAAAAAAAAGGTTTCAGTGACTCTAAAGTGCACTCAACATAACTTCTAAACTCCTTAACCTGTCTTTTCGGAGTACCTGTGGAAGTATTTTGGTCAATAAGCATGTGGGCTCTAGAGTGTACCACCTACAAGCTTATGTAACCTATCAGCGACTTAACTTCTCTGAGCCTTGGTTCCTTGTCTGCAAAATGGGGATAATATTGTGGGACTGTTTGAGGATTAACTGAGATGTGCAAATTGCCTAGCAAGGTACTTGGACCAAGGCACAAGAAAAAGGCGGAAAGAGGTGGAGAGAGGAAGCTTTTGAAGGAAGTGGAGAAGAAAACAAGAGAAAAAGATCAATAGAGTTTGAGGAAAGAGCTGGACAAGAGGGAGAAAGATTAGAGGAGAGATGTCTAAATGGAGGTAAAGAAAATGGGAAGAAAAAAATGTCAAAGGAGGAGCTACCTTTCCAGGAGAAAAGAGACATTCTCAGGATGAAAGGGGACTGTGAAGTCTGGGATAATTTATTGGGGCTGCTGAGCCTGGGGTAGATGTGGGTGAGGGCTGTGGGAGCAGGGGTCCAATCCCAGGGCTGGAGCATTTCCACTAAGGGGCAGTGTGGAGCCCTTGCTCTTTGGCTGTAAGTAATTCACCTTCTTCTCCCTGAGGGTGCTGGGGAAACAGCCTCGGTTGATGCCAAGTCACTTGGATAGATTCTGCTACTTGTTATTTGAGGGATAGGACAGGCATCGAGCTTTCTGGAGATTAATTTTTGATTTATTGGTGGTAACGATGATTTATTCTGATATACCCCCAGGGCAAAGAAAGGGCTGTAAATATTTTAAATGCTGTTAGTCGGTGACAAGAAACATTGCTGGTTGGGGAGTAGGGTAGGTGGGAATTTCCAATGCCTTTCCTAAATTACTTAAAGGCAAACTGTGAAGGCTTGCTAGCTTGTTTAAGACAGAGGCTGGGGGAGGGGGTGAGGAGCATATTAAATTATTATCTTATTAACTCAGACAACATCTTATGTTTTCTCTACAGAGTCCATTTGCTTTCCCTACAAACTGCATTGGATTGGATTTCGCAGGCTGCTGAGGCAATGCAAGGAGGCAGCTTTCAGACTCCTGGAGAGAGGAGGCTGCACGAGCATGATCAGGACATCCCACACTGGTTGTGTGACCTCAGGTGAGGCACCTTGACCCTGAGTCTCAGTTTCCCCACCTGTAAAATAGGATGATAATTCTTGCTGGTGTGGTAGAGTAGAAACTAAGTCTGGGAGTGTTTGGTTTGATTACTAGAAGAAACAGGCCAGGCATGGTGGCTCACGCCTATCATCCCAGCACTTTGGGAGGCTGAGGTGGGTGGATCACTTGAGGTCAGGAGTTCAAGACCAGCCTGGCCAACATGGCGAAATCCCATCTCTCCTAAAAGTACAAAAACTAGCTGGGTGTGGTGGTGCGCGCCTGTAATCCAGAGTAGGCTGAGGCAGGAGAATCGCTTGAGCCTGGGAAGCAGAAATTGCAGTGAGCTGAGATGGCTCCACTGCATTCCAGCCTGGGTGATGAGGTGAGACTCGGTCGTAAAAAAACAGAAAAAGAAGAAGGAGAAAAGGAAGAAGAAACAGCCCCATAGAGTAGGCTTTTTCAGTCTCCTCTCCCTGGGTCCTCATATCAGCCCTGATTGTCAGGAAGAAGAGAGGTGACAATTTCCTCTCGCATAATAAGGAAATTGTGGCTCAGCGATGAACTCCAGCTCACTTGGGGAGTCCGAGGAATGGCAGGAGCCAGTCGGGGTGATGGGCAGCCCCAGGCTCTCTGGGAGCTCCTGTGGTCATCTGGCTTTATCCCTCCTCAAAGAGCCGGGAGTAGGGGAGTGAGGCACTTGCCTCAGGCACGCAAAATGTAAGGGGATGCCACAAAACTCGGTAATCAAGATAAATAATATCTTAATATGATATTTTAAAAAATCAAAACCAGTGCAAAAAATCCATAATGAACAAAATATCTGATTTTTAAATAAAGATAAGATCAATCCTTATCTCATAACACAAGCGGATGCCCTGGGATGGAGGAAATACTGCGTGGGACTCCATACTGGGGTTTTGTTCATCTTGGCCTCTCAGTTCAGGAGGTGACTCCTTTTTTTCTCTGACCTCCAGCTTTCCCACCAGAGGCAGGAGAGCCAAGCAATCTGCCCTCAGGCTCTGGAGTAAAGTAAGGCTGGATGTTAATCCCTGCTCCATTACTTATTAGCTAGGGGACCTTTGGATAGTAGCTTGGAATAGTGGCTTAACATCCTGTAAACCTCAGTTTTCTTTCTTTCTTTCTTTCTTTCTTTCTTTCTTTCTTTCTTTCTTTCTTTCTTTCTTTCTTTCTTT